>NC_137946.1:1472500-1740000 GCF_963969265.1 Rhamphochromis sp. 'chilingali' | reverse complement strand
CCACACCATCATGAGTATGCACTGTGCAGCTAAGAATGAAAAGGTTTTTCAGAATGAAGGAAAAATATCTGTCCAAATGCACCCTGATGGGGACCATTACGCACAAAGAGGACCGCGTGACACTGGAAGCTCTGCTTCGAGATGGCATTTTACAATCAGCCTGTGTAAACCCTCACACCTGTGGAGCCTGCCTGAATTAAGCAGAGGAGAAGTGAAAAGCAGAGAACTTAATGACCTGGTGGCACACGGGGAATGTATTCTTCTTAAAAGAGAAGTCGATTCCATTACGACAGGGATGTGATTTGCTTCTGTGCTAATACATGGACGAGGACACGTTGGAACTTCATTTCAGAGCTGCGCACTACATTAACAAGTATCGGGGAGACCGGGTCTTAGAGAGGTGGAAGCATTAATCCGACGCTTTCCAGCCACTCCAGATGTGCCGTTAACCGAACATTAGCTGGTGAAGTAGCCTTAAGCTGAGGACGCGTGGAAACTGGCACTGGTTGTTATTCATGAATCAGTCCCAACAATGCATTTTACAAACACTGCAAATAAAGTCCCCCTTGTCTCACCCCAGGCAGACTGAATGAAACATGTTTCAACTGTTTAATCATATTGCCCATCAAGTAAAAGCAAAACAATACAGTCGAATTTCAATTTCATTTCTGCACCCCATGAAAAAAAGCATCTTTCTTAAACATCGGTGGGTCCTGAAATTCAATCAATTCTCAATCAATTCCAGCCCTCCCCATCAGAGTAGTCGACGCAGCTCTTTGTAGCGACTAAATTACAATTAAAATAATGGAGAGGACGGTTTCAGACTGCAAACTGCACCTTGCTTCAACATCCCACAGTCCCATTCCTTCTGTCTGTATGTCAACTCCAAACACTGATGCTGGTTGTTGCGCATTTCCCCTGCTGCTGAGCTATTTGTTTTGTCTGAGTTCATATAAATGCACCAGTGTCTCCCTCAGCGAGAGAGAAGAGTGTGTCAGTGTTAGGCACGTGACTCAAGTGCTCATGAGCTGAGCTGCACATCATGACATTAACCAAAGCTGCTGCACGGTCCATCCCAGACACAACTTGTTGTTTCTGGGTAGGATGTAACATGGTTAGAAGAACATACCAAAGGTCAGTTCACAACGTCAGCCCGCTTGTTTTTATTTCATCACTCCCCTTTAGTGTTCATTTCTGATTATCCTGTTGCTAGGCAGACAGTGGACAAATCCGAGGGGACAGAAATCAGACAATGAGTCTGAAACATGCCGTCACAGCAGCTGTGGTGTCTCGGCATTGACTCTTCACATCTCTGGCACTCTGGAGTGGCAGAAGAGAATTGTTCCACAACATATTCCTCATATGGCATTTAACCTCCAAGGACCTGGTGTCCACATATGTGGACATCACATTTTGGGTTGCCTAGACCAAAATACTCAATTTTGTTCTACAAGGGCCTGATCAGGGCTGCCACAAACCATTATTTTGATAGTCGACTAATCAGATCATCATCCATTGGACGTAAAACGTACAGCTTATTGCACCAGCAGCATCTGCTCTTATATAACTATCATTAGCTTACAGCTTTAAGTGTTTAAGGTCTGTGCTAACTAAAAATAAAGACAAGATGATAGTTTACTAAATTTTAATGAAATTTGCAGATTGTTTCAGTGAAGTTTAATAAACTCCTTGCTATCTAAAATATAACAGGACACCGGAGTAAATTCTGGAGCATCTCACACTTCTGATAATCAGCTGTCTGCTTGAGTTTATTCAGCTGTGTAAAAACTAGAGCTGGGCGATAGAACGATAACGATATGTATCGCGATATAACTTTTACTCAATAGAGAAATTAAGCTATCGCGATAGACCTCGCCGCTCTTGTCCTCTTAAAAAAAAAAAAAAAAAAAAAAAGATCAGCCAATCCAAATTAAGTAGCGCAGAGCCGAACCAATCACAGCCGCAGCGTCACGTCGCGTGACTTGTTACGTACAGCACAAGTGCCAAGCCGCACGTGTGTTTGTTTGGGAAGCAGCCAGCGGGTAATGGAGGAAATGAGTGTGCCGACTAGAAAAATCAACCGAGCGTGACCGAAGAGAAAACAGATGATGGTTCCAACGCCGGAGAGATTGTCGAACGGAAGAGCCATAGAAGTTCCGTAGTGTGAAGGTATTTCGGCTATTTCAAGTCTGACAAAAACAGAGTAGCTGCACTGTAAATTGCGCCGAAAGCAACTCTGGAAATACAATAAACTGGTGCATGCGTCACACTGTGCGCCACGTTATTGTTTCGGTGAAATGAATTTCTACAATACTGTTAATTCTACTCTCTGCAGTGTTTAAATGCTTACATATACACACAGTTACTGTCCCTCCACACATACGACTCGGTTCTGCTTCTATGCCCCAGCTTTGTTTACTTTTTCCCACCGAGGCTTCTAGACTTCTGATTGGCCAACATTTCTGCACGGTTAGGAATCTAGCGCCACCTGCTGCTTTGGCATGTTCATAGCAGCGTTTTCCTTCATTTCTGCCTTTATGTGTGGACGGGATTATTTTTTAAAACGGAAACGGAAACTCTCCGTTTTCAAAGACACCCGTGTACGTGTGGACGTAGCCTCAGTCTCTGACTGGAAGCGCTGATTCGTCATTCGGCTTTTGTCAGACTGAAGTAACTGTTAAAACTGTTTGAAAAGCTCAGCTATACAACAAGGACAGATTGAGAATTTCCTTTTAGTTCTCAGTTTATTTGATATTGACAAAAGTTATTCAATTTTGTCTGTTCTTCTGTAAAACAAACTAAGATTTATTTTTAGAATTAATATTTTGTTTCTAAGTGGAATTGACAGTTTAGTCTGTTTCGTTTGTTCTATTTTGAAACTTAAACGCTTTAGCGGCTGCCTTTTGTGTAGTTTGCAATATTTGCCTTTATTTATCTGAAAAAGTCTGATGTTCCTTAAGTACATCTACCCTGTTGAACTTATTATGGGAAATAAATATTTAAATCAAAACAAGCTGCTGATTATTTCACATTTTACTTGTGAGCAACGGCACATTTAAATCTTACAAATATAGTTATTTGGCTTATATCGTGATAGATATCGTTATCGCCTGAAATGAAAAAAACATATCGTGATATGAAAAAATCTCATATCGCCCAGCTCTAGTAAAAACTATAACTTTAATCTCAGCCAAACCGATTTACTCAGGAACAAATAAAATACTGAAAAAAGCCAAACAATAACATGTTTAAGTTATCTAAGTGACTTATACATGTTTAACCTGAGGAGCGAAAGACCGCGGGGGTTTGAAAATGATGTGCCGGGGGTTCGCTGTTCTCTATCGAGCTGATGGGTAACAGAAGTCTCCGAAAACGTCGGAGGACTTTTGCAAATATGCGATGTCTTGATAAACCGAGCAGATATTTGAAGTTTACACAGCTACATTCTCGCCTGAAAATATGTTAAAAGTTAAAAGTAGCTGCCGCTATTGTTGGAAACTGGAATTGGCTGAGCCGCGCTATGAATTCTGGGATAGGTTGGGCCATAAAGGACACACCCGACCCATCCTTCAAATCTGGGGAAAGGAAGGACGCATTTGTCGGCCGCATTCGGAGGAGTCTTTGAATTTGGACAGGCTTTGTCGCGCCGCTGTGATGTAATCGGCCGACAAATGCGGGCCCTGAATTTGGACACAGCTACGATACCCGACACTGCTGCTTCTTCTTCTTCGGCGTTTTAGCAGCTGGCATCCTTGTAGATGCAGTGCTGCCATCTTCTGTTTCAGCCCGTTATTACACTCTTAAATTTTACTGCTTATTCCTGCGTCTTTCAGACGACGCGTCGACTATTAAATTAGTTGTCGACGATTTTGATAGTCGACTCGTCCTGATATCCACTTAAATGGCCTGTATTTATATAGCGCTTTTCTAGTCCCTAAGGACCCCAAAGCGCTTTACACAACCTGTCATCCACCCATTCACACACTGGTGATGGCAGCTACATCTTAGCCACAGCCACCCTGGGGCACTGACAGAGGCGAGGCTGCCAGACACTGGCGCCACCGGGCCCTCTGACCACCACCAGTAGGCAACGGGTGAAGTGTCTTGCCCAAGGACACAACGACCGAGACTGTCCAAGCCGGGGCTCGAACCAGCAACCTTCCGATTACAAGACGACCTGCCAACTCTTGAGCCACGATCGCCCAAGGACATTATACTGTCACTGCTCTATCAAAATTTAAAGCGAATTTCCTCATATTTTTCTCAGAAACAAAAATCAGGTAAAAAAACCTAAATAAAATAAAAAAGAAAATTGCATAATTCTTTGTTTTTACATTCATCGGGTCCCAATCAGCCCAAATAGCAAAGAGAAATTTAAAATGCATGAAATGAAAGAGTTCGGGTCTCGGGAGGTTAAATTATGGTTACGTGGTGGGAGCGGGATCCCTCCAGAGGCTGGACCACGCAGTTTCAATTTCTAACTCATCAAACTGTTCAGTGACGCCCTCATCCTCTATGGATAGGTGCCACTCTGACACAGATGGAAACATTTGATTATAGAATCAGGGCTATTACTCAGAACAACTCTCTATTGATTTGCGGTGACCTTCCCCTCAATGGGGACAAATGGATCCTTACCATGCCAACAAAACGCCCGATACAGCACAACCGAGTCCCCACAGTGGAGAGACTGGAAAACAAATGCTTAGCGAGACACCATGAAAAACCTGATTTGAAGGGACAGATGTCTTTCATCAGCGCCGGCCAACATTTAGTAGACTGGTTGCTTGAGAGGTCCTTTACACAGCCAGGATGCTGAGTGTACACTAGTTTAAACATGGCCCTGGTTCAGATTAGGTTCAAATGAGAGACATCCTCAGCCTCTAAACCAACGAACATCCACAAAGGAATGAGAAGTTAATTTAATGAGTACATTCAATGTTACACACATTAAGATCCATCAGAGCGACCATCTAATCCCAATATTTCTTTGAATGTTCAGAGATGACAGCTTATTTCATTAATGCGTCACTCACTGGGCTGTCACAGCATATTAATGCATGCCATACATCACTCTGGCTCCAAAATGTAGCTAAATGAACATCTGCCATTACTGCCAGCAGACTGAAATAAATACATGTGTGAAAGGTGGAAAATTAATTAAGGGGCTGGTAAAGAGGTATTATTCAGCAGACAGGAATATCTGTCAAGGCAGCTTGGCCAAAGGAGAGCAGTCATGACAAAAAGCTCTTCTGAAGGTGTTCTTGTTCATCATTCTGCAATTCTCTCACAGGATCAGAGCTTTAAGAAGACCTGGCTTCATACTCGTCTGTATTAATCGGTTCAAACTGTCGTCTTTTATTAGGTTTTTTTTAATATTCTTTCAGAAACAAGCTGTCAATAGATTTGATTTTACATTAGCCTCTTTCTTACAATGAAGTACCAATCGATGCCTTCTTCTCTCCCTTACAAGTCCTCTTCTAGGCAGACTTCTGGGGGCTGTGCCAGAGAAAATCAATTGTTTTTGAAACGCTGGCGAGCTGACGGCATCATCCCACAAACAGCACACACAAAGAAAAATGCCAGACCGTTAAACTGTAATTCATCATCTTCATTTGGCCGTGAGAGGAATATCGTTTATCGACTTCATTACCGCGGCTGATCTCTTAGCTAAGGCTACCAACCTGCCCTGCTCTGCTTTTAAATGTCAAGAGCCATTAATGAGCTTAGCATTATTTGGTATTTGAAGGTCTGACAACCCATCGATGAACTTATCATTTCACTGAACTCCTCACTTCATACCACCTCCAGCCTTCGCCCACACACACTGATAACTCAACTTAATCCATGCTGCTCGACGGCACCTCGGCTCGAATGTCTCCTGAGGCCAGTGTGGGTGTGACAGATGGGTGGGAAACTGGTGCCCAAAATGAAATAGCTGATGGGTGCAGCAGACATTAAAAAAAGAAAAGGAAATACCGAGGTCCTGGTGGTGTAGAGTGTAAGCAAAACAAATGTAAACAGTCAGAAAGGACAGGTGGAGGATTTCCACAGGCTTTACAGAAGCATTTCCACTGCAGCACACACTTATGCTACACTATCCCTTTTATAGACCTTTTTGTTAGAGTGATGTGAAGCCTGCAGTGAAATGCATTAAAGGCTTTTGTAATGGGCTGAGCTTTCTGGTCAGCAGCAAAGGAGTCTGCAGCTTGGTGCAGTTAGGCACTGTGGTGTGGTAGGTTCCAGCATCCAACCTCATCTGTTACTGCACGATCTAGTTTAGCACACATCTAGCTAGGCTTCCAGACATTTTTACTGGTAACTGTGCTGCAGGAAACAGTTCATCAATATAGAAATCAACGAGCACTTGCTGACAAAAATGCCAATGAATGATAATGAAAGACAAATTCAAGTATTATCCTTCTAACAAAAGCACAACTTCCTCGTCTTTAAGCTCCTAAAGCATGTTAGAAGCTGCATTTGCAGTGCAGGCTAATGCTAACATGATATTTGGGAGCTGCAGTCTAGTAAACATAAGCCAGCCTTTTCTGAACAGACAGCATACCCTGGTTAAACCAATATTATAAATACTGACTGGTTATTGGTGGACAAATGTATAACAGACGCACTCCTCAAAACTGGTTTTTAGTTCTGTGCAGGGATCCCACCAAAACCAATACTCACTGTATCAGTCTTTCACTAACACTTGAAAAATGCAATATTACTTGTTGTCCTTTGGTACCGCAGCCAGCAAACGTAGCAGGGTGACCATTTTTTCCAGAATTTAAGGGAACAGTAAGGGCTGCAAGTGATCTAGTGCTTACATGATGAAGAGAAAGTTGGAAGTCAGAGATTCCCAGTCCAAATCTTTTCTCTTTACTTTTTTAAACCTCGTGAGCCCCCGAGGGTCTTTCTGAGGTCCCTGCTCAAAGATGACAAGCCCAACATGAATACAGGACTTCTCTGAAATTACAAACTCATTTTGACACCATCTGCAGAAAACTGCTTGTTTTTTGAATATTTTGTGAAGAGTTACCCACACACTCACATACACTGGGCCGAGTTGTGGGATGGTCCTTTTTGCCCCAAATCGTTTGAGCCAATAGAATCACGGTAACATCAGTTCCACCAATCAGAAGCTGCAAGGCAAGAAACACACCTGATGCTAAATTTACAACACATGCCCTTGTCCAATCAAATGTCTGTAACTGGCGATTTTTGATGGGAGACGGCTCTGAGGCATTGTGGGAGTTAGTCAGGAAACGTAGTCGGCAAAGGTGAGTCTGATTCACATTACTGGTTATCAAGCGTCAAACACATTTGTGGCGTTCTTCTGGTTGGAGCGTGATGAAAGTTGGCTTTTAGAAAATGTA
The DNA here is from genome assembly GCF_963969265.1 of Rhamphochromis sp. 'chilingali'. Lineage (NCBI taxonomy): Eukaryota > Metazoa > Chordata > Actinopteri > Cichliformes > Cichlidae > Rhamphochromis > Rhamphochromis sp. 'chilingali'. The sequence continues at coordinate 1,732,627 of NC_137946.1, read as the reverse complement.
TTGTTCACTTTTTTGTTGTTTTTGCTGTTTAGTGTTCGCAGAAATGGGGCAGCTAAAAAAGTCGCCAGATTTGTTTAAAGAATTCAAGTGGAGTCATTTCCACTTCAGAGTAACAACATGCCCACAACAGCTTCATCTAAAGCTTTTGGTAAATCGTACCCACCAGATCCTTTAGAGATCCAGATGTTCCACATCCACATTTGCTGGGTTAAATTATTCATTCTCAGATTTTTCTTATTAATAATTCTTACAAAGATGTTAGATTTGCTCTCACAGCAGCACAGGATCAAACCATTTGTAAGCAGTTTTATTCAGCACAAAAAAAGCAGGATAGTCTAATTAAATGGCGCTCGCTCCAAAGGGAATAGGGACAAAATTTCAAATGAAGAAAAATATCAAGACCCTTCGGTGCTCCCAGACTTTTAGAGAGCTACCACTTCAGTCTCATAATTCACATTCATTACAACAGTATTTAGTACAAATGTGACAAAAAGTGTCATAAATATACAAAGACCCCCTGCTTTACCCTCCCACACCCACACAGTTTTTTCAAACTTCCTCCAAGTCACAGAAAGAGGCCGTCTATGCTGACGCAAAATGCTTGTGTCAGCTCTGCACGTCCTTACCAACGCTAGGCTCCTCTCCCCATCTCACCTATGTGCTTTGTAATCCATTTATACGCTCGGTCCGTTCGATGCAGTGTGTGTGCATTAGGCCAATGTGTTTTCTTCTGCTTTTTAAAGTGTGTAACAAATGAAGTTAGAGAGGAAAATGATTTAGAGGAACAAGAAACCTGCAGGGTGCTGTGAATGAAGACGTCTTTCCAGAGTGAGAATCAAAGTCGAACAGACAAATGTACTCGTTTACACAGAGCTGCTTTTATGCTGTTCACTGCGCTAACACACTAGTTCCCACCAATGTAATTGAGCATTGCATGGCACATCCAACATACTGTTTTACTTTAGTCCATGACTCGCTTACCTTCAGGGTCATACGTCACATGAAAATCAAAATAATTCCAAACGCCAGATCTGAATGAGGTTCAATTTGCCTGTTGCAAGGAGAGCTTAACTTCTGTCTTGCTAGCTTGCCCTGCGCTCTTCCTTCTGACGATGCTGTCTGTGTTGAGCGCTCAGTGGATCTGCGCTCGACAGTGCAGCCTAGGCGGAGTAGTCGAACACAGATTCACTGAGCGCTCAACACAGACAGCATCGTCAGAAGGAAAATTGATAAAATAAATTACAAATGTTGTATTGTTCGATACATATGCGTACCGAACCAAAAGCACTGTATCGAACGGTTCAATATCGATACGAATATCGTTGCACCCCTAATATATATATATATATATATTTAAGGTTTATACCTTGTGTTGGGGGGGGGGGGGGGTTGTGTGTGTGTTTCTGTCTTGTTTTTTATGGACATGAAGTCTGCCAATAAAGATTGAATTGAAATTGAAATGTAATGCAAACATAAAGACATCACAGAGCAGCAATTATGGGGAAAGAACGGAGCAACGGGTTAACTAAGGCAACGTTTTTAAATCGGTTCTGGTCAGCGGGGGCACGCCGAGGTTACGGACCCCTTTCAACTGAAATGGGTGCAAGACAGCAAAGGTTTGTGGAGGACAAGGCACTCAATAATTTAGTCATTTCTTCAAATGCTATAATAAGTTGCTGCTCAGGCTTCTCTCAACAGAAATCGGCCTCTAAACCAAATCCTTCAGACAGCTTCTGCTACGTACTTTGATCTCAGTGCAACGAGGAAGCGCTTCTCTGTCCTTGTAGCAGGTTGTGTTTGTGCTGTATGAGACCGAAAAAACACACATTACAAGGAAATAACCGTTGCAAATGGTCAGTGTCACACTGGATACTGTAGCATGCTTTGGAAGTGCCTTAGCTCTACATTATTACACTAACAGTCATAATAACTGAATAGCTGCTTCGTATCACTGCATTAGATCTGCTATCCATGAACTACGATTGCACGCAGAGAGCAGAAAGCACATAGTGTTTCTACACTCAATAAAGCAATATCACCATGCCTTCGGGCTAACGCTTGACTACAAACAGCCTTCTGCTCATAAAGAACTGCTAATAGTAAACGTGTAGCCTTGTTTTGTGTTCACATTTTCAATTCAATTTTTTTTTTGCACAAACCATTTACGAGATTGTGACCACGATGTTTTCTACATCCCTTAAACCAGCAGAGGTTTGCACAGTAATGAACATGTACGAGTACTGCACAAGTATTCCTTACATCCTACATGTGCACAAACTACTGTTGCCGCAGTGCATCTGCAATAATATCAGTGTAAATGATGTAAAAGTGTCATTCCCTGCTTGATGCGCACAACAATAAGGAACGCACACCCACGTGTAACAGCCTGTGCGTTCCTTGCTTTCCTTGCATATTTTGCAGTCTTGCAAAATATGCAGGAAAACTTTCCATGAAAGGTGGAAACAACAAACTTTCACTGTCCATCCAGACTACGAAGGAAGAGATATTTGCAGCTGGTGACGCCTGACCCAAATGTTCACAAATGGCTCCACCGAGAACGGCGAGCTGTACTCCATAAGACAGGAAGAGCTGACGGTGGATGGAAATTACTGATGTGGTTCAATGGTAAAACTACAGGGCTTTGAGCAGCTGGTTAAAAAGCTTAATGCAAGATACACCCCATGCAAAAATACATTTCATTTTAATGTTTTTATGTAACAACTCCTGAACAGTTACAAGGTTCAGGAACTTTACTTGCTGTTAAACTACAGTGTTGAGCAGTCTCGTTATACTTTTACTGACAATTTTCAGGAAAAATACCAAAGTTACATTTGGGCTTAGACTTGACGCATGCTGTGTCTCTGCTATTGCATTATAGTGCTGCTAGCACCTCATGCTAATAGATTCACACATTGAATTATGTCGTCTGTCATCAGTGACAGTAACTCACTGGATCGTTTCCTTATATCATCAGAAATATGATCACAAGTTTTATAGAAATACGATGATATTATTTTGAGGTCATATCGCCCATCCTCCATTCCTGTTACATTACGAGCTGATGCAGGTGAAGGCTGGTTGGTTTCTTCAAGCAGCAGCTACTTCCTTTAACAACAGTACCAACGAACACGAACTGAAGAGCACCGACAAACAACAAAGGAACTGTGACAACCACATACTGTACAACAGCTACCAAAAGCTACTTGGTAGCTGAAGGTCTCAGGAGCCTCATCAATGAAGCCTTAGCTCCTAAAGCTAGGCTATCAGCATGCACACTGAAAGCAGGCCTGGGAGCAGTGTGTGTCTCCAGCACCGCGGTGACAGATGGAGCGCACTGGCATCTACCTCCAGGGCTCTGACCTCATCAGAATTTAACTTTACCCAGACTGTGATATACGTGTGCTCGAAATATTATGTGGTCCAAACAAAGCAAACTGGGGTCACTAGTGTGAAATTAATAAAAAACAATAATAAACAATAAAGGGGGATAAAGTAACACAGAGACGGAGAAATCAGAGATTCTCACTAAGATTGAAATGTTGCCTAATTATTCATGTGAAAATGAAAACCATGTCTACTGCCATGAAAATCCTTCCTAAGTAGTCTTATCCATATGCGAGAAGCTGTAAGGAGTCTCACCAGCAGCATTTATCACATCAAAGCATTCCTCAGGAAATGGCAATCATTCGAAACGAAACACGCTGCAGTTTCTCCTGGAAGACTTACAAACCCGAGTCCATCAAAACCTCCTTCATTCCTCTCAGTCATAATTTAAAGTCAGCAGCTGTGTGTGTGTGTGTGTGTGTGTGTGTGTGTGTGTGTGTGTGTGTGTGTGTGTGTGTGTGTGTGTGTGAGAGATGGGGAATCAAGACGTAGAAAATAGAGTGAAATCTTGTTTCAGAACTTCTCAACATCTGAATCACTAAACTTCAGCTCCAGTCAGCCTGAGGTGTTCAATTAATCAATCAGTTCAATAATATATTCGCTACATTCATTCTTTAACCTGAGATTAGCATTTTTTTAATTAAAAAAAAAAAACAAAAAAACATTTTAGAGATCTAAAAATTAACTGATGAGTTGGGGACAAATTAGCAGACCGATGAAACACACGTGCAAACATTTTGAACTGAACACACTCGGACAAAGAGTGAAAGAAATGTTATTACATCCAGTCAGTGCCGAGGAGAAAGATAAACCTCTCCCACTTCACAGCATCTGAATTATTACATCTGAGGCTCATTTCAACAAAGCTCTGCACTTAATGCTCTCCAAGAAGTGGAAGTATTATAGTATTATAGCATACTTCAATAGTGCCATCTATTCTGTCTGCTAGATGATGCTGAATCAAGCAAGTGTGTGTGTGTGTGTGTGTGTGTGTGTGTGTGAGACAGAATTGGCACACAAACCAAGTATAATTAGTTTTTCCTGCTACTCTTACTTGAAGAGCATATTTATTACTGAGTAAACCACTCTGACAAGATTTTTCTAGATCGCTGTGACTCAATATTAATTTAATGACACTTAAATATTTTCATTCATTATTCTGTTTAAAATTCAGTAACAGACTGATAAATGAACAAACTACGCAAACGGCTCTCGTAAGGCACCAGGACGAGGCTGCGGATAATAAATCTGTTATAATCAAACGTTAAAGTACAACGAAACCTTCAGTAAACTGCAGGTTGGCAGAAAACACTGAAGGAAAAGGGGAATTTTTATTATTAGCTATTTAGTTTGACTAATTAAGAACCAAATTTAAATTTGAAAATGTGACAACTTGAAGACTTGAAGATAAAAATCCTCAATTATACAAGTTTGTTTTGAAAATCTGAGATATCTATGAGCATCAAAAATTAACTCTATTTTTTTTTATTGTATAACTTAACAGCATTAAAGCAGCACTGATAATATCCAGTAAGTAATTACATGATGTGATGATTTTAAAGCGTTCTGGTCTACTCTGGTAGTTATTTCAGGCTTTTATTTTAAAAATCAGCCACAGATTATATCAACAGATTAACTTCCTGCTAATGAAATTATGCTTTTATTTTATTTTTTTATTTTTTGCTGAAAAAAATAAAAAGATTTTTAAGATCTTGTTCAAATTATTAAAGATGTTTAAGGAGCAGTTACAGATCAAACGTGTGTAACAGATGTGTAACAGATGTGTAACAGATGTGTAACATGCGTGTGATTTTTCTGTGCATTAAAAATCATTTGCAGACGAATCTATTTTAAATGCAGCAACTCACACAGACAAATTTACAACATTTATTTTTTCAAACCAAGCTCAGTTTTTTGGGTTTTTTTCCTGTTTAATCAGATTTCTTAGTTCTGAACAAACACATCTGACCAATCAGATTACTGCGTTTGGCAACAAGTGTGCTGCAGTTCAAAATGCACTCTGGTACTGAACATACAAACAGTAAAATAATCCTATTCTACCTCAGACACACAGCTAGACGCTGCTCTGGCTCAGCCGTCCCTGAAATGATTTCTGTGCCTCCAACTCTGCTAATAGAGCTCAAACTGCCCCCCCTGGACTAAAGTGGTGGCGACACAGCTTCAACTCCTGATCAAACCATGAAATTCTCGCTCTTGAACATTCGATGAACCAATAATTTGAGTTTCTTCCATTTCTTATTTAAAAACATCAGGACCAGCTCACCATCTCCATTTTTTCCCCACAGTGCACAAAAATGCACCGTGTTTGTGTGTATATATGTAACACAACAAAATGTGTATGCTACAAATAAAACAGCACTCCACCACCGACCTGGTCCAAGAACGGCGTCTCAACGACAAAGGGTATGGGACGAGTTATCCACACAGGGACAATAAAGCGTTTACATATAATGGCATTATTTGCTTTGCAACAATGGCACCAATTAAACCTATTAGTAGATTTTTGGTGTATTAGTAAACTCTCAGTTTGGGGGGTGTTCAGGGACCTGGACCATGGCTACAGCAGCAGACAGGGTAGAGCTTACTACTGACAAAGACAAAAGTGTACTATACCACAGGTTGCACTGAAGTCCTTTGTTTGTTTGTTTGTTTGTTTTTTTTTGGGGGGGGGGCACATGCTATTGTCCAATTCGCCCTGTGACTGCACCGAAGTTCTCTCAAGGTCTCCTCCCCTTTGTGAGTGTGGACGCTTCATCTCTTTGCTCTTGAATGCTTTGCTTCTTATATTGATTTTTATTGATTTTTATGCTGATTTTTTCCCTTTTTTCTGTGTGAGCTTACCTGCGATAACTTCTGGACACTTGTAGATCATTAGGACTAGAGTGTTCTTAACAGAAACAGCAACATTTTATGGTTACCTTGTCCTCAGCGCTCCGTGTGTCTGTGGCCTAGACACAGCTGAAGCCTGATTACAGCGTCTGGGCACCGAGCAGCCTCAATAGCCTGGAAAGGTGCTAACCGCTAGGCTAACTAGCAACAAGATGCCTTCCCTCTCCACAGATGACTACCACAGCCTCCTGCAGAAGATTGCAGTACTGGAGACAAAAATTCATCGCTTAGAAGTAAACGTGGAGGTAAAGGGACTGTGTGGAAATGAAACAACCTTGCCTTTGATTCAAAACAATGGCGATGAGCAAGCTAGTACACAGCTAAGGAGCACAGATAACATGACCAAGAAAGTAGACTCTGTGCATTATTATAAATCCTCAAGTGATAATCCCCCCTTAGACTGTCTTGGTGCAAAACCAAGACATAAATCATGTCTCCTGGAAGGGGGAGGACGTATCACGGGCAGAGCACAGCGAGCTGAAATCTCTGAAACCGACTGGCCTTCACTTCCTACGAGACAGAGAAGCTCTTCTACCCCTGTATACGAGACGAAACAGGACTGGACAACCGTGAATAGGAAGAATAACAACAAACCTCCAAAACAACTGAATGTGAAACTGCAGAACAGATTTGCTCCACTATCAAAGGACCCTGGATCTATATCGGACAACCATCCATCTAAAAGCAGCGAAATAAGGTCTGAAAATCTGTTAAAAAGTGAAAGGCCACAGGGAAAGCTAAAGGCTAGGCCTGAAACTCTGATTGTGGGTGACTCTGCCGTAAAGGATGTACAAAGGATGTGCGGTAAGAACACTAAAGTCCTCTGCTTTCCTTTTTTTTTTTTTTTTTTTTTCTAAATGACATCAGAAACAGCAGTATGCGACATTACGTGATGGCAGAGCTTCAGTTCATCCTTTGTCTTTTTTTTTTTTTTTAAATAAATAGGACAGGGGGAATGAATGAGAGAAAGAGGGGGAGAGAAAGAAAGAAAACCAAAGGGGAGAAGAGACGGTGAGAAGGGGGGGGAAGAGAGAGAAAAAAAAAAAGAACTCCTGGGTCACCTGTATGGAGAAAAAAAAAAAAACAAACAAAAAAAACAAACAGAGGAGACAGCAAACAACAAAGAGCAACATAATAATAGAGAAAACAAAGCACCATCACAATAAACTAGCTAGTCATAGATATCAATATTTACTAAATAATAAACGATATTGTGCAGCACGCAAGATAGACAGCGCACAGTGTGCTTTGAGGCAGCAGCCAAGAAAGCTTTAGTCCGCGTCTGTGAATACCCATGTGTGCATACCTGTGTGGATCAGCATGCTTGCATTCCAAAGGTTTCTCCATGTAATGATCTGCTAGGGAGTGTGGGGGGGCCGCAGCCCCGTCCTCCAGGTTGTGAAGCGGGTATGGAGGAGATCAAAACTCCAGACATCCAGAGGCCCCCAGAACACAAGAGACCATGGAAGACCAACAGAGGGGCAGCCGCGCCACTGTTCCAGTAAGAGCTGAGGAGAGTCCCAGATGAGGGCTCGCCCAGCAGCCGCGGAGCAGAAGTCAGGGGGAGTTGCAGTGACGCGCCCGTGAGCTCCGCCGGCCCCCAGCTGTGCCTGAGTGACCGAGCCCCAGGCCGAGAGGCCGGGGGCACCCCACCTCCAAAGGGGCCCGAGCGAGCCCCAGGCCCCAGGCCCCGACATGCGGCCGCCAAGGAGTGAGCCGGTGTGTACCCGGACGCCCACCCCCAGACACAAAGAACCACCAACACACCGACACCTGAGGGAGTCCGCCACCGGCAGGGGAAGTGGTGGTGGGTGGAGATAGGCCTCCAAACCTTGGAGGGCCTGAGGTGTCCCCAGAGAGGTGGCGTCTGATACCCAACCTGACATATAGACACAGACATACAGGCACACACAGACACAAACATCCATTCCCACCCTCATGCTCTCATATGCACTCACTCCACACTCAACCAACGTGGAGACAGACATAAAGAGACGCTGTACACACAATCACACTCCCCAAGCGTACTCTACGAACCGGGTCTAGGTACCCTTGCCCCTGGAGGGGGGAATTGCACCCAGACCCAGGTGGTGTTACCCTTTTCCCTGCGGTGGGGAGAGGCAGACCACCCCGACTCCGCAGCAGCAGGGAGGCCCCACACCCCAGACCGCAGTCGGACGGCCAACTCCTCCTACTAGCCCTCCCGCTCCAGCAGGCCGCAGAGAATGGGGGTGGGAGAAGACTCCAAACCTCCCTCCACCCGCTCATTGTAGTGTTGATGCATATGTGTTCTAAGGTGCAATTAAAACCCAGGAGGGCATGGAGCTACCTGCCAGAGAGCAGCAGGTAAGCGCATAGTCCCTCCTGCTAGCCCTCAATGACTAAGTGTATTTAAAATTGAGAGGTGGGCAACAACGTCAGGGGTGAGGTATACACCCTGATGGAGATTTGGACTCCGTGATTGTGCCCACCCCTAAGATCCTATATGTATGTGTAATGAGAGTGTGAATAATGTGAATGTCTAAGTTGTGGGATAAAATTGAGGCAGAGGCAGCCAGAAGGGGACGGGGGGGGGGGGGGGGGGGGTAGCCTCCTCTGCACCCTGGTGACATACCCCTACTCCAAGGCCCTGCATGTGTGGGTGGTTGTGGAGGAGCGGGAAGAGGGAGGCAGCTGGAGATGGGGAGGGAAGGAAGGGAGGGGCAGGTAACCCCTCCCTGGGGCCAGCTCCCCCGCTGACCCCAGTAGGCACTCCCACCCTCCGCGACCCGCCAGGGAAGGGGGGCCCAGGCCCATCAGACTGGGGCCCAGTGCAGTAGCGCCCCCCGGCTCCACAGAGCCCTGGACAGTCCACCCAACCCCACCACAGAGAAAACTGCACCCACCCCACCATCCACACATCTTCCAGACTACATAAGACGGTAAACGCCCAGGCTGAGATCTTCCTCCACCTCTCCTGTATCTCCCCCTCCTGCAGAGAGTTCCTGAAGAGAAGAAAGCTCCTGCAAGATGTGACCATCCCCCCCACCAGTTGAAGAGCCCCCCAGGCGGCTCGACGCACCGGCGGCACCCTGCTCCAGGGCCGGGCCCCCATGCACCCACCCGCCCACAACCCCGGCAACACACCAACCAGGACCCAAGCCCCCGAGGCCCGGCCCGGGCCCCAGCCCAGAGACGGAGCGCCCCCAGAACCTCACGCCCATCCCGGACCCACCCAGGGGCAGCCAGGTTGCCAGGTCAGTAACCCACGTCCGTCAGCACAGACCCTCCCCTAGCCCCGCTGCACGCAGCCGCGAGGAAACAGTCACCTGAGAGCCAACAGAGCCCCCAACCGGACGTGACCGCTACCCCGGGTTGAGCTCCCCAAGGAAGATGCCTCCGGGGAACCCCCCGACGCCCTAAGCCTGTCCCTACCCCCTCACCAATCACAACAGTGAAGGCGGGACCAAACTATGACCCCCCACCCCCACTAGGTGATGGAGCTGATAAAAGGGGCCCAGAGCAATTGATCTAATGTGGTGGCAGAGGCTGTGTCAAGACTAATGTAATCTAATAGATAATTTCTATATTGGTTAGAATTAAGATTATTTTTATTTTTCCAGTTCATGAGGACTGTTTTCTTGGCTATGCATAGGGCAGTGAAGATCATATGGGCGATATTCTTTTCTGAAGTGACATTATCTAAGCTGCCCAACAAACACACTAAGGGGGAAGTTGGGATGTTACATTTCAGACACTTTGATAAGTCTTCACATATCTCGCGCCAAAACTTTTGCACTGGTGGACAGAACCAAAGAGCGTGGATGTAATTGTCTGGTGTATTGCCTTGACAGTGTGAGCAGTTGTTGGAAGATGTAAAGCCCATCTTGAACATCCGATGACCTGTATAGTGCACTCTATGAAGTATTTTGTATTGTATTAATTGCAGACTGGGATTTTTAATTAATTTGAAAGTTTTTAAGCAAATCTGAGACCAGAAGTTTTGGTCTAGGTTGACTGATAAATCTGCTTCCCACTTTGCAGTAGGAAGGGATATTGATTCATCTAATTTAGAAAGTGTTCTGCATATTTTAGATAATAATTTGGGGGATTTAAGAGTAAGAAAATGTGCCGCACTTAGTGGTGTTTGTAATTCAACTTGACTGAGGTTAAATTTCTTTTTTACTATGGATTTAATTTGTTGATATTCTAAAAACCTTGTCTTGTTGATCCCATATTGTTCAACTAGTCTGTCAAATGGAATAAATTCTGTTCCCTCTAATATATGTTCTAAGTATTTAATTCCTTTACAACTCCATTCTGGGAAATTAATCATATTATTGTTTTGTAATATGTCAGGGTTATTCCAGATAGGTGTACGTTTGCATGGGATTAATGAAGACTCCGTTATTTTTAGAAACTCCCACCATGCTGTTAGAGAAAAGCTGATGTTGATACTTTTAAAGCATTTATGTCTTTTGATGTTTGAGCTAATAAATGGTAGGTCTGAAATCTCTAGATCCTTGCATAGTGCCTGTTCAACATCTAGCCAGGGCTCAACTAAGAAGGTATGTTTTAACCATTCTGAGATGAACTGAAGCCTGTTGGCTAAGAAGTATTGGTGAAAATTAGGCAGATCTAATCCTCCTCTATCCTTGGTTCTTTGTAGCGTTTTTAAGCTAATACGCGGGGATTTATCTTTCCAAAGGAATTTGGAAATATATGAATCCAGAGATCTGAACCAATCTTGTGATGGTTTGTTAGGGATCATCAAAAATAAGTAATTTATTTTTGGCAAGATCATCATTTTTATAGTGGCGACCCTTCCCATGAGTGATATGGGTAAAGATTTCCATCTAGTCAGATCGCCTTCTACTTTCTTTAGAAGTGGGATGTGGTTTAGTTTAGTTAAGTCTGAAAGCTTAGGAGAGACATTAATACCTAAATATTTAATATTTCCGGATTGCAGTGGGGCAGAGGAAGAATTATGGAAGGAGCAGTTAATGGGGAGAACTGTAGATTTTGGCCAGTTAATTGAATAATCTGAAACTCTTGAAAACCAGTTTATTAAAGTAATTACCTCAGAGAGGTTGGTTTGTGTGTTTTGCAGAAAAAGCAACACATCATCCGCATAGAGACTGATTTTATGTTCTATGTTCTTACATTTTATGCCCTTAATTGTTGTAGCCTGTCTAAATGCTGCTGCTAGAGGTTCGATAAAAATTGCAAAAAGTGAAGGGGAGAGTGGGCATCCCTGTCTGGTGCCCCTCAGGAGACAGAAGCTGGAGGATGTCTGGTCATTTGTTCTGATACGAGCCGTTGGGGAATTGTATAATATTCTTATCCAGTTTATGAAAGAGTTTCCAAAACCAAATTTGTGTAAAGTTGCGAATAAAAATTTCCAATTAACTCTGTCAAATGCTTTTTCTGCATCTAGAGATAATATTATGGTTTCGATGTTTTTATCGTATGAGTAGTCTATTAAATTAAGTAATCTACGAGTGTTTGTTGAGGAGTGCCGACCTTTTATGAAACCAGTTTGGTCAGGATGAATTAAGAGGGGGGTCATTTTCTCTAATCTCTTTGAGAGAGCTTTGCAGATTATTTTAAGGTCTACATTTAAAAGAGAAATTGGACGATAGCTTGAGGGAAATAAAGGGTCTTTGCCTGGTTTTAGCAGGAGACTAATGTTGGCAGAATTCATATTTGGTGGTAGTCTGCCCTTTTCCTCGATTTCCTGCAACATGCTGTGGAATACTGGTGCCAAAATTGTCCAGAATTCTTTGTAGAATTCTGCAGGGAAGCCGTCTGGACCTGGAGCCTTATTATTGGGCATACTTATCAGGGCTTCCTGGAGTTCACTTGGCGTCAGTGGCGAATCCAGTTCCATTGCTTGACTGTCTAGTAATTTTGGAAGAGTTACGTTGTCAAGAAACAGATCAATTTCATTTTTAGATGGGTTTATTTGTGGTGAGTATAAAGTTTCATAGAAATCCCTAAAAATGTTGTTTATTCTTCCAGGATCATATATTGTGTTCCCCGATAAATCTTTAGCAGCACATATAGTTATTTTTTCTTTATTTATTTTTAGCTGGTTAGCTAGAAATCGACCTGATTTGTTACTGTGTTCAAAATTCTGCAAGCGAAGTCTTTGTATAAGGAATTGTGTTTTTTTATTAATAGTTTCATTTAATTCTAGTTTTGTTTTGCGTATTTTGTTCAATGTTTCCTGATCTTGGTGGGACGCGTAGGCTTCTTCTAGTGATTTGATGTTTTTTTCTAATTCCTGAATATTTTTGTTTTCTTCTTTCTTTTTGTGTGATGAGAAAGAAATTATTTTACCTCTCATCACAGCTTTCCCTGCTTCCCATAGAACAGAAGCAGATATTCCGGGAGTGTCATTAAAGTCTAAATATGAAGTCCATTCCTTTTTAAAGTATTTAATAAAGTCTTCATCTTTAAGTAGTGATATATTAAATCTCCAGTTTTTACTTGGCGTAGTATTATTCTTGTGCATTAGTGTTAAAGATACAGGAGCATGATCGCTGACAGCTATAGGATGAATCTCAGTGTCTGAAATGTCACACAGCAGTGAGCTGCTGACCAAAAAATAATCCAGACGAGAGTAGGAGTGATGAACATGCGAGAAAAAAGTATATTCCTTACTGGTGGGGTGAAGAGAGCGCCATGCATCGCAAAGACCAAAGTCGTTCATATACTGTTTGATTATATTTGTGGACTGCCAATTACGCTGAGTTCCTGTTGTGTTGAGCCTATCCATTTCTTCATTTAGTCCAAGGTTGAGGTCACCGCCAAGAATGAGTGTGCAATCAAGGTGTTCAGAGAGTGCACTAAAAAAACCGTGGAAGAATGAGGGTTCATCAACATTTGGACCATATATACTAACAATACATAGTTTTTTGTTCAATATTGATAGTTTAATAATTAGAAATCTACCCTCTGGATCTATAACTGTATCGAGTACTGTAAAATTAACATTTTTATGTATTAAAATTGCTACTCCCCGTTGTCTAGAATTATAACCGGCTGCTTTCCTAACGATATGGTCAACAACCTGAAGGAGAGAATTCTTCAAATTGCAGATGAATATCCAACTGTGACAAACATTGTTCTGCACACAGGGTCAAACGATGTGTCCAAACAACAGTCGGAGGTTCTGAAACGGGACTTTACTGGATTATTAAATACTGTAAACTCTCTGAATGCAGCTGTATTCATCAGTGGACCTGTACCGCCGGTCAGAGGAGGAGACGAGAGATTCAGCAGGTTGTTTACACTGAATAAATGGCTTATATCAGCATGTGCTGACCACTCAGTGCACTTTATCGACAACTTTAATATTTTTTGGGAACGCAGGCATCTGTTCAAAGCAAATGGATTTAATTTTAACAAGTCAGGGGTGAAACTGTTCACCTCCAACTTGTTTTATTTCATACGTCATCCATCCGTGCTTGGTGCCAAGGCTGAGATAAACGAGGAGTTATCTCATAAAGAGGAACAAACAGAACTCCAAGAACAGACAAAGCCCAGCAGAAACCTTGAAGAGGAGCTCCATTTGCCCCCACCCGGGAAGAGCCTCAGAAAGGAGAGACATCTAAGGCAAGAAGAGGGGTCCCTATTTGCCTCCAACTCTCTCAACAACACCAACGACCAGGACAAGGGACCACAACCTTCCCCAGTCCCCCAAACCCCTGACAGGCCATCACCCTCCTCCCCCTCCCTTTCTCCCTCCTCCCCACACCTGAAATTCACTGAGGAGATGATGGAGCGGGTCAATGCTGGGCTCAGATCTACCCCCCGTCCCAATCCCTTTTTGTCCCCCATAAACCCCCCACCAGAGCGGCCAAAGGTTCGCCATCGAGCCCCACCCTCAACAGAGCAATCGAAGTCACATTGCCCAGCCTCGCCCCCCTTAGTTCCTCTTCATGCCCTGTCTCCGCAGTCTGATGCGTGATGTGTGAAGGGTCCGGGCTGTGAGGATTATGGCAGTGATGACTTTTCCCAGGAGAAGCTGGGACCCTGTTTACTAGAAGGTTTTAAAATTTCTGTACTTTTAGGTGACAGGAGACATGTGGCCTGGTCAAAACACAGAGAGCTGCACTCTAAAAGATCTTTAAACATAGTAAACATACCTTGTGTGCCACAGACTGCTCCCAAACACGAGGGGACAAGTAATACCTCTAAAACACTTAAGTTGGCTTTATTAAACATTAGATCTCTAGCTGGGAAAACATTTTTAATTAATGATTTAATCACTGAGCACAGCCTTGATTTTATGTTTTTAACTGAAACTTGGTTGGACCAAAGTAACAGTGGAGCTGTTCTCATCGAGACGACCCCTCCTAACTACAGTTTTATCAGTGAGGCCAGGGTGAGCAGGAGAGGAGGAGGGGTTGCTGTCTTATTTAATGAATCATTTCAATGTAAGCAGCTATCTCCTGGAAGTTTTCAGTCTTTTGAATATGTGGCTTTACAGCTGAAGGCCCCATCCAAAGTTGTGTTTCTTAATGTTTACAGGCCTCCCAAATACTGCACAGACTTTTTTAATGACCTCAGTGAACTGCTGTCTGTGATCTGTGTTGATTTTGACTGTGTAATTATTGCTGGGGATTTTAACATTCAAACATTCAAAGGGACTAAAGACCTGAGTAACACTCTGGGCAACTTTGGGCTGACTCAGCATGTAACAGAGGCCACACATAATAGAGGACACACTCTTGACCTACTGATCTCCAAAGGCCTGAGCATTTCAAAGGTTACTGTGTCTGATGTGGGCCTGTCTGATCATTACTGTGTTTTCTTTGAAAGTAAAATCTCAGCCCACACAAATATATCAACAACAGTGATCACAAAACGGTGCATAACTGAACACAGTAGTGCAATTTTTAACCAGGTCTTCCCATTAACACCTGACCTGCCCAGAGGGTCAGTCAATGAGCTCGTCAATAGCTTCAATGCTAACATGTTAAATGTAATGGACACTATTGCTCCCATTAAGGTGAAGGTTATCTCTGGAAGGAAAAAGTCTCCATGGAGAAACTCCACACTGGTGAAAAATGAAAAAAGAGAGTGTAGGAAAGCTGAGCGCAGATGGAGAAAAACAAACCTCCAGGTTCATTATGACATTTATAAAGAGAAACTTCACAATTATAATTTACAACTGAGGAGTGCAAGAAGGTCCTACTTCTCTGACATCATCACTAAAAACAGCCATAATGCTCGGGTCTTATTTTCTACAGTTGACAGGCTAACAAACCCTCCTGTGTCAGTGGCAGCTGAACTTCATTCGACCATGGCCTGCAATGACTTTGCCAAATTCTTCACAGACAAAATCCAAAAAATTAGACAAGCAATTGGTACATCAACAGCAGATCCAGGATATGTACTGTGTCCACCAAAAAACTGTTTAAACACCATCAAACAGTTTCAACCTATTAACAGCAAAGACCTGGAGGACATCTTAGGTCAACTGAACTCCTCCTCCTGCTGTTTAGATGTCCTGCCAACAAGTTTTTTCAAAAAGGTCTCAAAGACTTTAGAGTCAGACCTGTTACAGATCGTCAACTTTTCTTTATTATCAGGTGTGTTTCCAGAATCACTAAAAACTGCTGTAATCAAACCTATACTGAAAAAGGACAATCTTGACAAGACACAAATGAACAACTACAGGCCGATCTCAAATCTCCCGTTTTTAAGTAAGATCATTGAAAAAGCAGTTTCTCAACAGCTCAGTTACTTTTTAAAACAGAATAATTGCTACGATGCCTTCCAGTCAGGTTTTAGACAGAACCACAGCACTGAAACCGCTCTGACCAAAGTGTTTAATGACATATGTCTGAATACAGACAGTGGAAAAATGTCAGTCCTAGTTTTACTGGATCTCAGTGCAGCATTTGATACAGTTGACCACAACATATTACTCAAACGACTGGAGAACTGGACAGGTCTTTCAGGAACTGTACTAAACTGGTTCAAAACATACGTAGAAAACAGGAAATACTTTGTATCAATAGGTAACTTCACATCTGAGCAGACAAGTATCACATGTGGAGTTCCCCAAGGTTCCATCTTGGGACCCCTTCTGTTTAACATCTACATGCTCCCACTGGCACAGATTATAAACAACAACAAAATAAACTATCACAGCTATGCAGATGACACACAAATATATATCACAATGTCACCAGGAGACCGAGGCCCTGTACAGGCTCTTGGTAAATGCATTGAGGAAATTAATGACTGGTTGTGCCACAATTTTCTCCAGCTAAACAAAAACAAAACTGAGGTAATAGTCTTTGGCGCCAAAGAAAAACGATTACAGGTCACCAGAGAACTTCAATCTATACATCTAAAAACCACAAACCAGGCGAGAAATTTGGGTGTAGTGATGGATGCAGACCTAAACTTAGAAAAACACATTAAGACAATAACAAAGTCAGCTTACTATCACCTCAAGAATATATCAAGGATAAAAGATCTGATGTCTCAACAGGACCTGGAAAAACTAGTCCATGCATTCATCTTTAGTAGGCTTGATTACTGTAACAGCATCTTTACAGGTCTACCTAAAAAAATCAGTCAGACAACTACAGCTCATTCAGAACTCTGCTGCTCGAGTCCTCACTAAGACCAAAAAAGTGGACCACATCAGTCCAGCTCTGAGGTCCTTACACTGGCTGCCTGTCCGTCAGAGGATAGACTTTAAAGTTCTGATGCTGGCCTATAAAGCTCTGAATGGTTTAGGACCAAAATACATCAGTGACCTCCTGACCCAGTATGAACCTTCCAGATCCCTCAGGTCATCTGGATCCGGTCTTTTATCAGTTCCCAGAGTCAGAACCAGACACGGAGAAGCTGCATTCAGCTTTTATGCTCCTTATATCTGGAACAAACTCCCAGAAAGCCTCAGATCAGCTGAAACACTCAGTTTATTCAAATCCAGGTTGAAGACTCACCTGTTCTCAGCTGCATTTGAATAAAGCACCAAATCCACACTTTAAGCTTAAATTTCAAAACTTACATTTAACTACTGATTTTATCTACTGTTCTGATTTTATCTGTTTTGATTTTATATACTGTTTTGTTTGTTTGTTTGTTTGTTTGTTTGTTAATTAGTTAGTTAGTTTATTTGCTTGTTTTAATCAATTTTAAATCATGCTTTTTATTTGTTCTTGTTTCTAATGTCTCTGTAAAGCACTTTGAATCACCTTGTTGTTGAATTGTGCTATACAAATAAACTTGCCTTGCCTTCTGTTATGCACATACGCTGGGCTGTTGTCATTTTAACCAGACACTCAAACTGAACAGCAATTCTTTAGCAGACTGATCCAGAAAACATCAACGGAAAGAACAACTGAAAGGTCAGGCAGAGCGAGGAGAAAGAAAGGACGCACAGAGAAGCACAAGAGCCCACGACTGTTCAATGGAGTCACTCTGAATAAAGAGGAATAAAAACATGACCGTAAGCAACTCTTGAACTGCGAAAAGTGTGGCTCTGTGTAACAAAAGGATACAATGAGGACAAGTACGACTCTTTATATCCTTGATATGGACCAAACTAGTGAACGAGAGATTAGCACCGCACTGCATACCTTAGTGTCAAACTTATACCCTCGAACCTTGGGAGGACAGATAATGAAGTTAATAATGTAGATCAGTAATGCTGGATGTAGAATAACCACCCGTTAATGTAGCAACCCTATCTGCTCAAATGTCTTTGGGTCGAATATGTAGACACGTCTGTACTTCCTGTTGCCGTTTGTTTCCTCATGACGCTTCTTCGTGTCAATCGCTGTCCTTATTCTACAGTCACGACAGTCACGACAAAATAGACTCCGCGATAGCTAAAAACTGACATGGACAAATGGCAACACCTAGAGCAGAATATTTCCACAACTGCAGAGGTTTGTCACACAATTGTGTAACTTGCCACTACAGAAAAATGTAGCAGTTAGGCTCTATATAAAATGCTTGCTCATGCAAGTCATAATGTAGAACTATATCACTGGAGGTCAGCCAAGGAAAATGGATAGCCAGCACATAATAAATTACCACCAGTGAATAAACTGTTGTAACATGGATCAAATTGCTCTCTCGTGCCAAAGCGCACAAAGGCACAACAGCTTCTACAACCATAGCTCAACATACTTCATCTGGTGTGAGGCTTTGCAAGAAAACTCATCCAGACAACATCAGCCTGCATCTGCTGAACACCAGCTCACACCACAGCCAAACACACAGGTAGGAGCTAAAAACAAAAGTACCTGACCGATCCATTCAGCAGAACACACCGTCTGACAGCTCGAGTTTAATGTGTAAGTGCAAACAAGTCCCCTCCCACTCCGTGGTACAGAACTCACCTCCAGGGCCTCGAGGGTCACGAACCCTGTGATGGAAAAGCCGTCAATGATGTCCTCTTCGGCAGAAGTAGACTCCTTCCGCTTTCTTCGTGGAGGTCGAGGTCGGGACGACGAGGGCTCCCTGTCACCCTCCCGCTCTGAGTCAGAGGAGAAGCGAAACACGGAGCCCTTCACGTGGTTGTTCTGTATCCCATTTGATCTCCTCTCCCGATCCCTCTCGGACCTCGACTTCCTCTTCTTCCGGAGACCACTAGATCGAGGGCCATCCATGTCCTTCATTGGAAGCATCCAAATAAACCCTCCTGTTAACCGGGAATCAAAGCCTTCGAGGGCCCAACGCGGCACTGCTAAACCTCCACTTGGGCAAAGACCCCCTTGAGGAGAATCTCCACAATATCCAAGAGAATGTTATCAGTGGGATAGATCCAAGGTAATCATAATATCCAACAGATGAAGCCTTTTATGGGAAACTCAAAAGCGCACTGACTCAGTGAACCCAGCTAGGCTTCACGAAAAGATCCCCAAAGGCAGTCCATCAAATCCTACAGCGGAGGTGTAAAATGATCTATTAAACACGTTATCGGCAAGCTGTCGATTTTGCCAGGGGAAGGACTTTTCAAGTTAAAGCAAATGTCTGCTCAGTGAACGTGCCCCGCCGTGATGAGATGAGCAGGTGCCGCCACATCTTTCTTCTCCAGGAACTGCTCTTACCCAAGGTCAGCAAACTCACGCTCCTGCAAAATAAAGATGGACAGAGAGAGAGAGAGTGCATGCATTTGCAACATGTTCACTCAGCAAGTTCAACAGTGCATTGGAGCTAATGAGCCATTTTCCGATAGGTGCTGCATGCTACAACAGAAGGTTCTTGGCTTGGTGCATAATGCAAGATGAATGTTTTATTAGTTGCATCTGCTGAGTATACTGTGCTTTTTACACTGCCAGGTCATTAAGCCCCGAGATGAGATGATTATGTGTTGTAAGTGCTCTTTTACTGGTGTCGCAAAAGCTTTTGCCAAGTTTTCTAACATAAACTGTGTTTTTAAATGATTGAGCTCCTTGTGTAAATTATATAACACCAGTGTTATTTTGCTACACGATGGCTTAAGTTTCCTGGGATTATTTTTGGCCTGGTGACAGCTACAAATGTAAACTCTGTGACAGCGCTTCAGCACTGTGCAGCACTTTCTTCCTGCTACAATAATTAAACTGACAAGGTGAACAATATACTCTATTTGTCTGCTCACTACATTAGTTTTAATGCAAATGATCAACATTTTGGCACACACTCACATGCATCAGAAATGACATTTCATTCACTTTCACTGTGCAACATCACTAATAATAAAGTTGCAGCATAAACAGACATAAAAGACAAATTAGACGAGTCAATATTTGGGAGCTGCGCTTGAATAATATAGCTTTGACTTGTAGACATCCATAAATGAATTGCTGAAATTAACAGATTCCCCCTGACAACCTGTTTCAGTTCACCATTCATTTCTTTCAAAACATCACCTGGCACACAGACATGACTACACTTCTCCTTTCACAAATTAAAAGTAGGTCTAATTGAACAGAGACACGCGTTTGAGGTTTTACACACTCTAAACAAATGCCACGACCCTTTATTAAGGTTATCCTGTGTTTGGCTGCAGAGCTTAGCAGAGCCTGCCTTCACTGACACTGAAGGCATCTGGCTGCTTTATAATATGAGGATGCAACATTCAACAGCTTGCAGTGCTATTCTACATCATTCTCAGGAGCAGCCCAGCAGACTAGGCCTAAAGCCACAGAAAGTCACTCTGGCATCGTAGTCCAAAACACATATGGCTTCTCAGTGTGTCCAGAATAATAATTCCCATCCATTACATCACAGAAATGGTATTCGTATGTTGAAGAAAACTGCTTCAGACCGAACTAACTGCAGGCTTTTACTAAGCCTCCAGAATCCAGGTGGACGTTTCAAGCACAGAGGAATGAACCCTTTTCTGCATCACCACCCAAACCAAAAACCAATCTGTCACAGTCAACCACCATCTTCAACTTTACAGTGTCTCCTTGGACACGGGCTGTCATGTAGTGAGCTCATCTGGATTCTGCAGCATGTATGCTCTGCTCGACCCTGCAAAGTGACAAATGTTTTAAGCATGCACAGTCACAACCATTTTGGGGGGCTTGATCAAAGGCATACACAACAAAGGCACTAACAAGCCTGCATGCCAACAATTAAGTGTGCATCAACCATTTACAGCTATTCATTTCACAGTACATGTTCAGTCTTCTAACAACACCCCCAAGAAGGCAAATGCACCTTTACCGTGATAATGCTTCTAAGCCTTTTTTAAGTACCTGTGCCTTTAACCTGATGCCCCATGCCAATACTCATCTAATGGCACACAGACACTGTGCAAATAGCTCCCAAAATATCGCTTATTTAAACACACACACACACACACACACACACACACACACACACACACACACACACACACACAAACTGTGTCCTAGCACTCGCCCTGGCTTTTCCAGTTCAGCAAAGACTCTTTCTCTTGTCTCAGCTCACAGTCCCTTTTTGTCTGCCTGTGCTGTCAGTAAAGATCTCAGGCTCTGTAATCCAGTCCAGCCCACAGCAGCAGCAGCGGACTGGCACTGCCTCCTGCTCCGGCTCTCCAAGCTTCATTTTCTACTATAAGACACACAACAAAAGCAAGCCTCTCTCTCTCTCTCTCTCTCTCTTCTTTTTTTTCCTTTTGCTCCAAGACACGTCATGCAAAACCAAGAATTGCAAACCCTTGAGAGTGGGGAGGGACCGTCCGGACAAGTTGAAGGCCTTCAGTCACTAAAGAAAAAATAAAGATAAAGCACAAGAAGGTTTGGAGCTGGCAAAATAAATCCCGCGAAGGAAAACCATAGGGTATCTCCTCCTCCTCTCCCCAGATCCGAGCTTCAGGATCCCGGAGAAGGGAGACCGGGGCGCAGTGATACGGCGATGCCGCAGTGCCGCTTTACAGGCTGCACGCTTCCTCCTCGGCGCAAATAGTGCTGTCCGTGGACGTTTGTTCTGCGAGTAACGGTAAAGATACAGTACGGCTACTAACTTAGCTGCAAGTCAAATGTGCTGGAGCCACTTTGTACAGTCTTGTTATTTCCGAACTTAATTATGATTTGCAACCGGCGCATTTTTAATGTTTTTATCGTACATGCGTGACAAAATAATTGCAAATGCGCGTCAGGTGAACGGTTCAAGTAGGAAGTGGTGATGAATACTAGAAGAAAGTGTCCGGTCATTACTTCATGAACCTCGGCTTTATCATTAAATGGTAAAATATGCATTCATTAGCATAATTGCTTAAATACTAAATTGAACAGCAGCCTGTGGTCGTTAACGCCCACCAAGCTAAAGACAAAGCCACACAATTGATTTTATGGAGAAGAGAAGCAGCAACTCAATTTTTTATTATTAGTTTAGCGACTGTATCTTTATTTCATCCAAATTATTTAGTAATTTTAAATAATTCATTATTTATCCCCCTCCTTCAGGACAGATACGTTAGCTACAATGTTCTCATAAAGTATGAACTCTTGCTTCAAGGACACCTGTGGCCAACTAACTCCACCCAACCAGCACTGCAGGTGGTGTCTGACCTTACAGCAGCGGCAATGAATAATAAAAGACTAAATAAGCACAGCATATTTTCGACATTTAAAGACAATATTTACCCTGGAAAGCTGCTTCTCAGCACTGAGTTGTTAGTCACCCCAGCCTTTGCAATCACACAATTACTTGCATGTGTGGGGCCACGAGATTATGCGTGTCCCGAGTCTCCAGCGCTCACGGTGTTGCCCCAATAAGCTGTCAAAGCAATACGTGCGCTTTAGTAAAGGTTCTGAAGCTTATTCATTATGTTGGTGTCGTGTTTTGCATTTATATTGTAATAAAGAAAGAAAACATGGAGTTATTCAACATCCAGGTTGTGCACCATTTGGCAGGAATAAATCTATTCAGTTCAGGTCACTTCACTCAGGTTGTTCAGTGTCATTCATGAAAAGCAGTCAAGCATCAGGCTGAGATTTACAATGGCTGCTGGAACATGCTTTGCTCTTTTAAAGTCTTCTGCTTGCATGGAGACATACCAGGTGAATAATACCCTCACCAACATAACCTAGGAGCACAGTTATATTTATATTTAGATGCAGAAAGGTGGCTGAAGATGTTTTCACTGTCTGCCAACTGAAAATCAGTATTTAAGTAGTAATGCATGTTTTATTGCAGATAATTAATCAGATAATATATTTTTTAAAAACTTTAATATTTGCAGCTTTATGTTCCATAAATGTGGATCGAGTGAATGCCTCGTAGCACATGTCACTGCAGCATTACCACAACATGCATTGATTTTTAGGTCCATTAATACCGTGGGGTGAGCATTAATAACAGTGCAACAACAGTGTGAAGTTGTACTATATTCAACAATAATTCAATTTAATAGCAGCTTTATTGGGTGTAGTGTCAAAACCTCATGGAACTCATGTCTAACAAAAACAAAGAAAAGAGGGGGAGGATGTCACGCCTCTCACAAACAGGAATCGGGGAAAGTCAGTGAACTGGTCCTCTGCACCCAACCATGGGTGGGATATGTATTTTTAGCTCAGTCTAATGATGCAGAGGCTGAGTGGCTTGGCTCAGAGCTTGCTTAAAGTGCTTCAATTCCCAGCGCCCAGTGGCCAAGGGACCCCATCTGCCTGTAAGAATAATGCTGGGGGATACACATGCACTTGACCCCACCTCGTCTTCCAGGAGGAGTGTCCTTGTGAGGAGTGGTGTGGCAGGGGAGAGGCAGCAGCGAGGCAGCTAATTCAGCTCTCCCAGCCTCTGCTCATTTGTGGGGAAGATAAATGTGCTCCTCTCCCCTCTCCTCTGCCGTGCCATAATTAGCTTTAATTACACCTTTGCCCAAACTTTCTGTGCCTCCACAGCTTCATTCACTGCCACGCAACAAACTGGATCCAGGGATCTGAAGGCTGATAAAGTGGAAATATTTTCGGTAAATGTATGAAGTAGTCATCTGGATAATTGGTTCGGACCGCTGACCGCTGCCTTCACCACTCTCCGCACAACGAAAGAGTCAGGGATCATTCTTTCCAGCTGTAGTGTCTCCAGCTTGCTATAATAATGTCTTCCTGAGCCAGGGATAGCTCAGAAGGTGGAGTGGTTGCCCCGTGATCGGAAGGTCGGGGGTTCGAATCCACTGAACGGCTACCCTGAGGTTCCCTGAGCAAGGTACCATCCCTACACACTGCTCCCCGGTGCGCCTGCTTAGCGGCTGCCCACTGCTTCACTGACTGAATGGGTCAAATGTAGAGAGAGTAATTTCCCCACGGGGATGAATGAAGTATGCATTATTATTGTTTTGTGATTGGATTCAATCATCAGGCTTCTTTACACAGGAAAATGGAAACGCTAGAAGAAAATAAATTCAAGAACTAAATGACAAAAGTTATAAAATAGACTCAAAATCCAGTAAGCCAACACAATCAGGCTTTTATAACGACTGTTTTATAGCACAGGTATTTTCCACACACCACACAAGCCTGAGAAGTCTGTAACAGGATGAAGCTGAGGGGATAGGTCGATCGCAGATCAACTATTATGCCACCTGAAAATGCATTTCTGCGTATTTATCTTTAATTACCAAGTCAGAATGCAAAACTTCCTGTTTTCCTCTTCAGACAGCAGATGGTAGTAATTAAGGAATCGGATTAACAAAATAGAATCGTGCATATTATCACACACTCCTCATTTCCAGCTTTTACCTTTATCCCATTTGTGCATCTTCATCCTTTTTATCTTGTCTTGTCAGGGAAAAGGCTCAGCTGGGATGTAGTGACAGTATAGGTGCAATACAGCTTGATTTCCTGAGCACTCATAGCAACAAAGAGATTCCTTTTCCTCCTCCAGCTGTGCTAGCAAACCCTATAATAGCCTTTATTACTTTAAATAGTTCTCACCCCACTGTATCTGTGTAGCTGCACTATTGCCTCTTTGTTCTGTGTTGTTGTGTTCACTTGGCAAATAGGATTTGTTGATGCTATTCATCAAAGGTATAGTGGGGACTACAATGTCTCTAACACACTGCGTGTGGGAGGTATAATATTCATCACTAATGACTTGTCCCCGAAGGCCTTACAAGTGCTTAATGACCTTAAAGTGCAAGCAATACATGACAGGCATCTGACATGCTCGCTGCTAAATTGTGGCACATGACCTGCTGCTTAAAAGCTGACCTAAATTATGAATAGCTTCAATGCGTCTCTACTGTCACATTAAAAAAAGAAGAAGAAGCATTTAAAGCGTCCACAGGCTAATGTGTGAATATGTTTCAATGGAAAAATTACTTTTTAAAGCAGGAAAGTGAATTAGTATGATTGATTATACAGATCAGTATGAGTGAGGCTTGTACCTGTAATGATGACAGCGTGGACTGAAAAGCCTCTCTGGATTTAATATATGGGGCCTGTCAAAATCCTCTTAGCTCGTGGCTCCTCAGTCGGCTCACACAATCAATCATTGTTGACTGTTTGGGCTTTGGATAAGACTCGCATTCGCCGTCACAGAAATGTGGAAAGGACGTCAATTTTAAATAATTTACTGATTATTTCAAAAAAAGTTGTTTTACAAAATGTGAATGGAAACAATTTAAACCCTCTGAAACGAGCAAAGAAAAAACAATCAAATGTTTGAAATGGGAAATTGAATTTATTTGTATATTTTGAAGATGAAATGATCATTTTGTCTTCAGGTCCAGCAGAGTTTCTTTTGTGAAAGCTAAGTCAGAGCTAACATTAACCTCCTAAGACCCGAACTCTTCCACAGCAGCATTTTTAATTTCTCTTTGAGTTTTGGGCTGATTGGGGCCCGATGAATGTAAAAACAAAGAATTACCAGATTTTTTTTTTTACCTTACTTTTGTTTTTAGGAAAAATCAGAGCCACATATGAGGATATTCATTTAAAATTTCGATAGAACAGTTGCAGTATAATGTTCTCGTAAGTGGACATCAGGCCCTTGTAGAGCAAAATTGAATATTTTGGTCCAAATAACCCAAAATGTGATCCTAGGTCCTATAGGAGGTTAAAGGTGGAGGACGTAAACAAAAGTCAAGAGGAAAACTGCAGAGAGCTTTAGCATCCTGTCAAAGACGTCATTTCAACAATTCAACAATTTATGAGCAAAACTGCTCCACCTAAAGTTTCATTATCTGCAGTACACAGTACGGTAATACTGTTAAAAGCATCAGCGTTCAGACAAAGGCCACACGCTCACACTGAACTATATTTGGACCTTCAGACAGCAGTGCATTCAAAACAGATGGACGGTTGTGTTGGCAAATTTAAGACCCAGTCACCCTCAGTGGGTCCAAACCCAATTCAAGGGAAAGAGGGAAAATGTGACCAATCATAATTTGAAATTAATTTTGGAGACGCTGCATTTTAAACAGGACGGGGACCAAGTGGTTTTTAGCTTTCAGTTCAAATTCCAGCTTCTGTTATGGTCCGGGGGTGTATTAATGCACATGGCAGTCCCATCAATGCTGAATGATATCTAGAGATTTTTGAGTAGTATATGATGCCATCAAAGAGTCTCAGTGCTTATTTAGCTACCCTGATGGCCTGTCTGTTGTCCAGAGCTGCTGCTAACCAGAGAGGTCCTGAACTGGTGAGCAGCTGAAACTCAATATCAAGCTGGAAAAACGTTTTGCTTTCTAAAACCACAGAAATCAGTTTCCAAATGCTAAGAGTGATGAAGAAGACGAGACGGTGGTAAACATGCCCCTCATGCACTCTGTATTGCTGAGTTCTAAGTCAGCACGTAGTTTCCAAAAACTGTTTTGTCCTGTATGATGAAATCATTTTAAATTGAGGGTTTAAATCATCAGCAAATCATTGCCAGTTGTTTTTATTGAGATTTTATTCAAAAATCAGTTTTGGGGGGATTTAAATGCACTAAAATCAAACACTGGTTGCTATCAGAGCAACAGAGCAGAGTACAGCATGTGCCTTGGTCAAGATCAAAGCTGCTAAAAGTAAAAAGCTATTTGATAATCCGTCTATCAGTAGAACATTCTCTGTGAGTATATTTTCAATAACTACGACCTTTCTGAAGAACGAAGGTGTGCAGAAGGAGTCTGTTTAGCTTCTTGCACTTCTGTGTCCTGGAACAGCGCGAGCGTGCTCACAGTCGGGTTGGTGGTGTAATTAGTAACACCATTAACTGCTGTGAAAAGGTGCTGTTGAAGAAGTGAACAAATAATAGCTGGCTGTCACGGGTTCTTTTAAGTCTTAGAAGGTAAGTGCAGCATTTATTTAACGCGTGCCGAGTTTAAAATACGAGTGCGGCTTTGATGTGTGCGGCTCTGGAGGCATCTCTGTGAACTCGCACTCATTTGAAATGCCAACGATGACCTTTCGCTGCATGTTCGGCTCGAAGAGGAAATCATTTACACGTGTATTCATTATTTCACCAGATGAGTCGATGCACTTGAGCTGTTATTCTTTCTTTTTCTCTCTGATGCTGGGCTTTTCTATATCTGTGCATACACACCAGAAGAAGCGTCCAAACACGAGGGCAAGGAATGATATGAAAACAGATGGAAACAGAAAATAACACAAAGCAAACACGCTGCTATGTTTATCTCCAGCAACATGGACCACAAATAAGTTCTTTGAATGACAAGTACAAATATTGAAAATGATAGCTGACCTAGTAAAACAACAGCATACAGCTTTTTAAACTAAAGATGCTGTCAGATGTGAGCACGGCAAACAAAGCAAGGCAAGGCAAGGCAAGGCAAGTTTATTTGTATAGCACAATTCAACAACAAGGTGATTCAAAGTGCTTTACAGAGACATTAGAAACAAGAACAAATAAAAAGCATGATTTAAAATTGAATAAAACAAGCAAATAAACTAACTAACTAATTAACAAACAAACAAACAAACAAACAACAGTATATAAAATCAAAACAGATAAAATCAGAACAGTAGATAAGATCAGTAGTTAAATGTAAGTTTTGAAATTTAAGCTTAAAGTGTGGATTTGGTGCTTTATTCAAATGCAGCTGAGAACAGGTGAGTCTTCAACCTGGATTTAAATAAACTGAGTGTTTCAGCTGATCTGAGGCTTTCTGGGAGTTTGTTCCAGATATAAGGAGCATAAAAGCTGAATGCAGCTTCTCCGTGTCTGGTTCTGACTCTGGGAACTGATAAAAGACCGGATCCAGATGACCTGAGGGATCTGGAAGGTTCATACTGGGTCAGGAGGTCACTGATGTATTTTGGTCCTAAACCATTCAGAGCTTTATAGGCCAGCATCAGAACTTTAAAGTCTATCCTCTGACGGACAGGCAGCCAGTGTAAAGACCTCAGAGCTGGACTGATGTGGTCCACTTTTTTGGTGCAGAAATGGTGTTATTTGAAAAGCACATCTACGGCTCAATTACAGAAACATTCAGCACTAACTAATTCATGAGACGACAAGTTCAACATCAAGTTGAGCCACTTGAGATAAAACAGACTGATTTCAGTCTGCTTTACTCTTGTCGAGTACAACTGAGGCCTGAGAGAAGCATGTGTTTTCAATTCCAGTATAATGAAGTCATGGAGTCTTCAGAGGGACTGTGAGGTTGGGAATGTGTTGCAGTATTTCTGCTATTACGATGTCAAATTCATAAATAATGAAGGTTCAAATCAAAGCCGGAGCCTGGCTCTGGTGCGGAGCCGTGTGTAAATTATTCCTCGGACGTGGATCACTCGTTCAGCAGTCTGTTCTTGTTTCTCGAGCTTACGCTGTAACGATGACCTACGCGTTCATTTTTTCCACAAGCTTCTCCAGAGCAATTCGACACCTTTTCTTGATTTGTCAAAGTTTCTCTCGCTAGCAAATCCAACCCATTACTCACAGCTACAACTGACATCCACTGAACAGGCTCCCTTTGAAGGTTGCACGATGCAGGCCCCCACCTGTCACCTAATACTTCCTGTCCTTTTGTTAACCTTGGGGCTACCGCCCCCACCCAAACCCTAGAATACATAGAGTGTGGAAACAGTACAATCCAGTTTTATTTACAAAGTGCTTTAAATAAGTATGTAAGGTAAACACCCCACCAATCAGATGACTCTGATTTGGCACACTTTGCAATTTGGCGACAGTGGGAAGGAAAAACTGATTTTTAACAGGAAGAAACCTCCGTCAGAACCGGGCTCAGGGAGGGGCGGGCTGATAAGAAGGTGGGGACTTAATTTAAATTTTTTTTAAAAATCTAATTAGATTTTTTTACCAGTTTAATTTCCAGTGAATAGCTAATAACGGTTAAGAATTAGGTTACAGCCTTTCATAAAGAAAGGTTTTATTTATAAAAGTTTTTATTTTCCCGCAGGCTGGGGGGGTTGTTTTCCAATTACAGTGGCCCATCTCCCCTCAGGGCAGAGGACGCATTAGTATTACCATTAGAGATCCCTCCCTCTACCCCTGCAGTAACTATGCGATGCGCACAACATCACCTTAAAAGGATTTGTAAGCTTCTAAATGAAGTGGATTGTAAAAGACAAAATAACATGGGTAATGTTTTTCCTTGCATGGTGGGCGCGGGAGGTTCCCAGGAGTGAGGGGAGGTGGGAAAAAGATGGGAAAAGGGGCGAGACGTCTACAGTACGACTCTGTCCTTTGGCTTGCATCACTGGAGAGGAGTCATTAATTTACTGACCCACCAAACACAGCAGAGCGTTACGGAGGAAGCCGGCGTCATCAGAATCAAGCCTCCAGGGTGACTATGTTTTTACAGCATGTCTTTCATTATGTGCCCATAAACACACAGTGTAGCAGAAACATGGAAACTGTTAGCTCTGCTAACAAAACAAAACATCTACACAACAAGAGTGAAATCACATGTAGCACAGAGTAGCAGGCAGCCCTGGGGATAACACTCGTAATGCTTGTTTTCTGTTTTCATAATGGAGAGGCGTTGTTCCCAGACAGATTATGGGGATCAGAAGGATGATCTCTTTCCAGTAAACTTCTCTTCTGAGGATTTGATCTGGTGCCCAAATGATATGGTTTGCCTTTAAAAACACAATCCATGTAAAACAAAAATTAATACGTAAAGATGTCGATCAGAAGAGCGTAACACGAGATCACTGTGCATTAGTATGACTCTGATGTTAAATCTTGGAGTTACATACACTTCAGTCCCGCAGGAGCTGCAGACGCGTCCTCAGAGATATTGGTCCATGCTGACATGACAGATTTGTTGACGCTGTATGTTCAAGAAACTAGCCTGAGATGATTTGAGCTTTGTGACGTGTGACATATTATCTTGCTGTATACAGGTTGTTACCGAGGAAAACAGGGTCACATACATCATGACAAAGAAGGATGGCAGCAGCTGGCAAAGGCAACAACTGTAGTCATATATAGTATTACATTATGTTTAAATTCAAAGTTTCAGAGGGATTCTGATCATTGCTTTTCCATTTTGTGGAATCAAAAACACCGGCAATTTAAAATGCCCCAAGTCTTTGCAATCACACTAATGCGCATTCACAACATGGAAACTGAAATCCACGCAATTAAAAGCGGATTATTAAGGGTGACACTTGTTTGGTTCCAGTGAAAGTTTTATTAAACGCCGAGCAAATCTCTTCACTGAGATTCCCACGAGACTGCGCAGACGGTACGTGCTGATGGGGAGCAACAAGAAGCTCCATCTGTACTGGCTCAGCCTCGATCTCGTCCATATGCCAGCTGCAGAAAATATCTCTGTCTTGACAGGGCTGCTTTGCTGCACGCTGCAGCTCAGATGAGCTGCTCTCAAAGCACACTTTCATTTTTATTGAGATAAACGACAACTCGGGCGCTGGATGCTGTCAGGTTGTTGTGTGGTGGGAGGAGTGCAATTTATATTTATCTGAAAAACACATTTTTAAACTGACGTTTGACTGATATAATTGGACCAAGTTGTTTTCAAGTTACATTTGGATTTGCATGGGATACAGGTCAAAGCAAATGGAACAATTATAATTCAAATATCGAGTCTCTCTCCCAACATATCAGTTTAATCATTTAAACAACACGTAAACATGAGTTCCAATCATTAAAAAATCAAACACATGCACACACAGCTCTACTCTTCTACTCTTAAGTTGCTGTTCAGGACTGATGCACTGCCAAGTGATAAGTGAATCTCTGAAAAAGGCATGGAAACAGAAATCCTCCTCCTTAATGACTGAAAATGTCACATTGCAAAATAAATCAATTAAATTAATCAGTCAGTAGAGGAAGTCTTACTGATCTGATGATTTCACTTTTAAACTGTCAAATTTTGGTCAATGCAAACTCAAAACACTGCTGGTAGTTTTAAAAGTTTTATTAAAAAACAGCCAGCTCTCAATAAGGAACAAATCTGAAAACTGAGACTTTGTTTTGACAGCAGCGACACAACCGGGAGCTCCGTGGGAGACGAGAGGAGACGTTAGCTGAGGCCAGGGTGGATATGCGTTTTGTGGAAAGAGGTGGAGAACTGCATTAGCTGCCGTACTCTTTGGAGGGCAGGCTGGCTTTCAGAAGGGTGAATGGTGTGAAGGTGGAGAGTGGGCAGGCAGGTAAGTCTTGGGTAACGTCCTTTCTCTAGAAGCGGACACAGAGGTAGCAGACAAAAGAGGCCTGATTATCACCATGGCAGTAAATCGACGCAGCACTTAAATACTCGTGAGATGATGAGGAAATCCTGAGCAGAACTGCACAGAACCCACCGTTCTCCCTAGAACTCAAAGGGACGTTTAGCGTGATAGAGGAGCAGAAAAAACACAAACCTCCGGGGCGTGGCCACACCGTGACAGCCATGTTTCCGATAATGTTCACGTCAAAGCAACACATGAGGAAAGATGGGAAAACACCTGCTCTCATCTACTTTGGCACAAAAGGATTTGTTTGTTTCGAAGGCCTTGCAGAGTGAGCTACTGTGAGCGAGTCGAGTGCCTCTGACCTTGCTGCTGTCTGAGTAAACTGGTACACGGTTCACAGGTTTTGTTTCTGCTAGCTAGGTGGACACTGTAACGCCTGTGCGCACTGATCTGAGTGTGGAATTCTCAAATCAGATGAAAAATGACTCTCATACTCCTGGCGTCGTCTGTTCAAACGCATCGGCGCGAGGTAAAACGGCTGACGGTGCAGCTGCCATCTCCCGCTGCAGACTCTTTATGCAAACCCCAGTGTCCCCGGCAGTAAGTGGTTTGCTCATAGAAAACAAGCCAGTGACACCCACTCAAGCCAAGCAACTGTAGACAGCCCAGATTTAGTCTGATGATGGGCTTTTACGTGATTAGCCACAACATTACGACCACACAGCACAAAACGTCTGAATGAGTGTTTGTAAATCAGACATCCTGAGGCTATGCACTCTTATCTCTTTACAGGTCAGCTGCTGGAAAAAATACAGTAAAATGCATTTCATTATTTAGAATCCACTCTCCTGCAGTCTTTAAATCCAGGCTTCTGACCAATCCCATTACCGAAGTCACTAATTATTTATTCTTTAACTTTATTCATGTAGGTATCGTAACACATTACATACTATGAACGAGGCAGCTCGTTAAGAAAACAGTGAAGTGTCAGGTTCCAGTGCTTTGAGGATTTTAATCGTCTTTCAAATGATTAAAAAAATGACGCAAACAAATCTAAAAAATGAAAACATTGTGTTGAGATGGTGAAACGGTTTCCTGACAATGTGCTAATGAGCAATAAGCAGCACACACAAAACAAAGGCTTCGCTTTGCTCCGTTTTGTTTTAAAGTAGCAGATCATTTTACTCGCGTTCGCTAATGTCAAACTCTTTCATTAGCTTTCTTCTTTAAAAGCCGTAAAACATCAGGAGTCGATGTAACACAAAGTTCATTAAAAACCTGCTATGGAAACAAGTGCTTCTGATGAGCTCTATTAACATGGCTACACTGAATATCATGTTCCTGAGGCAAAGTAACCGAGTTGGACTCTTTAAAAGTGTACCTAGGTTGCCATGGTAATCTGCCTCAGATCTTATACAAAGTTTATGGTGCATCCTTTTGCTCTTTATCTCTGAGCTTGTAGGTTATGATCACAGCTTGTAATTACACGCAGGCATCTTAGCGGCCCAGAGGTAACAGGATACTTCTGAAGGATTTCAAAGGCCCACGTGGCATCATAAATTCATTGAGGAAGGCAAGGGCATCGATTATGGGCCTGCTGTATCTTGACACTTACATTCAGCAGGAGTGCGCTCTGAATGGCAAGCTACAAAACAAACTGATAGACTGCTTGTGACAGATGGATAACAAAGTGGTCCAATCTGGCAACAAGGCTAGAAATACTGCAGGTTGTCGGGTCTTGACAGAGCTGGTCTGGGTGCAATTCGGGTCATGAAAAATGTTCTTTATGATCAATAAGCCATTCATCATTAACCACGGCTGTTTCGTGCTTTGAGGAATGATATGGGGGATTATTAGATTTCATCTAATCTCTGACCCACACTTCCAAAACCACTTCTACAACCTTTGTGACAGGGAAACTCACCGGCACGCCTGCAGCCCCAAAGACTTCTCCATCTCCACTGATATCTGTAAAAGTTATCTGAACAATGTGAAATCTCAACGCGTATGTCCGGCAAGATGGGCAGGGTGTAAGATTTGAGCCCAGCATTGAACAATGATCTGAGGAGCAGTGTTAAAGACAAAGCTAGTGCTGGCTGCTTAGCATATTAATGAGAAGCAAGCTTAAATACTGCGAGCGTACCATTAGTCACACACATTATAATTCTCCTAACCACATTTATCGAACCAACGGAAATCTATATCCCGCTGTTCTTTTAATTGCACTAGTTGAAAGGATCCCTCCGACTCTCTTGTAAGGTCAGCGGCACAGCTGTTGGAGAGAATTTAAGTGACTTGAGGAAATTGAATTTCAGAGCCAAGCAGCCAGGATAATGGATGATTTTATCATTTACATCAAGAAGTGTTTAATTTAAAAGCAACAAATGAACTGTTATAGCAACAAAAAGAATGAAATATTTACCAAACCCCCCCCACCCACATTTAATCCATGGCTCCACAGAGCATGAACGTACGAGTGGAAGAATTTCCGAGTCAGCAGCCACGGCAGACACGCTGGCTCTAATAACAGCCTCCCGTGATGATCCCTTCATTACACACTGATGGAAGTTCTTACCAAAACGGTAATGTATTTGCCCCTGGGCTCACAATAAATGTATGTGAAACAATGTTTCAGGTTTAATGAGCGTGAGCAGAGTCTGTAACTGTTTGATTACGTGTGTCAAAGAAAGATCGTTTTGTACTAATGGGCAGATCTGGATTTCTCTTACAGCTTAACATTTATGAGTCTGTGGACCAAAGTTCAAATGTTTATTTAAGGAAATTAAAGTTTGGTAAGAGGATGGAAATAAGTACACTTCCAGTAACACTTTATAATTCGGCAAGCAGCTAAGGGCCTAATTGCTCTCTAATTAAATTGATTTTTTTTTAATGACAGTGTAATTATATTTACCTATACAAACTTAAAGCATATCAAGCACACTAGAATGAGGTGGTAACACGTCAGGTTTTTACTGGAAACAAAGAAATAATTACAGTACAAGTTGAGTATTGCATAACTTCAGGTATTTTAGACACAAATTGTCATTTTTAAGAAGCGAAAAGCAAAAACTATTTCCCAAATGGCTGTATTAATGCTAACTTTTTACATGTTTATTTAATATTCATTATTTTCACATCCACAATAGACGAATGGATGAATTACACCCTTCGTCAGTGGCTGTGTTCCCAAAAATGTTACACTTTTCCTTAGATCTATATCTAGATAATGAGGTCAGCGTATGTACAGTATCCCTTTTCCTCACATGCGCACAGACACAGCTGTATCCTCACTGAGAAGTTTAACTAAACTGATAAGATGAGGCCGTTCATCTATAAACGGTAATGCTGAGGAGCCAGAACTGCAAGATCTAAGCAACATATCACTGAAATGTTTCTCTTGTATTGATAAGTGAAGCAAAAAGCTTGCGACTACAGTTTCAGGGAGGAAAATGGGCAAATTTATCATGTAACGAAACTGCTTTTTACAATTCTACTAAATCTCAGACTAAAAGTGGTCATAGCAACAGAGCCCAGAGATACTATACAGCCACTTACCTTTGCTATTTCTGACAGAAGACGTGCCAGCAAACAACTTGTAGGTATTTTCTGCACTGTGGTATTTCTGCTTCTGTAAAATATCTACTTGCTCTGCCTCGTTACAATGTTTCAAGCAACTTCAAGTCCAGGCGCTTTTCTTTCCAAGCTCCTTAGACTATAATGACCTGGATGACTGAGAACCGTCACAGACATCTTGTTCCAATGAAGTTTAAAAGAATGAATAACTCCATAAATACACGCACACTCACTCAGAGCTAATCATATTTGACACATTTTAAAACCAAGTGCTTGTTAAGCCCTAAAATATCACAAGCATGTTATAACCAATCAAAATTAGTTGCTCGCAGGACTGTGATGAAACACGTCACTATTCATTTTTATGGACAGATTCATAGTATATAATCGCAGCGTGTATTGATGTACCTCACAGCACATGTGCAGTGTTGGGGAGTAACGGAATACATGTACCGCCGTTACGTATTTAAAATGCAAACTATGAGTAACTGTATTCTGTTACAGTTACCATTTAAAAAGGTGGTATTCAGAATACAGTTACTTTGTTGAAATAAATGGATTACACGGCGGTCTTTTCCTGTTTCATATGTTAGGCTATGTCCTCTCTGTTTTTGGTAATTCCACGCCGGTGGAAACCCAAAGAAAACACGCATTAAGAGGTTTAAATGTCCGTGTCTCAATCTAATAATCTCATCTCACAATGACGTGAAGAAATATTTTTTAAAATGATTTAACATGAAGGCAACAGGCAGAGTGTTACAGGCATCGCCCTAAAGCGTGCAGCCTGATGGGCAGTGTAGTCCGTGCTGCAGGGAGAATGGACTGTCATACCCGTGATGTGTCTGTGAGCGAGGAGGGAGAGAAAGGAAAAGTAGGAGCTGGAAGCATGTAAATATAATAATAACCACTGCAGCCAAACAGAGAGCCTGACGAGCCCAGCTGTAAGTAAGCTGTTAAGAGTCCTGACAGGGACTAGAAAGAGAGAGCAGATTTCTCCTGTTCTGGCTTCCCTTCATTGGCTTCCTGTTAAATCCAGAATTGAATTCAAAATCCTGCTCCTCACATACAAGGTCTTAAATAATCAGGCCCCATCTTATCTTAATGACCTTGTAGTACCATATCACCCTATTAGAGCACTTCGCTCTCGCTCTGCAGGCCTACTTGTTGTTCCTAGAGTATTTAAAAGTAGAATGGGAGGCAGAGCCTTCAGTTTTCAGGCCCCTCTTCTGTGGAACCAGCTTCCAGTTTGGATTCAGGAGACAGACACTATCTCTACTTTCAAGATTAGGCTTAAAACTTTCCTTTTTGCTAAAGCATATAGTTAGGGCTGGACCAGGTGACCCTGACTCCTCCCTTAGTTATGCTGCAATAGACGTAGGCTGCCGGGGGATTCCCATGATGCATTGAGTTTTTCCTTTCCAGTCACCTTTCTCACTCACTATGTGTTAACAGACCTCTCTGCATTGAATCATATCTGTTATTAACCTCTGTCTCTCTTCCACAGCATGTCTTTATCCTGTCTTCCTTCTCTCACCCCAACCAATCACAGCAGATGGCCCCGCCCCTCCCTGAGCCTGGTTCTGCCGGAGGTTTCTTCCTGTTAAAAGGGAGTTTTTCCTTCCCACTGTTGCCAAAGTGCTTGCTCATAGGGGGTCATATGATTGTTGGGTTTTTCTCTGTATCTATGAAGCGCCTTGAGGCGACTTTTGTTGTGATTTGGCGCTATATAAATAAAATTGAATTGAATTGAATTGACTCGACTGTACACCGTGTTCCTGTTTTCCTCTGAAACAATAAGTTCTGTTGCAGCAGCCTTTCAAATCCTCTCTCTGTCTAAAACTTGACCCAGACAACAAAGTAAAGCTAGTTTTCAGCTACGAGCCCGACATGAACCCGACGTATCAGCCAGAGGTCCCTTTACTACGGTTCGGAGCCGCGGACCTGTTTTATATACGCGAGGAATAGTTTTCTATGCGAGATCGCTGCAAAAAGTGCAGCCTTACCTAATGTCCACCTACTGTTACTCATTTATATTAAGATTTAAACATCTGGTTGGTGTTGGTGTGGAGAGTAACCTTCAGTAATAGTGATAAATCACACAGCAATAGGACATTCATGTAGCTGTAAAAAGCATGATAATATATTAAGTAATCCAAAGTGTTCAGAATACGTTACAAAATACATTTTGGGGCATGTAATCTGTAAATTGTAATCTGTAATCTGTAGTGGAATACATTTTTAAAGTAACCTTCCCAACACTGCACATGTGTATGAGTATTTTTTCCTCCTAGGTTATGACTTTAGCTCCATGTGATTGCAGCGATGGCAACGGGGCCAGAAGGCCTGGTGTAAAGTCGTACATCATGCCACTTCAGCTCAGAGGGGCGGGTGGGGGGTGGAGTGTGTGAAAGGCTTTCTGTCTGATGTATCTGGGAGGAGAAATAAACCGGCGAGAGAGCTGGAGGAAATGTGACGTAGGTTTGAGGTTGGAAGGAGGAGAATCCTCAGCAAGGGATGAGATCAGTGTTGGATTATGAGCAGAAGAACGTTACGATTATATTAAGTATTGGTGTTAACAGAGCCCAGGGCAGTTGCCTGAGTAACCAGCAGATGTACAGTTTTAATGTATAAGATGAAGAAATTCCGCTTTGATAAAAGACGACTGGTAGCTGGTGAAGCTACAAATTGTTTCAGATCCTGAAATGAGGGTTTACACCACCTCAAGATGCACCAATAACTGACACGTCTGAGTCACACCAACAAATACTGTAAGCAGAGGTGAGCTTTTCTATTTCCCTTCCCGATCTCAGCCTGGCTTCTCTGTTGACAGGATGTCCGTCATGTTTTATTCAGTTCCATGTCCTTGAGCAAAGCAGGAGTCTGAGCAGAAGGAAACACAAGTGAGACGGCTTCATTTTGCCCGAGAAAGAGAGCACACACACACACACACACACACAAAAAAGGAAAAGATGAAAGATGAAATGTTTGGCTGGTATGCAATGCTCCTTCTCTTTAGTCCTTGAGCAATGATGCACTGGCATTGTTTAAATAAGGTATTCTCATAGACCTGCGAGTGATGAATTGCACTGTCAGTTGCAGCAAAATAAGAACAGAAACCTTTCTCTGAGAAATAATATGCCACAGACGCATTACCTCCTCCTGCACTGAAATGTCTTGACACTGATTATATACACTACCTCTAAACACAGATGACTTTAATAGAAGAAGAAATGTGATAACAGGCGTAGGAATATGACAGGGGTTTACCTGGAGGTAAGTCTGTAAGAACAAGGGTGATGCTGTAATGCTTGTGTAGCTTGTTTGGATGCAGCGCGAGTGTCAGAGTAAGGATTCTGGGAGAGTAAGAGCAATGTAACCAAGTGCCTGTCAAATTATCCCTTCACTGCAATTACACCAGCATGCATTTCACCACTTGTCTGTTAAGCAACAGTTGCTGTCTCCCGTCAAACCTTTGCCCACCCCCCACTCGTGCCTCACGGCGCTTCGGCTACAGTCCAGATGTGTGTTCGCGCATAATAGGTGTAAGTTAGAAACACGGCCGGTTAATATAAGGAGCTATGTCACAGAAAGACAGCAGCAGAAAGGTGGCATGAGGGACAGAAGAGGGAACAAAGAAGCAGCAGGAAGGAGGCCAAGCGCCTCAGCACAGCTGCACTTCTGCATATTGTTGGTAGCTGTTGCATCAGCGTGGAGCAGAACAGAATATCTGGAGATTTGAAAGCCGGAGCATTGTTTGGCTTTTCTGCCAAGCACAATAGAGACACTGCACACCGACTGTTTGAACGTCACCTAAACACACTTCACTGACGACCGTTTATTAGACAGTTAGTATCAGCACTGATATTTTTGGAAATCGAACACTGATGATCTTCTTCTGAGAGCACATGTGAGAAAAAGCAAAAGGAAATGGAGCACCACGGTGCCGAGCGTGTCAGACAGCGACTGTCCTGTTTTTGCTGATTCCTGTCATCAACCTGCTGAATGAAAAGGTGGCCGTTGCCCTTGTTTGTTCCATGTAGTTACCTTTGCTGTGACAGGGTGAAGCTGACAGCACTATGCCTGAGGGAGAAAAAAAAGCATCATGTTGACCCTGAACACCACCAGCTCTGAGAGACTGAATGTCGACCATCACAGGAGACGTACGCTAGATAAAGACACGGTTGGCATACAGCTGCACAAACACACATACCAGCGACGGCTCATTATATTGTTTTATCTCCATGTGTTCGAACCTCCTGCAGAGCAGCACAGGGAAATGTCCCTCTGTAACACACCTCTTCACACAGTAGCTAAAAAGGAGGTCGTCCCTTCATCACGGGAGTTTTAAAATCAGATACCTATATGTACCATGCAAGGCCATTTTAGACTATTTATTTCATGAGCATGCATTGCTTTAGATTTCGCTTTAAGTCCACAATCCTAATAAAAAGAATCACTAGTTTGCACAACATAAAACATATCACTGACTTAAAGCTGCCACAGTTCTCTGACTGTGCTGTTTTTCCTGTCTTGGATTGTTAGTTTATGTATTTGAGTCTTAATTTATTTTATTGTTTGGTGAATTTTCAGATGTTTTGTTCCAATTTCTCATTATTCTAGTTTTATGTGACTGTTAAGTGAGGCATTATCAAGTCTTTAAACCAGTTCTACTCATTTTAGTTTTTAGTTCATGGCTGTTTGGCAGTGATGTGTGGCTCCGTCACGTTTGCACATTCACATAACAAATGTTGGAGGTTCCAGCTGGAGATGTGAAATGGCTTTCACCATAAAACTGCCAAATCAAACGTGTGGAGCTACCTGCAGTGGAGACGAGTGAGGAGTAGACTGTCTCATACTCATCACATCCATTCTGTTTAGTGTTGTTTGTTTCCTGTTTTAATTTGAAGGGTTGATAGTGTCCTGTTTGGCTTCCTGTCTGCCCTTCAATGGCTCCCTGGTTAGTTTTGCCTGTTGTTAATCGCGTTAGCCGGTGTTTTCCTCTCCCTCCTGTTTCTCATTAGTATTCAGTCTTCTGTGTATATAGAGCTCTGTCCACAGTCAAAGTATATGTTGTTATTTCCTGTGTATACAGCTGTGCTTTGGATTATCTTCATATCTTTGGACTTTTTATCCCTAAAACTTGAATAAAGGGCTCCCTTTCGTCACTTTCGTCTCATCTTCTGTGTCCTGTACTTGGTCCTCGATCTATGTGGAAATGAAGAACGAAGAATAAATGCTACTAACCCAATCAAAATAAGACATGCATGTAAATCATGTGTGCTGGATACAATGTCATGCTTTCATGTCAGTCCTTCCAATACAGGGCTACCTTTGCAGTGGCTATGACTCTAAAATAACAATCACAGAGAACAGAGCTGCAGCTTCTTGCTGTAACAGTGCAGCCTCAGTTATGCTCCACATAGAGCCAAACCACAGGAGCACATATGGCTTTGTATAAAATAAGCTGGAGTTGGAATCCACCAGACACGCTATTTTTTATATATCTAAATCACATTTATTATGTTCTTATTATATTATGTTATATCCTCAAAGCAGAATGCATCAGTGTGATGTTGTGTCTGACAGAATTAACACTCTTCTTACCTCTGAGTTAGGGCTGAACGATATATCGCATTTGCGATAATATCGCGACATGATCAAGTGCAATTTTCTAACCGCAAAGGCTGCGATTATACTGCGATTATAAGGCTGTCCAAATTACTACCATATCCCAGAATTCATAGCGCGGCCCAGCCAAACTCCAGTTTCCAGCAATGGCGGCCGCTACTAAGTTTTAAAATTACTCATACTAATCTTTCTGGGTCACAAAATAAACTTTTAACATATTTTCAGGCGAGAAAGTAGTTGTGTAAACATCAAATATCTGCTCGGTTTATCAAGATATCCCATATTTGCAAAAGTGCTTCGACGTTTTCAGAGGCGTCTGCTACCCACCAGCTCGACAGCTAGCCGGGAGCTCGAGGGTTACTGATGCGGCCGAGAACGGCACAACTCCCGGCACATCATTTTTAGATCACCGCGGAGTTTCGCTGCTCGGGTTAAACGTAATATATAAGTCACTTAGACAACCTAAAAATGTTATTGTTGGGCTTTTTTCAGTGTTTTGTTTGTTCGTGAGTAAATCGGTTTGGCTGAGATTAAAGTTATTAGATTAGATAAAATAAAACTTTATTAATCCCCCGGGTGGGTTCCTCCTTGGTTTTCACACAGCTGACTAAACGTCAAACAGAAAACTTATTAAACAGAAGTATGAGACAGTCGAGAATTTACACCAGTGTCTGGTTATATTTTAGATAGCAAGAAGCAGACGGCCGAGTTTATTAAACTCCACCGAGACAGCGGTGACGCTAATCAGAACTAGACCGTCCAATTTCACGCCTTTAAACTTTAAAGGCGTGTTTGTGTGTGTTTATACAATTGCTATTATGTTTGCACTTTATGTGTAATGTTACTGACTGCAGAGATCAGTAAGATGTGTGTATTTTTTATTTATTAGTTTTATTTATTTAATATTATTTTTTAATTGAATGACTGTCTAGTAGTTCACAGATGTCGAAAAACTGAGTGTGGTAAAGCCACTGATTTTGTTTATGTATATTTCTGCAATCTGCACATTGTACTGACTTTCATTTTAATGTTTACACCAGGGTTCCTTGTCAGCACTTTATGCTCAGATGTTTGTAAGCTAAAAATAAACTATTGTGTATGTTCAAATATACTGTTGTGATTGAAGAAGTTAAATAAAAATGTCAGTCATCAATTCATGCATCACCTCATGTCATCATAACAGAGGTCTGTCTTCCAGGAAAGAACAGTTTAAAATTAATGTAATATAGTATTGGCCATACTATATGATGTATTGCTTGTCTTTGTTTAATAATACAGAAGACAAAGACCTTAAAAAATAATCGCATATCGCATCGCAATCGCAATATTGGGGCAAAAAAATCGCAATTAGATTATTTTCCATAATCGTTCAGCCCTACTCTGAGTGCAATTGATACACATCATGCGAGTGTGTCGATCTGGTATTTGCAGACTAATGTGTCTGCGAGCGCTGTTGCATCTGTGTGAATCAATGAAGCTTCAGCACATGAAAAGCTTTGGACACATTCACTGAGAGAAGCTGTTGTGCCACTTCCTCATATCTCACGTTTTCCTTCTTTTTAAGCCTCCAAAATGAAAACCAATGTACTTTGGGATAATTTTCCTCCATAGGAGCCTCCGTCAGGATGCGGTCTTCATGGATCATATCAAGGTTTGAGCTGAAAGTGCTGAAATGCTGTTTTTGAACTAGGAGCCAGTCATTCTTTGTCAGCCTGTCAGACACTTCTTTGCTCGTCAGAGGGAAGCACAGATCAACACTACAGACGAGTGTATCCAAAAGAAACAACCGCGTCACATATTGAACATATGATGCAAATAAGCAAAACATCTTGGTGCAACCGTGTGCATGAATACGGCTGCAGAGGTGCAAAGAATCATCTCTCCCAACATGAACTGTCTCAGTACATCTTATGTAACAGTTTCACAGCATGTTTGAGTCTCTATGCTGATGTAAGAAAGGCCGTATGAATTTATAGTAACCAGACGAGTCAAGCTTTATTTACTCTTTCTAGATCTGAGAAACTACGAACACTAGTATGAATGTTGTAATGTTAAACACAAGAACATGACAGAAAAAGACAAATATATTTATGTCTATTCTGAAATACCCAAGACTCTTGAACCTCATAACATTAACACCACTCTGCAAGCAATTTCATTTTCAATTTTAGAGCCTGAGTCACAGTCCTGACAGCTGCCTTATGAACCAAAGTGAAGAATGAGAAATTGCCTTCATTGACTTGAAAGCTCCAAACCACTGATGTCACAGATGTCTAACACTTACAGCCATTTGTTGGTGACATTCTCAGAACGTACTAGGTCAGGCGACAGCGAGAAGAAAATGAGCATTTTAACAATCTTACAGGCACATTTGGTTTGAAGAAGAAAAGGCAAACATGACTCTTAGACCTGTCTGTGGACCTAACTCTGTAATAATATGGCAATAGTAGGAAATGAAGGTGGAAGTTTTTACTACTTAATTACATTATTCAAATAATTATCTTGTATTAACAGCTCAGTAATATTACATTGAACTTTATGTAATTGTGTAAAAACACGTGAGCACGAAGAGAACGATGAGAAACAAGGACACGCCTATAAAATAAAACCAATTAGTAACAGTACAGAAATGTTTTGGTAACAATATGATAACCTGGTAGCAATAAAATGGCAACATCTGTGCTTTCAAATGTTTATAACCATCTATCTATTTATTAATAATAATAATAATAATAATAATGGATACTTTATTGATCCCCATGGGGAAATTACTTGTTTTTCTCTGCATTTGACCCATTCACTCAGTGAAGCAGTGGGCAGCCCACTAAGCAGGCGCCCGGGGAGCAGTGTGTAGGGACGGTACCTTGCTCAGGGGTACCTCAGGGTAGCCGTTAAGTGGATTCGAACCGCCGACCTTCCGATCATGGGGCGACCACTTTACCTACTGAGCTATCCCTGCCCCCAGTGTTGGGGAGGAATGGAACACATGTACTGGTGTTACGTTTTTAAAATACAAAATACGAGTAACTGTATTTCGTTACAGTTACCGTTTAAATCGGTGATAGTTAGAGTACAGTTACTTTGTTGAAATAAATAGTTTACACTGAGGTCTTTTCCTGTTTCATATGTTAGGCTATCCCCTCTCTAATTTTGGTAATTCCATGCATTGCCGGAAACCCAAACAAAACACGAAATAAGAGGCTCTAATGTCAGCACACAATGGACCCAGAGCCAGCACCACAGAGCCAGCAGTGCACGGTCAGGAATGCATTTCTGGGTGAAATCTGACCGTGCAATGCAAACTGTTTGTCAGCTAGATAGATTTATTACTATTACTGACATTGTTAGCTGGCGTTAGCTGAGGTTAGTTCATAGACTGCAGACTGTTAGCCTTGATGGATAGCATTAACAACCTGCTAGCTGCAAATAATAATGCGCAGTTCTGAAAGCAGTCTATGAACTAACCTCAGCTAACGCCAGCTAACAATGTTAGCTCGGTGTTAGCCTGCAGTAATAGTAAAACACAGCAATAGTGCATTCATGTAGCTGTAAAAAGCATGACGATATATTAAGTAATCCAAAATATTCACTAACACTGAGTAACTTAACGGAATACGTTACAAACTACACTTTGGGGCATGTATTGTGTAATCTGTAGTGGAAAACATTTTA
This sequence comes from Rhamphochromis sp. 'chilingali', assembly GCF_963969265.1. Lineage (NCBI taxonomy): Eukaryota > Metazoa > Chordata > Actinopteri > Cichliformes > Cichlidae > Rhamphochromis > Rhamphochromis sp. 'chilingali'. Next base: position 1,688,423 of record NC_137946.1, on the reverse strand, counting down.
AAAGTAACCTTCCCAACACTGTTAGTAACTAATTGAAATTCTATTACCAGAGCTCAGTCCTGCAGTGTAGTGTGTGCTCACCAGGGCAGCCTGGCCCACGCAAGCCTGCAGAGTAAAATGTTCCAATAAGGCCTTTCCACTCACACAGAGGTAATGAACCTAAAAACTGACGCAATTCTACTAATGGCTTTGACTGACCCTGGGCGTAATGTGTTGTTGCTTGTTTAATGGCATATTCCAAACCTTCCATTGGGATTTGATTTTCAGATCAGGTCCTGACTGAATCATTAGGGATGATAGGAGAAGGAAGAAGCTGTAAAGCCAGAAAGCCCGAGGCCGACGTCTATCAGTCTTTCGTTGCAAGCTCATGCATAATAAGCACCGGCACGACTGTTGGTGATGCATCTAAAGCATATGGCTCTGACAGCATCAGGCTCTTAATATTGGGCTGCCGTATTGCTGCTGATCCGACTTTGAGGAGAGGACACTGGCAGTGATGATGACTCTGAAGACTACAGTACAGTGACACAGCATGGGAAGAACGGTATGTACGCTAACAGAAATTTCCAACTGAAACCTCTTCCTCTGAGCAGCATGGGATTATGTAGACACTTATTTGGAGATGCTTTTGAGAAAATAAGGTTTCCTTGTTTGATTTTGGTTTTATACTTTGTGTTTTATATATATGTTTTATATTTATGATGTTTGTTGAGTCACCATATTATAGAAAATCACACCAAGATCAGATTCAGATGGGAATAATATTAATTTCTTATTGCTTCTTGAAATAATGTCTGATGAGGTCTGCAGCCTCATGGCTACTTATATTTAAACTGGTTGATGACATCTGAGCATTTTTGTTTCATGCTGTTAACACCACACCTTCTGCACTGGTGGAGAACATTTAAGGTGTAGTTTACCTGGCAGAAAGGAGCAGAAAAGGGCGCCATAGCCCAAAGCAAAGAAGATGAAAATAAATCATCACTGCATCGCCTTGGGCTCAGACCACAAGCGTGCCTTGCTTAAAAGCGCAAAGATGAATAGTTTGCTATCGCTCACATGGGAACTATTTGCAGAAGAATCTTTCACTAGTTTCCCCGGTTATCTCCTGAAGCATCAACACAATGCCTCCCTCCTAATTTATTCACATTTCAGGCACCATCCACAGCATCTCCAGGGGGAGACGATGGGAACTCACCTGCCTGCCTCCCCAGACACACATTAAAGAGCTCAGAGTTTAAATCCTCTTCCAGGAGATCACGCAGAGCTCCCCGTGAAGCTTTGCACAGATCCTGCCGCCGCCAGGCTTTTCCCACAATGCAGCAGCGAGCTGACGGTGCACCGAGCCCGATGAACAGCTGAGAGAAAACGAGAGACATGCCGCTGTCACTGTAAATAAAACCTCTTCGCTGGCTGAAAGAGAAGCTCGAGAGCCGATTTGCCTCCTCCAACTTGTGTCTTAAAGTTTAAAGTCATGCGCGGGGGTGATGTTGGTGTAGAAGCAGAAAATCCTTCATGCACGGAGCTTTCTGCTTTATTTCACTCACTGTGGTGTTCTTTACAGTGTGTCAAAGTCTTAGCTGTCACACGTCCAAGTAAGAATTACTATGTGCCTGTGACGCTGACAGACAGTTGGGCTAAAGGTAAGTGGGTGAGGTGTGTTTATGACATCTGTCCCACTATACGTGCTGCTGTTCACATTTAAACATGCAAGAGCTGAGCAGCCATCGTCAGACTGCACTCACCAATTTGAAAAAAGCTTTTTGCAGCAGCGATGTGGTGCCAAGAAATGTTCTGACACTTGGTTTTAACAGTGTGTAATAATCATTAGTGTATGAAAGCACAACGCTGATTATAGACCATAAATGGCAGACTTACAACGCAGCCCGACAGCTACAGTAAGCAAATGATTTGCAATAAAGGTTTTAAAGCACTGGATTAAATTACAACCGAAGGGGGATCTGCATTGAGGGGAGAAACAAGAGCTGGCTGCATTGCTCTCCTGTTATACTCCAAGCACTTAAATGTATTGTTAGCTTGGAAAAGCGTGGAAATGAGTTTAAACCATCACATTTGGTCTCTGTTAGCTGTTAGCATTTAACGCACTAACAAGAACAGATGTCAGGGGAATTTACGAGTCCCTTCGAGTGCTTCTTTAAAAAGTCTTATCAGTGTCATCTAATTCTTTGGCTAATAAGAGTTCTTTGCCTAAGGAGCTTTAGCTGTCCTTCAGAAAGGAGGGATGGGAAACATTATCTCGCACAGAAAAAGAAACACTTCGTGTCATCCGTCTGCCCTGACATCAGCTTCACAGCTTCTGGGTGGAGTGGTGGTGCTCCTGAGCCGGGTCTTTGGGCTTTCACTTTCATTTTTCATTCGTTTTTTTCTTTTGTTCCTTTCTCCGTCTTGTAGAAGGCTTCTCTTTCTCTTAGTCTGTTGAAGGATGCCGAGTGAAAAACAAATAGTCTGTAAATTTACAGGCAGTAGCTTGGTGCTATGTTGGTAGTCCTTGGGTGCTGAGCCAAACTTTCTACATGTTGTAGCTTCAAAACTGTGTGTGCATGTATAGCATCCAGCAAACTGGGCTACTCTTGTTTGTGTTTGTACTGTTGTTGGTACTTTATATCTTTGTCCTGCCAAGGAGCAGGACAACAAGGAAGTCAAGGAACGTCTTTATATTGCAGTGAGACGAAGCACTAAAAGCATTTAGAAGCCATTGCAGCTATGGGTATGTTTACTCCACTGCAGTTCCAACACATACATCAGTACTGAGGACTGCATGCAGATGCGTCTCTGTACTCTCTCCCTGCGTAACCGCAGGGCAAATACACGCAAAAGAGTAAATCCAGCTCAAGGTCAAACAACTGCATGTGTCAGGAGATGCTGAATTCATTCCCACGCCTTATTCAGACTGAAATATATCAACAGTGATGAGATAAACTGAAGTGAAATATTTGAAAGATATGAAGTCATCCCTCATCAGCAGCAGGTTAAAGTCCGGTGATGAGTTTTCTTTCAGATACTGGCAGAATCACCTGTTTTTCTTCTCTCGTTTGTCCCCACGCACTTGCTAGTCCTGAAATGTCAAAATCCCACCTGGATCCAGGTTTGTTGCTTACTATAAAACGTTTGGAAAACACAAAAGGCGACCACATAAAGGTGGTCATACCAAGTGCTGCCTTTCAAGCTCTTCTGATCCCTCCAGTAGGGATACAGCTGATTGGTGTGTCATTTCAGGACCTACTGGTGATCAGTCATTGGGGTATGAGGAGTGTGAGTTCCCCATGTCACAGCAGAAAATTCAGCTCATGTGGTATCCAAACGGAAAACATTGTCAAACAGGAAGCCTTCACTATCCCGTGTTTAATCTAAGAGAAGTTAATAGGCACTCACACCAAATGAACCAAAAATATGTAAGCACCTCAGAGGTGAAAAGAGTTGCTATGCACAGCATGTAGCCTTGCTCTGTACTATGTAGGGAGAACAATGTGCTTTTCCTGTCATCGCTGTCAAATTAATTAAAATTAATTGCGAGGTGTACAAATGCTCGAAAAATGATCATTTCAAGCAGCACCGCTGTTACGTTTTATATCAATATTGGGCCAGTGTGGCATTTATGCCAGACACTAAAACTGAAATGTAGCTGCGCACTGACAGTGAACGGTAACGACCGTTCTCCTGATAATGTGCGTCTTAAAGAAAATTACATTTAGACCTTTCTAATGACTGCCTAGTGTTAAAAATTGAGCAGTTACAGTATGACTCTCTTTATCCACTTTAAAAATTATACACCAGCAGGCGTTCATCAGTGGATCTTAACATTTAACATCAATACCCCTCCAGCCGACTGACACACTGTAGATCTGAATTAAGCCACCCATTACTTTGCTGAGCTTTTACTGTCAATTTTCAGCTCCGGTCATTATCGACGTAGCGGCGAGCTGAGGTAAAAGATAAAAGGCTGTGCCCCCTCCCCTGCTCCTTCTTCCTCCCCTTACATCTCTTAAGGGTTTCTCTTTGAAACATGGCCGGGAGAAAGGAAAGCACAATAGGTGTGCTATCAAGTGACAGGTGCCCTTGTTGTGCCTTTAGCTCCTGCTGTGAACAAGCCCTCGGCCGGCACCCTCATAAAACATGAAAGGACTTGACATGTGTCCAGAATTCTTTGGCTGAGTTACGGGCGCACAGTGGCAGCCTTGAGCAGACGTGGACACGTGTAGGTACAACCTCATGCAGACACGCGGCACACGGAAGAACGCTTTTCCTTCCCAGAAAACGAACAGTAGAGGCACACGTCAGGAGATGGGCATGCATGTTGTGCTGCATTATGTAAAAGAGGAGTGAAACCTCTTGGCTGGCTACTGTTAGGGAATCAAAGAGCTGCTATAGACCTAACTGACAGCGCTCAGTGCTGTGGTGTGCGCGATCAGTCCGTGGACATCAATTTGGAATTTGGTGTTACAGCTGAAGTTGTGCTTGTCTGGTAACTGTTTCAAGTTTCCATTTGCTGCTGTTGCTTTGATGGTTTTGTGGCTCGCTAAGAAGCTATTAATGCAAATCAGCAGCTGTGCTTTTGATATATGTGGAACGACACTGAATTTAACAAAGTTAACAGAAGGTTAAATCACGTTAAGTTTGGCTCTGGGGTCCACAAGAGACACGTGAGCTACGCTGGCAGACGAGGTTGGTAAACGACATTAATTCTGAATCGTCCTTCTGTCACCACGCTGTCAATTTCCCTTTTAAATTATTCACTCTTGGTTTTGCCCTCCATCTGCCACATATTGCTGCGTAAACTTTCCCTGACCTTTCGCAATCCCCTGCGCATTCATTCATGAAATGCATTATTTATGCTACCGTCGCCACATCACAGTTATTGTTTACATTGGCTGTAAAATCATACGACTTGCTGTCAGGTTGGAGCTAAAGGTTCATACTGTTCTACGACCACGCTACAATAACATATGAAGGTGAGGACAACGCATGTTGCCTCAGTGCTACAGCGGTACATCTCTGCGCTCTGAAGGCACGCCGCTTTGATACGCAGCAGCACGACAACTTCGGCTAATGAGCGGGATTTATACGCATCTCTGTGACAACAGCAGCTGTTTCTCTCACACGTTAAGGGCTTGCTTCTGTGTGGTAAACAATCTGTAAATACTAAAAGGTGTGTACGCAGCAATCTGTGGCAGAGTGATCTTTAATGTGTAGAAACTGTGGTGCTAACAGTAACTATGAAAGACGCAGTCCTGCTGTGTGATTGTGCCAGCAATCAAATCCATCTCAGGTTGTAAAGCTGTGATACAGATAATTGCAGAAGTCCATTGCTTTTATTTAAAAACAAATATTTCGAGACGTGATAACGTCCGTTGTGTTTGGAAGAGTTCACAGATATCTGTGCTGTGGTGCAGCGTTTAGCAGCAGGGCTGCAACGATCCAGAGAGGGAAGGTAGTGGCACAGTCTAAAGCTTGGATATGGACATTACTTTTATTTTTATAGCACAGAAGGATGAGAATGCAGTGGTACAGTGTATGCAGGACAGACACAGCTGCATTATGTTGCTAGCACAACTTTGGCTATTTGCAGGAAGCATGCTAACGCTAAGATAGCCAAGAATTCTGAACCAGACGCTGAGCTTCAGCAGGTAACAAACCGATGAGCAGCTTCAGCCCTACCTGCTCATGTTTCTACAGTAGAATCAGCGAGTTGACCTAAATACTGAGAGAAAGATCATATGTGTCCTCGGTTTGGTGTGGTAGCCTTCGGTTTATATTGTCAAACGGTATTTATGAGACAGTGTGTTTCAGCTGTTTTACAGAGTAACAGCAAAGTAATGTAACGAGCCGTTTAATTAATTACTTTCTCCTGGGAGTAATTAAGTACTGTGTAAGTAAGTAAAAGTGTTCTGTGCAACATGTGCAATAATTGCTTTTTGAGGAACGACTCCAACACTCAGCACCCACAAACACCCACAGCATGCAGCTAATTCACGAGACTCTAATGTCTTTATTGCAGCAATGGCAGTGACTCTCAAAGCGCAGCCAGTGAGAACACAATGATAATCGACAAAGAATTGAATTGATGAGTGATATTGATAATGTAATAAGAATCGCTAAATTCTTATCAATTGCTATCCATAGTTAGAGAGGTGAGGCTGAGATGGTTTGGACATGTGCAGAGGAGGGTTAGTGGACATATTGGATGAAGGATGTCAAAGATGGAGCTGCCAGGCAGGGGGCAACGAGGATGACCACAGAGAAAGTTCACGGATGAAGTGAAGGAGGACAAACCAAATTAGCCAACGTAACAGCATCACACAACGATTCAGCACCTCAGAGAAAGCACAAAGTTTACAGAGGAGTAGAAAAAACTAAAAGAACACAGCAAAAACAAACCATCCGGTCACGTACAATCTGAAATTAGGTCCCTAAATATTTGGACAATAATAAATCTAATTTCTATAATTTTGCCTCTGTGCACCAATACAGATGCAGTTCAATAATAGGTTTTTAGCAAAAGTACTGCATTAGTTCTTTTTGTGTATAGTCCTCTTTTTTCAGAGTAATCCTGCTTCTGTTTAGAAACTGTCACGAGCCCATGAAGATGACCAAATGCTGTATTTCCTCCCTTAAGACGCTCTGACAGGCCTCGTATCGACGTCTCTCCTTCCTTGAGCTCTTGGACACAAAACTACAAAAAGTGCGTCACTGTTCAAATACCCGTGTTACCTGTAATTTTCCTTTACCGTATAAAGAAAAGCCCCAAACTCAAGCAATGCTCACCCTGTGACCTGGTTTTTCATGACAGTTATATCTCATGCATTTTAACTCATTCACTGCCAGCCATTGGCTGTTCATATATACGGTATATTCATGAAAAGCACCTAAAAGCAGCTTCTTGTCCTGTATGTCTGTGAAGGTTCTCAGTCATCCAGGTCATCGTAGTCAAAGGAGCTTGCAAAGAAAAGCGTCTGGACTTCTTTAAGTTGCTTGAAGACGTTTCACCTCTCATCCGAGAAGCTTCTTCAGTTCTAAGGTCAAATGGTGGAGAGTCCCAGATATAAACCTAGTGGGAGTGACCCCCCACAGAGGGACAAAAGGACCCCCTGATTAGAGGATCATCAGGGGGTCCTTTTGTCCCTCTGTGGGGGGATTCTCCCACTAGGTTTATATTTCCACATAGTTCTAAAAGTTGATGACACTTTTCTTAATTTTTTGTACTTAATGACTCAGAAAAGCAGAGTTTAAGTCGCAGTTGGCACCAAACAGGCAGAGCTCGTTGTTCAATGCCTAAAGGTATAGTACACCATTAAAGAGTCATTTCAACACGCAACCCAAAGACATTTCACGAGCTATTGAACGGATCAAAGGAGTGCAATTATTTCTTTTATGTAAAAGCTTTTTTTGGACCAAAGCTGCAAGGAAGACACACAATTAGGTCGATAATTAATATATGATGAGTCTCCTAATGACGAACATACCCCACGCCTATTAAACCGACAAGACTTAATTAGGTTTCATAAATTCTTCACGCTCCATAGATGCTGGATATTTATATTTTAGCCTTGTTCAGTGTTTATGTGACAAGCGTCACGTAAAAGGAGGTGTGTTATGTTTATGTGACAATGCGTGTTCATTATAAGCTGTGCAGCATGACACTGTGGACACAGATGCTCTGTTAGCTCTCCTGTTTTCATCCTCCTTCCGAATGTCTCGGTCATGACAGGAACCTGGCATCTGCTGTAAATCTGAGCGAGTTTGACATGAGAATCGGCAGAAACCCAAAACAGTTGACCTCAGCACACAGACAAGTGCTGAAGGCTTGCATGGCTCTGACAACTGCACATTTCCATCCATACTCTCCTGAATTACTGCTGGCATGGGCCGCTTTAGACACACACACACACACACACACACACACACACACACACACACACACACACACACACACACACACACACACACACACACACACACACACACACACAGCTGACTGCATATATTGGATTCTTCTAACGTGTGACGTTTCTCATTTGGACTGCATTCCTGCTAAAGCAGTAATGCTTCTGCAGACATAAACACCATAAAACAATGAGCGCGCGGAGAGAATTTTGATGAAACCTCAAAGTAAGCTGTCACATTATCGCCCAGCACTCTTTTATTTTGACTTACACATCTTCCTACGTCGGTGCCACCTGATTCGCAGAGAGCAGCCTCACTCCCATCTCATTTCCTGCACGGCGGCTATAATGAATCTTTTATGATTTCATAATACATCCAATTATTCCACCCCTGTTAAAATCACAGTGCACCACCTGGAACCACTTTGGCTTCCCTTTCTTCTGATTTCTCTGCCTCATTTGCTTGCATATTCTCACCAAATATGCAAATGAAAATAACCAATCTCAGAGCCAAAAGAGTAGGGAAGAATATTTAAGGCTTCTGCCTCAGATAGCATAGCTGATCCTGCCCAAACACTTGTAACACTGGCAAATGTTCTTGGTTAGAATAGTGTCTCCTAATTCACAGCAGCAGTCAATATTCACAATTTGCTTTTTGCACTTTCTGTGTTGAGTGTGAGAAGGATGGAGCCATGCACTCCATGCTGAGAGGCCTTTACAGAGTAAAGCAGGAGAAATTGAGGGAGGAGAGAGGGCCAAGCTGCTGTAGTCATTCCAATATTCGGTAATCGCGTCTCCACAAATTGACTGATGAATCAAAGCTATCTGTCTGCTTCACCATAAAAGACAGCCAAAAGCAAATGAAGGAAGACTTACAATGAAACTCTAGATTGCCAGTGTGCTTGCTGCACAAATAGTCTGATTTATTTTGCAGCAGAGAGATGACATTTTATTTCCATGTCTCAGCGCTGTCCCTGCTTCTATATTGTCAGTGGCAGTAACACATGAACTAACTGCGTCAGGTACAGACAGTTTATTATTGTGCAATGAAATAATGTAATACACTAAACCAGCGAAGGTTCAGATTCTGCAGTTTCTGCCGTTTCCAGCTCGACTTTTTTCATTTGTTCTATTTCCAATTTCATCTTTTATCATCCAGCTGCTGTTGTCAGCTGCAGCAAACACAAGAGTCCCGATCGGTTCACGTGGCCTGTTCCAGCTTTCAGAGCCTGCAACACGTACACGCTACAGCTAGCTCGTTTTACCAGAACTCACAGCTCAAGAGCACTCAGACTTAACTTGTTAATGTATTGATGCAAATTATAAACAAAAATATTTCTTTGCACATAATTTCTTTGTAAAGGAGATGATGTTTGATGTATTGGTATGAAATCAGCATAAAAAACCCTCATCAAACAAATCAAAGAAAGGCTTATGGCCTGAGAGGGAGGCAGTGAATGTGCTGATAGTTAGAGGATACAAAGGTTAGTGTTAATATCTAATTACTCTAAGCAACCATTTTTATGCAATGATGAAATATTTTCATTCTGAGGTCTGAGGATGACAATACTCCACCAACAGGACAGATCTTAGTCCACCAGCAGACCTGTGCACCACAAAGCTCGATGCACCTTCACAGCGGACGTTCTGCTGAATTTGAATCAGCACCAAAGCTCCATAGCCCAATTTCACGCCCTTCATATCTTCATTATACAAGGCCAGCGGCCCGTAATAGAAAATACTCTAAGCAGGCTGAGATATTTGTCATTAATTAGAGTCTCGGCTTGACCCTCAAGCACTGCAGGAAAACCACAATATTTAGCAGTTTCTTTAAAGTAACTCAGCCACTTTATAAATGAAGGAATGAACTTGCGGTGCGCCCCGTGGGCAATTTACCTTTGCAGTGCAAATTAAGAAATGCTAGCTCCCTTGTTTAATTTGCTTTACACGAGAGAGCTTCCCACTCACCACTATGAGACGAAGCTCTCTCATAGTGGTGAGCTCAATTACAACCACAAGGAAACACTGTTTGTTTGTAATAGTCCAGATCATCGGTCACACAGATAAAATACAGCTAGATGAACTGGTTGGACTACAAGAGAACATACTAATAAACTCTGATATGGATCATGTTGAGCTTTATTTGTTATATCACAACTGCAGCGTCTATAAATATTTCATCGGAGATTAAATGGACCAATAAATATTTTTCCTCATTAGTCTCAATAGGCACTAACATGACTCAAACACACAGCACATATTGGATCCACCTGCTGTCTTTAATCAGACTGTGTGTACTGTAAATACACACTGAGACGCTCTGCGCGGTGCATACCTGCTTCACATTTAAACGCAGAACCACAGAGAGTAGAAAAGATGTTTGTTCCATGTCACCTCGTGATGACGCCCCGAGCTAAACATGGGACGTTAGGAAGGCGTCTGACTGTGAAACCACAAGCTCATTTGTTGACAGCCAATGAGAATATTCTGGATAATATCCTCCATTGCCTCTTTTTTGATTCCTTACCAGCAATCCACCTTAACTGGTTAAGGTGGATTGAATGGCGGCAGCTACTTAGTTGTAATATTACTCTTATTTCTCTTTATTGGGTCACAAAATAAACTTTTAACATATTTTCAGGCGAGAATGTAGCTGTGTAAACTTCAAATATCTGCTCGGTTTATCAAGACATCGCATATTTGCAAAAGTGCTCCGACGTTTCCAGAGACGTCTGTTACCCACCAGCTAGCCGAGGGTTCAAGGGTCACTGGAGCCGGCGAGAACAGCAAACTCCCGGCACACCGTTTTCAAACCCTGAACCAGTCTTTCGCTGTTCAGGTTAAACATGATATATACTGTACGTCACTCAGATAACCTAAAAATGTTCTTGTTTGGCTTTTTTCTGTGTTTTATCAGTGTCCAATTTCACAGCCGCTCACTTCTCCCCGGCCTTCGGAGGACCCGGCCCACGTAGACCGCGGAGGCCCGATCCTCAGGAGGATGCAGCCTATGAATTTGGACACCCCCAGAGACAAGGGTGCCCAGACATGAAATATGGGACACGGGAACAGAGACTAAACACAGGCTAAGCTAAATGCTAATGAACTAAGATCACTAAACCATGAATAACAATAATCAACATTAAACCAAAAACACAAACACTGAGTAACCAGACGTGACACAGACCGTTCCACCTCGGACTTGTGTAGTTTCTTTGCAGCCTCAGATATCGTCCTCTGGCGGCCATTAAAAAGAATGGCCAGTATTAAAAACATTTAATGGACTTCCACATTGGCGTCACTTTCCACACCTGGCAGCTCTGTCTGTCTCTGAACAGGACGCTGATTTGGTCACGAGACCGTCTCAGTCTTGGCAGAAATGGGGAGGGGGCTGTCACCGCTGCGAGTCGTTTGTCACCGTGTCCTCGGCGTAGATTATCTGTCAGATTAGAAAATGCCCCTGTCAGCCGCTCAGACAGGTGGCCAACCCAGATACATCATGCTGGCTGTGGCACACTGCATTTACACACAGCTTGAAACAGGCGTGCAGGATAAATCACCCTTTAAACTGCGCACGCACACTTTGCTGAAACACACGTGATCATATCATTTACAGTTAGCACACAGAATCACTGCAGTTACACTCTGATGCTTCTAATTTACAAGAAGGTTATCACAGATGACCTGTAAAGACCTGTTTGTCTTTAGTTTGGCTTCTTTTCTCACTTATTCCTTTTCAAACAGGAGAAAAACAAGCAGTCACCTTTTCTCCATTCACTCATCAGAGCCTTTCATCCAAAACATGTCAGTTATTGCTCTGCTATGAAATAAAGGCCAGCTTAAACAATATATTAACTTTCTAATTCAATTCAATTCAATTCAATTTTATTTATATAGCGCCAAATCACAACATAAGTCGCCTCAAGGCGCTTCATAGATACAGAGAAAAAACCCAACAATCATATGACCCCCTATGAGCAAGCACTTTGGCAACAGTGGGAAGGAAAAACTCCCTTTTAACAGGAAGAAACCTCCGGCAGAACCAGGCTCAGGGAGGGGCGGGGCCATCTGTTGCGACCGGTTGGGGTGAGAGAAGGAAGACAGGATAAAAGACAGGAGTTAATAGCTATTAAGTCTATAGTTTATTGACAGTCTATAGACTGAAAATCATTAGCATGGTAGATTTCAATTCATTTCACTGGGTGGCAAAGAAACAAAGAAACAAACAAAACAACACTTTTCCGTTTCTTCCTTGTCGTACAGTGTGTTTAATAATTTTAGACGTCTGGTTTTCTCAAAGCCAGAAAGAGACTACAGTATCCTCGTAATGTTTGATTGTCCCCAGATTTCACAGACCAGCTTGAACTTATAGAGTCAAACGAGTCAAAAGTTAGTAAATGACCTTCAAAGTAGGGCTGCCACGATTAGTCCACTAGTTACGATTACGTCGACTATCAAAATCGTCGACGACTGATTTAATAGTCGACGCGTCGTTTGAAGCTTTGTAAGATCACAAAAGACGCAGGAATAAGTAGCAGGATTTAAGAGTGTAATAACGGACTGAAACAGAAGATGGCAGCACTGCATGTACAAGGATGCCAGCTGCCGTTAAACCCCAAAGAAGAAGCAGCTGTGTCCCAGAATTCATAGCGCGGCCCATCTCAGTTTCCAACAATGGCGGCAGCTAGCTAGTTTTAATGTTACTCTTATTATTCTTTCTGGGTCACAAAATAAACGTTTAACATATTTCAGGCGAGAATGTAGCTGTGTAAACCTCAAATATCTGCTCAGTTTATCAAGACACCGCATATTTTCAAAAGCGCTCCGACGTTTTCGGAGATGTCTGTTACCCACTAGCTCGATAGCTAGCCGGGGGCAAGGCTAACTAGAGCCGTGAGAACACCGGACTCCCGGCAGATCGTTTTCAAACCCACCGCCGTCTTTCGCTACTCAGGTTAAACATGATATATAAGTCACTTAGATAACTTAAACATGTTATTGTTTGGCTTTTTTCAGTATTTTATTTATTAGTATTAGTATTTAGATAGCAAGGAGTTTATTAAACTTCACCGAAACAATCTGCAAATTTCAATAAAATTTAATAAACTATCATCTTGTCTTTATTTTTAGTTAGCACAGACCTGAAACACTTAAAGCTGTAAGCTAATGATAGTTATATAAGAGCAGATGCTGCTGGTGCAATAACCTGTAGTTTTATGTCCAATGGATGATGATCTGATTAGTCGACTAATCGCAAAAATAATCGGTGACTAGTCGACTATCAAAATAATGGTTTGTGGCAGCCCTAATTCAAAGGTGTTGCTACATGAAGTCAGCAGTCTGTGCTACAGTCCTGCAGCAGGAGTCTTAACAAATATACAGTAGATTTAATGTATATATTCTTTCACTTTGTGTGAGCATCTCTTACTCTAAATAGCAGCAGGTTAGATCAGCCCTCTGTGCCAGAAACAGTCTGCGTTTCACCTCCTCCTGTTGAACACCAGGGAGGATTGATGAAACCCTTCATGCTCCAAACAAACCACATGATAAGTTATCAGATCCTGTGAGTGAAAAAGAAGCGTCCAACAAGTCAGTGGCAAAGCTACTTGTGATGACATGAGACTCACTGTTTTTATTGAAACTTTGGGATTTTCACATGTGGTGATGAAAAGCACAACAATATCCTGATGGTTCATCTGCTTTCTGTGTTTGATTTGAAGTAAAAACAACCAACCGTATAATTTTCAGAGCTACTTCATCATTTTGACACATTTTTCATTAAATAAATCAGGTTCCAAGTCCTCTGGGGAACGTGTCAGTGAATCTGTCAGGTAGCTGACAGCTTAAGTCCAAATAAAATATCTTAACAAAGTTGTCTTGAATGTCTCATTATTACTTTGCTATAAGCTGTATTGGCAGCTTTGGATATCCAGTAATACATTTATTACTTTGGATGTCTCATGTTGGGAACCATGATGGTTGGTACTGTTGTCTTGCAGCAAGGAAACCCTCCTGGGGCCTTTATGTGTCTGCACTGGTCTCTCTGGGTACTCTGACACCATCCCAGTCCAAAAACATCCACGGGATTAGCTTAATTGCTCTAAATTCACTGCAGATGTAAATGCGAGCATCATGCAACAGATTAGCATCTGTCCAGGGTAGTTTTCCTTGTTGGGTTTTTAAACGGCAGCACTGAGTGGAGGAAACTTGGTGGAGTGGAGTGAATTTGAGCTTACAAGCAGTCTAATTGGCATTGAACTACAGTCAGTAATTAATTGGTCTCTTCCTCCCTCTGGGGGCAGTGGGATGTGATGGGTGGTCTGAAGTGTTGTTGTGGCTACCTTTGCCTCTGTCATCAATATTAGCACCATATCGAGTCAGCACATCATCTCCCCTGATAAATGGTTCATTAGCTTCTATTACAGTGTCACTGCGCCACACTTGTCTGCATGCCAAGAACCACAGCAGGAACAAAGTGTTTTTCCCTGCCTGCAGCCTGCCACTTACTTGGAGAGACATTTGTTACTCCTTCAATGACTTCCAGCATTATTTAGTTATAATTTTGTTTTTGCACCGAGCGACTGAGTAATTCGTCTGGCACTGTTGGGGCAATCGTTCACCAGAATTTTGAGAAACGAGCTTTTAAAGAAGGAGGCCTGCAAATACCAGGGAGATGAGACTGAACCTGTGGTAGTGCCACAGCACGAATAAGCTAATGGCTTTCAGAAGCTCATCTGAATACAAATGAAATTGAGATCTTCGAGCTTCTTAGGAGAGGAAAAATATTCCCCGCTTTCTTATTTTCACTCCTAACTCAGTTATCCTGTGGACCACACAATAAATTAACCGTTTTTGTTCAAGTTTGTAGAGGATGGAGGAGCTAATATTTTTTATAGCCAGATATATGACACAGGCTCTCATCAGCCAAGGAGGCAGATACAGAGACACAAAGTGAAAGCCACTTATCTCAGTAATTCATTGGGGCGGTTGCGGGGGCGTGAGATGGTCCACTGGCTGTGGCAGACAGAGGAATTCATTGCAGGCTCTGCCATTCATAGCTGACTGCTCTCTCTCTCTGGCAGTCTGAGCTACATCGCCGTGACATGTGTATGACACGCTAAGTACATGATGTCAGCTACAGCTCAAGAGATCTGTCTTCTCAGTGAGGATGGGCCGAGCCTGTGAATGCGAGCATGCCTGTGTGTGTGTGTGTGTACTGTATGTTTCAATGGCTGCTTGAAGCATGCTGTCAAAATGCTGCAACGTGTGCAAGTATGTCTGCAGGCGTGCAGACTCTGTTCTTGCTCCTAAAGGATGTCGCGCTGAAAAGAAATAAATGGAGTTTGACGCACTTTTCTCCGTCCTGACTGCAGACAGGAGCTCTGTTAATGAGTTGTTATTGGAAAGTTGGAGTGCCGTCCTAATGTGGAGGCTAACGCAGCGGCCTTCATTAATATTGGCTCGCTGATTAAAGAACTTTACGCACATGCCCATCACAGCTGTTTCATCCGTTATGCCCATTACATTTGCATAGAAAAATGCTGCTTTTTGTTCTCTTTATCACAATCTTGACACATTCTGCTGTTGCCAGCTGTAAAGATTTGATCTTCTCCTCTAAACACTGTGTCAACAACTGCTGTTAGAGAGCAAGTGAAGTGCGTTGTATTGGTGTTACAGCAGCGGCTCCTTTGTAAGAATAAAGGTGTGTTGAGCAGGTAAGCAAAGATACTTTTTCTCTTTATTGAAGTGAATTTGATCACGTATGTATAGCGGCACTTTAAGCTAACATACTCAGAGTGGCAAATGTAGCATACTGATGTGCAAAGTTCTTTTTTTTAGCACGCTACTTTGAGCATTAACACCAAACATGTTTTTGCAAATTTCCACCTGATGACGGTGAAACATGGTGAAAACAGGAGGCACAGTGGCCTTTGATCCATCATGCATGCTTGTACTAAATCTTTATACCAATATTTCTTGAAATATTTGAAATTAACCATGAATATCAACCTCACTTTATCACACGTATTAATTGACCTGTGAATAATAAACACAAAGCAAATTAAGAAAACACCATCGAATAGAAAACATAATGGGAGTTGAATAAATCACAGCAGAAATAGGTGGAGACAATAAGGTGACAGAGCAGAAGTGACAAGCTAACAATAGCTAATAGCAAACCTATATCTATAGTAGAGATGGCACGATACCACTTTTTTATGTCCGATACCGATATCATAAATTTGGATATCTGCCGATACCGATATGACTCTGATATATTGTGTTTTATAATCAATAAAACTGTTTTTTTAATATCTTGTTCATACTCAAGTTTTAAAAAACAAACCACTAAAGCTATTCTGTTAAACCTGTATGCAAAAAATACACTGAGCTAATAACCTTAAACCTGCACCATCCTCCCTATTCTGGTATTTTAAAGAGTATTTAGCAGAAATATTAAGCAACCAAACTAATAGGGTTGCAAACTCCCAGCAAAAATAATAGGAAACCACCCCCCACCTCGTGATACTTAATCGACGTAATCAACCATAATTTAATGCACGTGTTTAAAAAAAAAAGAAGCACAGAAATCAATTATTTTTCTACAATAATTAAATAGATTCAACATCTTCCTTCTACAGAGCTGCAGACTGCACAGATGGTTCCCAAAGGACAAAGTACTATAGCTTACTAGGGTATATTAGACTTAACAGTTACTATATACAGTAATGGACTTCTATACATTTTACACCAGATTAAAACTTTGGGTGTAAGATTCAGATAATTATTTATTAAAAGCTCGACATTTTAAATGAGAATAAGAAAGAAAAGTATGTCTTTGTGCCCCCTTTTCCCTGTTCATGCCCTGCTGGCCCCCCTGGCTAAACTTTGCTAGATCCGCCCCTGCACAGTTAGGTCAGCTGTAGAAAAAGATCCTGGTGTAGAAAGTAATATTAAATACAGTCTAACAGCAGCTTATCAAGCTTCAATGTGCTGCTGTTGTTCAGCCGCTGGTTTCCTCTTTCTGGTGCAAAGTGGGCCAAAAAGAAAGAAGAGAGACGATCAGCTGATCACTGATCATGATTGAAGGAGAGAGAGAGGCAGTCGCTCCATATATCGGTTGTTAAGCTTAACGCTGGAACACTTTACAAACATTCAGAGATGAACTTACACACTTGCTTTACTTCTCTCTGGGATCACTTCCTCTGAGATGCTGGTTTGGTAGCGAGGCTCCAAATGCTCAACCAGACCGCTGAGAGGTCTCGCACGCCACAGCCGCTCTATCACGTGACCACACTGCTACGGTTATGAGCCGAGTTACGTCGTGTCGCAAGTTTTGTGAGGTGCTTTTGTGATATTTAATGGATCGGGCTACATTTTTTATTTCTCTCCGATATCCGATCCAGTAATTTAGGTCAGTATCGGACTGATACTAATATCGATCGGTCCATCCCTAATCTATAGTACTGTATTGATCACATGATGAAAACATTCATTATCTATTTCTCCATCGCATCATTGAAGAGTCCTCTGCAGTCCTTCACATGTATTGGTGTCTTTTGCAGCTGTTCTGTTTTCTGCTGTGTTTTGTGTGCTGCTGCATGGAAAAACTGGTGCTTTTGACCTCTCAAGGCCACCATACAAACGTGTTTCTTTAGTCACAAAAGACTTCCAAGAGGCAGTCTGCCATTAAAGTCTCCAAATACGACATCACAGATCTGTTTGTGGTGCACAGAGCACAGCTTTGGTGAGACTGTGCGATGCGTGGCTTTGTCAGACTGCAGGGCAGATTGGCAGATGGAACAGGATCGTAAGTGGGTTGCTTTAAATTAAGGAGCAGAGTCATTTGAGCTAATTAACAGAGCTCATCATCACTGTGTGCAAACATGCCACTCCACCAGAAGCGCATCCTGTAAATGCACTTTAGAGACATGATTTTTACACTTTAGCCCCTCTTCAGTCAGCTGGCCTAATGCCCAGTAGGCACAATCCTAGGAATGCTCCAAATATTAAACCTTGTCTTTAGACCGGACCCCCTCCCAGGATTCATTTTATAGAGATTGTGTTGGTAGAAAGAGCTTCATGGTGATGAGATATTTGGACAAGACTAACAACGGTAAACTAGTGATCTGACAAATAAAATTTAAATAAAACTGTCAGAAAATCAAAAGTTTAAAACAAAGATATAGCAAAAAGGTCATTATTGATGGCTAGAATAGTCATGGTGGGAAAACAAGACTTTTATTAATTTAAAATCATACCTATCACTATTTATAGTGAGATCCTAATACCTTCTTCTTCTGCTTCCTTTGTAAAATGGGACTAATGAAGTCATGACTTCTGGGAAGAAACAGGGTGAAGGATTCATGTGAGGTAAAAAGGAAGGCTGAGGCCACAAAGAGATGAGGTCAGAGGTACGGATGCCAAAATGAAACAGATGAGCTCCGAATTGATATTAATGACAGTGAACTGTGGAAATGCCATCACACCGAGAGTTTGGAATAAGATCAGCGCATGCACAGCCAATAATTGCTCAAGTGTATGTGACATACAGACAGTGTGTCAGCATGAAGGAATAATGAAAACATAGAAAGCAACCAAAAATTAGCCTCACGTCCATATTTAGAGCCTGCATGCATCCTGACATTCACACTAAATGCTGCCAGTTAGCTCTTTCCCATTACAACATCGGAGCTGTCTGAAATGATTTACTGCGCTGCAAATACTTTCATTCCTTCCCTGTCAGAGTATCTATACCATCGCATCTTTTTCTTCTGATTGTAGATCTTCATTTGCACACGGAAGACCTCCTCAAATCATCTTCCAGCTATTTAAAATATCAACGTGTTGAAATGCTGCGTTGTGTCACTCACAGAAACCCACTTGGCAGATTAGTGGCAAATAGAGGAAGCCGTGTTTAAACAGTGTCTAATCCGTTAATTGAATGCAGATTTATTCAAGCCCTGTGGTTGGACTGCACTCTGCTAAGAGCAGCAGAGGGGAGGAGGGGCACTGCCGGTCTGCGTGGGTCACACCAGGCTGCGGCAGATTGAAAATTGATTCTCGAGCCTTTTTAGGAAGCCACTGTCATTTATGTGTCATATTAAATCCTGCCCTGCTGTCCTAGTTAGCAACGCCAGGTTTAACCTCATATGCTCGAGCTGTCAGCGCGCCAACACATTCACCTGACTGCGCTGTGAAAATCACCTTCTACATCACTTTGGCTGTGTAAATGTATGTCACATTCAGGCAATCAAAAAATCCTTCAGACAGTTATATGAGGTTTCCATCACTGCTGCAGTCACAGATCATACTGGTCAGTCTTTCAGCCCGAAGCAGATATGTGTCTATGATTACAGCACAGGCTTCATTATGATTCTGCTGCTGCTCAGATACTGTATATTATGATGATGGCAGACATGCCTGAGGTGACACCACCTCAGCGCTGAGCATATTTTATATCCTGGAGAATGACGAGAGAGTCGTATTCTGCCAGTGAGAGCAGAGCCGCTGAGCAGCTACTACATGTTGAAGTGTGTAAAATATAACACAGTGTGAAAACATAATGTAAGTAACACGAGTGCATGCTTCATGAAATAAATGCATGAGCTGTTTGGACTTTGACCTCGCAGGGCGAAGTTACAGGAAACAAATGTATTCAGAGCATTTATATCACGGTGTGCTGTAGATCGACGACCTGTCAAATGTATTACATAAACACTGTATAATAAGTAGAGATGGCACGATACCACTTTTTTATGTCCGATACCGATACCGATATCATAAATTTGGATATCTGCCGATACCGATATGAATCCGATATAGTGTTTTTTAATCAACAAAACTGTTTTTTAAAATATCTTGCTGCATTTTGTATAAGTTCATACTCAAGTTTAAAACAACAACTACACTAAAGCTATTCTGTTATACCTGTATGCAAAAAAAAATTTCATAGTTCAGCAATACTGATCAATCTAATAAACTTAGACCTACACCATCCTCCCTGTTCTGGTATTTTAAAGAGTACTTAGCGTAAATATTAAGCAACCTAACTAATAGGGTTCCAATTCCCAGCAACAACAAAAATAAATAAATAAAAAATAGGGAACCACCCCTCACGCTCCACCTCATGATGCTTAATCGACGTAATCAACCTTAATTTGATGCAGTGTGAAAAAAAAAATGCACAGAAATCAATTATTTTTCAAGAAATATTAAATAGATTCAACATCTTTCTTCAACAAAATTGCAGACTGCACAGATGGTACCTTCCCAAAGGAAAAAGTACTATAGCTTACTAGGGTATATATATTAGACTTAATAGTCACTATATACAGTAATTGACTTCTATTCATTTTACATCAAATTAAAACTTTGGGTGTCAGATAATTATTCATTAAAAGCTAGACATTTTAAATGAGAATAAGAAAGAAAAGTATGTCTTTGTGCCCCCTTTTCCCTGTTAATGCCCTATCGGCCCCCCTGGCTAAACTTTGCTAGATCCGCCCCTGCACAGTTACCAGCGTCAGCTACGTAGAAAAAGATCCTGGAGTAGAAAGTAATATTAAATAAATTCTAACAACAGCTGATCAAGCTTAAACGTGCTGCTGTTGTTCAGCCGCTGGTTTCCTCTTTCTGGTGCAAAGTGGACCAAAAACAAACAAGAGAGACGGACTCGCGACAGAAAAGCCGATCAGCTGATCATTAAGCAGTTTCATGATTGAAGTAGCAGCCGGAGAGCGAGAGGCAGTCGCTTGTTAAGCTTAACGCAGGAATGCTTTACAAACATTCAGAGATGGACTTACACACTTGCTTTACTTCTCTCGGGGATAACTTTGTCGGAGATGAAATGCCGGGTTGCTAGCGAAGCTCCAAATGCTATCCAGACCACCGACAGGTCCCGCATGCCACAGCCGCTCTATCACGTGATGCATACTGCTCCGACGTGCTAACGTTCTGAGGTGAGTTACGGCGTGTTGCAAGTTTTGTGAGGTGCTTTCGTGATATTTAATGGATCGGATTACATTTTTTATTTTTCTCCGATATCCGATCCAGTAATTTAGGTCAGTATCGGACCGATACGTAATATCGGATCGGTCCATCTCTAATAATAAGCTCTGCGCTGTAATGTTTTTAAAGGCTGACACAGTGAAAGGATGGCATTTAATTCCCACTGAGACCAAATCCAATAGTGATGTTCATGCTGGAAATGAGTGAGCTAATTGGAGACATACTGTACTGTCTAAAGTGTTCGCTCACCTGCCTTTACATGCATTTTAACTTCAGTGACGTCCCTTTGCAGCTATAACAGCTCCAGCTCTTTCCACAAGGTTTAGGTGTGTGTTCATGGGAACTTTGGACCATTGTTCCACATGTTTGAGGCCTGGCTTGCAGTCTCTGCTGTAATTTATTCCAGAAGTATTCTGTCAGGTTGAGGTCAGGACTCTGTGCAGGACAGTCAAGTTCTTCCATGCCAAGTTTCTACAGAGCCAATCACTACAGACCTCCAGACTTCATGTGGCCTTCAGATTAGCTCAACAACAGTGTGTAGAGAGCTTCAGGGATTAGATTTTTATGGCGGCTGCATCCATAGACTGCTTTAAGAACTGCACATGATTATTTGCAGCTAGCAGGTTGTTGATGCTGCCCATCACATCTAACAGTCTGCAGTCTATGAACTAACCTCAGCTAACGCCAGCTAACAATGCTAGCTCGGTGGTGAGTAGCCTTCAGTAATAGTAATTATCACCTATTTAAACGGTAACTGTAACCGAATACAGTTACTCATACTTTGTATT
Source organism: Rhamphochromis sp. 'chilingali' (assembly GCF_963969265.1). Taxonomy (NCBI): domain Eukaryota; kingdom Metazoa; phylum Chordata; class Actinopteri; order Cichliformes; family Cichlidae; genus Rhamphochromis; species Rhamphochromis sp. 'chilingali'. The sequence continues at coordinate 1,666,723 of NC_137946.1, read as the reverse complement.
TTAAATACGTAACTCTGGTTGTTGCTGGTTGTTTTTCAGAAGCTGACCTCTTAGTTCAAGTAAAAGGAAATCTTAATGCTTTAGCACACAAAGACACTTTCATGCTCCCAACTTCAGAGGAACAGTTTTGGACACCCAACCTGTTTTACTCCCTGGCATCATGAACTACGACTCTAGTGGCAAGTCTTCTGGCTCTACTCATCTGGCTTCTGAATGGATTTTCACAGCCAGCAGCAAATAAAAGGGCTCAGAATTACGGAGCCCCACAGGGGACATGGGAGAAAAAAAAAATTAAGACGGACTTTTGCGAGATGTTGCAAAAGCTTTTGCGACATCTCGAAAAACAAACTCCCGTTAGCTTCGAGCTAGTGGATGTCAGATCTCCGAAAACGTCGGAGCACTTTTGCAAATATGTGGTGTCTTGTAAACCGAGCAGGTATCTGACGTTTACACAACTACATTCACGCCTCAAAATATCTTAAAAGTGTATTTTGTGACCCAGAAAGAGTAATATTACAACTAAGTAGCTGCCGCCATTGTTGGAATTCAACTTTTGCGAGATCCCGAGTTAGTTTTGCGAGATCTCGCAAAAGTCCGTCTTAATTTTTTTCTCCCATGTCCCCTGCGGGGCTCCGTACAGAATAGCTTTAATATAAGTAATAACTGGTATTAGAGTTTTGGTTATTTGAGGGTCCATCTGCACTAAATGGATAATTCACTCAGGTGGTTTGGCACTCACCATGCCATGGTTCTTGAATGGTTCATAGTTCATGATTATTCTTTGTAACCGACGTTCATTTTTACCTCAAGAATTATGAAGATGTTCAATAAAAGGAGTGCACAGAATGTGAGCCTGTAACATAAACTTGGACAGCTGGTTAGTGGACTCGTTGTTATATAGTATAAACAACAATATATATGTTATACAGTGCATGAATGCTCAAAGCACTACAACACGTGTCCTCCATCCAAGCACTTTATTTCGTATGTAAGTGCTCTCTGTCTAACATTTATACACCGATGAACACGTTGGGAGCAACTCGGGATTGTGGGTATTGCCAAAAATGTCCAGTCAGTCACCAATCCTCCACCACTGTGGGAGCTACTGTGCAGTGTGAGCAAAATGAATAACCTGTTTTTAATCTGCTCCCATGCAAAGACGAGCGGTTCAGGCTCGTTTCCTAGACCGCTGTTTTTCACACTCTCACGTATAATATAAATTGTCAGGCCTGGGAATTAGAAATGATCTATGCATCCACTGTCAGCATTTGTTGGCTTATTTACCTTTGCAGGCAGCATAATTTTCCCCACCGACACTATCACAGGTCCAATAGAACAAATTCCCAGCTCCTCTAAAGCATCAGTGTATTAATCATGTATTTTAATTTGCCAGAGTCCCCATGTTGCTCTTTTTCTGCTTATGAGGCCCGTTAACCTGTTTGTGTATAGTTGCAACACATTGCATTAATATGCAGCTGTGATTCTGGACCAAGTTAGCGCAGCACAATGATTAAAACCATTCTCATCAGCAAGTAATTCACGAGGGGATGCCAAAGTCATTAAAAGCTCAAATACTCTATCATTTCCTCCAGATAATCAAACTGAATAATTGACTGGTGGTAAATGCCTACGGCTGTGCTCTTATTAATCAGCTACTGAGGGCTTGCACATGTGTTTTTAGTATGCATGTGTGTGCATATTAGGTATATTTCTGCTTGCATGCTATAACCGTCTATTGCAGGGCTAACACACAGAAACAGACAACCATTCACACCAGTTAACCTTACGTGGATGTTATTGGACTGTGAGAGGAAGATGTAGTACCTGATGGTGAAAGGTAAGTAAGTAAGTAAGTAAGTAAAATTTATTTATAAAGCGCTTTTCACGGATAAAAATCACAAAGTGCTTTACAACACAGGAAATGGGAATATAAAAACAATATAACAGTAAATAAAACAATGTAAAACAATAAAACTATAAAAACAGCATAAGAAGAAATTAATCAAATGCTTTTCTAAATAAAAATGTCTTCAGCTGTTTCTTAAAAGAATCAATGGAGTCCGTGCAGTGAAGAGACAGTGGGAGAGAATCCCACAACCGTGGTGCCACCGTCTGAAAGGCCCGATCACCACGAGTTTTAAAACGAGTGCGCGGTACCACCAGCAGTCTCTGATCTAATGACCTTAAAGCCCGAGAAGATGTATGTGGTTTCAGCAGGTCAGATAAATATTGAGGAGCCTGACCATGCAGGGCCCTAAAGGTTAGAACTAAAATTTTAAAATGAAACCTAAAATTTACAGGCAACCAGTGAAGGGAGGCCAAGACTGGAGTGATATGCGATCTTCTCTTGGTGCCTGTTAAGAGACGTGCTGCAGCCTTCTGCACAGTCTGAAGACGATTTAAGGCTGATTTGTTAAAACAAGTAAAAAGGCCGTTACAATAGTCTAAACGAGAAGAAATAAAAGCATGAATAATCATCTCAAGTTCAAACTTTGATACCATTAGTTTAGAAATATTCCATAAATGATAAAAACAGTTTCGGACCAGCTGCTTAGAGTGCTGCTCGAGCGACATCGAGCTGTCAAATATGACACCGAGATTTCTAAGGCTTCCTGTGTAGATTCTGTCTTTGCTGTTTTCATCTGTTGCAGGAACCAGCTCCCAGTTTGGAGAAAGACAGCCTCTCTACTTTTAAATAGACTTAAAGTGTGCAGGCTGGATCAGATGTGCCTGAACCCTCTCTTAGTTACACTGCCATCCCATCATGCATTAGCTTTTTTTTTTGTGGCTCTGTATATTTTTACACACCACTTTTCTACTGTAATAAGAGATTTTGATACAATGTTTCCACATGCCTCACCCATTCGCACAACACGTTTGTCTACACCCCGGTGCTTTCTATCCAGCATTCATACACGACGTGATGCGTATGAATTGTAAAGGTGGGAACAAATCATCCTGGGGTCACAAGGATACTTCTGCATACAGCATGGATCAGCCAGGGACTGAACCACCGAACCTTAGCTTTAACCTCCTGAGCCCCTCCATGTACTCCATGTTCTTCCTGTTAAAAGGGAGTTCGTCCTTCCCATTGTCGCCAAGTGTCTGCTCATAGCGGATTTGTGACCTTATACCTGTACCTTATAATATAAAGTGACTTGGAATAGTGGAATGGGGTACTAGTTTATCAATGAAGTGGTTTCCTTTATTGCAGTCATATCTAGGCCATCACTAACACTGCTTTTGTGTTGCAGCCCATTCTCACTCCCGAGGTGTAATATAATGACGATTTGTCAAGGTGTTCCTGAGGAACGTCCGTGTTCTTATGCCACGCGCCAGGTTATGGATGAAATCCAGTAGAATGACACTCCGGTAATACACGTTGCAGCCATGTATTCCAGCCCTAACCTTATCCCGGACCCTAACCAGCACTTTAATGACGTAAGATAGTGTTTTCCAACCCGATTTAAGTTAAACGAACTTACAGGTGCAGATTCATTCCAAACGGTTCTCATGTTTCCTCATTTTTCTGATCTCGTGCCCGGAAGTGTAACATACTGATGTTGCGCTTTGGGAGTGAGAACGTGTTGCATGTTCACTCGCTTCAGTAACAAATAGTGATTGCATTATTAACAGCCCCCATCTTCACTTTGATTATCAACATCATTCTTGTGTATTTCAATCAACTTTTGCTAAACTGATCATTGAATGGTATTTACAGTTTCCCGGTGCTGGAAAACTGCGTTGTAGTAAAAGCACGGTGGTGTAAACCAACCCAATGATGTCACTCATGCTGTCTAATCCAAGCAAAGCCTCCTATGTATGTCAGCCAGTTTCTCGCTGATAGGATTTTACCCTTTTGTACAGCACAAGTGTAGACCTTTGGTGAAGTGCAGTGACAGCAGCAGTAACTCGTGTCAGGGGGATCGTGCTATGAAGTGTAAAGTGCCAGTTCTGCTTTAAAAAGGATTCATCTATCAAAGTCGAAATGTGGCTATACACTGTAATCAGAGCTATGCATTTCACCTTTCTAGTCTTTACAGCGTGTCTTTGAATCTCACAGACGCCCCTGTATCTTTCCATCGAGGGTCTGCGCAGGCAATATCTCTGCAGCTTCATCCTCTCTCCGCTCAGACAGACTTTGGCAGTGATTCATGGGTACATGAGAAAAGATTGCATCGAGACCTTTAAGAATCAAGATTCTCTCTGGTCCTCTTGGGTCACGACACATCAAAAATGAAATTTCACCCGCACTTGCTCAAACCTGAGAAAAGTGTTTATATGATATTGTTTCATACTGAGTAGGGCTCAACCATTCCCATGAAAGAGATACCAGTCTAGCAGGTAAAAGCAGTTAGTGTAAGCCGGTAGTCCAAGTTCCCGTTACCTATACATCCAATGATAAACCCGGGACAGGCCTTTCTCTAGCCTGTTGTAATAGCTGCAAGATTTGCTGCTCGATCCTGACATCACCTACATGCAACGTGAAACCTGGTGGAATTTGTACTTTATCTGATAAGAAGCTAATCTATTTTCAGCTATAAATATAACAGGACTACATGCCAGAGTCTGTAGAGGAGAAAAGCGCTTGATAGAGAAATGAGGATAAAAGCCATTAGGAGATCCAGTCCTATTTCTTCATCCTTTTACACTGTGTGGGTGTAGAGAAAGGGATACGCTTTGTGTATTTGGGATGCCTCGTCAATGCATAAGAGGAGGATTATGGCCCATAAGTCATGGTGGTGCAGGAATTTTCCTAGTAGTTCTTTATCCTTGCTAATAGCCTCAGAAAAGACGAGGAAATGGGCCTTGGGGAGAGTGAACAGCTTTTATGTAAAAAGGTTTAGCTTAGATTGAAGTGGAAATTATTTATCTACCCATGCAGTTAAATAAAGAAAATAGGAGGATAAATGAAAAACTCTGCTCATTTATAGCATATAATTCGTGCAAATCAGGGGAAGATGAGTATAGTTATGCCGTGAAATTTGATTTATTGTCAAACCGCCGATGGCAAAAAAGAAACAATGCTGCACTGCAGCCTCTCCACAGAGTTTGACATGAGCCATCCCTCCTCCAGATATGAAGACAAAGTCTTGTGATAGCAAATCTGCCATCTGTTAGAGAGGGAAAAGTACCTAGTGTGACAAGCTGCTTTTATTCTATATCAGCTGTGTTGCAAAAGCAGCCATCATTCTTTCACATCTCAGTCTGAGGAGAAAACGGTGTTGCCCAGAGCAAAAGAACAAAGATGCAAGGAGAGAAGCAGCTGGCTTAAAACGAGGACAGCAAGAAGGATGAGACACGAAGGAAAAGTGGCTCCACTGAAAGAAGTGTAGCGCGACGCTGTGCTGTCAAGACTGAGCAGGTCAACAAAGAAACATGACGAGGCTGAATGAAGAAAAGCTGCTCCCTAAAATAGCCAACGTCATCACACGTGTCATCACATGACATCATCAACAACATGAACCAGTGTTAAGGTTCAAAATTGAGGAGGGAGAGTACAAACCACCCATGGTCCAGAAGGTCTTGGTCAAACAATGATTTTAATGACTACACACGTGTGGGAAGAACACTCTGTACGCCGACAGCAAGTGATCTCCGACTTAATCAAAGCATGAACAGATATTTTATAGCATCAGGGTTTGATTTACTGACGCCCCTTCATGCGTCACAGATACATTTTATACATAGATCAGATCAACACCACAATGACTTTTAACCCAGAAGATCATCTTCTATTTTCATGGCCGGTACTTTCCGTTCTTGTCTTAAAGTGAATTGTTCCTCTTTCTTGCCGAGACATGACTAATCTCTCCTCTAAATAAATCTAACTCATGTGTGTGTGTGTGTTGACCCCACATGCTCTTTCTCAATTCACCTGTTGCACTTCTGACTTTTTACCAGACCAGAGGCTCACTGAGACTATATGTATGTCTTCTACTAAATAAATGTTTTAACCAAGAACCTCTACTTAAACCTTAATATGAAATGACCTGATATATAAGTGTTTTGTAAGCATGTATTGCAATTCCTTCTATGGCTCCAAGTCACTTGCACAATAGATTGTCCGGACATCGCGCCGAACAAAGCTTCCAACCCCCAATTAATTGACCGAGCTCCAACTCTTTAATAAGCACAGATATGCATTGTGTATAAAATAGTCATAACTGCACCTGAAATACAAGGTCAACATAATAACTGTATGCATAACATCTTAAGGCCTTCTTAAAGCTATCTGTTACATTGTTAAAGCCTCGTCTTAGCCTGCTGCTCAAAATAACTTTCACTTCTGCAAAACTCTCCAAGCCTGTTTCCTGTCCTGTTACTTTTAGCCTTTCTGAAAGACACACTGTTTAAACCTCTAAACGCAATATAAACTCCAGATTATATTATTAATGCAATGGTAATAATGACAATTATTTAACAATAGCAGTAAAATAATTTCCCTGCTCCACACCAGCAACAAAGTGTTTTTTTCATGCTCGGAATCTTTGCTAATTTCCAAACTAACAAAGTTGGTGTGAATGTAGAAGCTGTAACACGAACTGGGAGTAAACACAGCAAACCTACTTTCACTTTTGACTCAACTGTTACAAGTAGCATGTTACTGTAATCCAATTACTTTTTTCAAGAACGAGTAATGTAAGGGATAACTTTTGCAAAACAAAGTAATTAGATTACTGTTACTTTCCCATAAGCAGCGTGCTTACGGGAAAGTTTAGTACTGCGTTACTAAACCGTGATTTTGTTTGTGAGCGTGTCTCATGACAATGACGTACGAGCGTGCGATTTGGCAGCAACAGACGCGTGCAGATCAACAATGGATAATATGGAGCGATGGAGAGAGTACGATCGTGCAGCGTTTAAAGCGTGGAAGTAATCACATTACTTTGAGTTAGATTCTGTAAAAACTGACAAAAACATCAGCGTCCCGCCCCACTCCTGCTAAATAGGTGACAATAGATTTAAGAGTGACAGGATTTTATTTATTTTCTGCTGTGTTTTACTTGCATCTATTTGAAAGGGAGTAAACATTATTTTATTTTATATGCTGGAATATGCAGAAAATAGGTTTAAATTTTAAACACATTTCTGCCAGTCAGAGACTGTTGCATTAACACTAATAAAACAAGCTTTAAAAAGAGGCTTTTTCATTTGGTTACATTTTATATGATAGATTATGGATAAAAAATAGAATTGGGCTGAAAGGTCTGTTGCTTTATTACCTATTTAGGTTCTATATGCTGTTTTAAAAAAGTAACTAAGTAACTAATTACATTTGAAAATAAGTAATCAGTAAAGTAACAGGATTACTTTTCTGTAGAATTAATCAGTAATGAGTAACTAATTACTATTTTCAAGTAACTTGACCAACACTGATTATGAACACTTTAACATGCACATCCTTTGAAAATTAGTGTTTTTATTATTATTATTTATATTTTGTAAACCTGAAACTTTTGATAAACACATTCAACTGGTTCTGTGATTGTTTGCATATGTTGGGTATCAAACCCACAACCAGTCTAAAGACAGCAGCGTTGATGCCCTGTGTTACTGTCTGGATTGTTCAGCATGTCAACATTATTACACTGATGTAAAGGACCTCACCATGCCATGCGTCCTTTATGCTAGCAGTCGCTAAATGTAACCACCGGTGCATGTATGACTAGAGTAAACATGCCTCGGTCTCAGGTGTCCAGCGTGGACCCAAGCGGCACACGTGAGTGAACTCACAGGCACATTTTAAGCCACTGAACCAAAGCTCCAGCTTGGTGTTTCCGGTGCTTTTATGTCCTCAGAAACCAGATGAAGCTCAGCTGAATGCTCGGCTCGCAGCTGAGTGTTCAGCAGAAAGGCAGCGGAGAACGAATAAGCCCAGGGCTCCCTGCAGGCTGTTGCTTATTAAACGGAAAATGTTATGGCTCAGCCTGATGGGCTACAAATACAGACATTTTCCCAAAATGTGTGTCATCTAGAACTCATTGGGCTGTCGCTTACTCTTAAACACAACCCGGGTTGATAATGACCCAGTTCTTGAAGGCACAAGGATGAAAAGAGAGTCCACGTCACAGCAGCGGGTAGTGTGAGTCTACTTACTGTACAGTATGTGTAAAAGGAGAACACAAGTTTGGATTGAAGCAAGCACAAAACACGGTAAATTCATTTGTTGTTGTGACTTACTTAGAAATATATTTGGCTTATTAAATCACTGAGGGTTGAATCCAGTATTATGCAAAAACGGCCCTCCGTACATTTCTCACTTTGGCTCTCCAAACACGCATGAAACCGTGAAATGTACACGCGTGCAGAAGTTGCAGTGAGCTGCAGTAACAGCAGAGGGAGAGGTCTTATTTCAAGCCAAGACAAACAGACATTAATAACACATTTAGAGGTAATTACATAGTAGCTGCCTAGCTTAATTGTTTATGGCGATTAAGGATGCTGGAATGTACTTCATACATTTTTTGCTTACTGTCTACTTCTTAGCTTTAAATATATTATCTCCCCCTGCAGGTAATGCAACTTCTGCATGCAGTAAAGTGGAAAATGGACACGATGGACCGGCGTGTGATCTCGGGTTGACATAATAGAACGATTATGTTTCAAGCAAAATTGTCAAACACTTGATAATTTCATCTCCTAAAATAATTGTATCTTTTTTATTTCTTTAATTTTCTTTGTTTTTACTTCAATGCCATCAATACTTTGAATTCATGCTTGGGAAAATAAGTAAGTAAATAAAAATGTTTACATTTAATTTTCGCATGATTAATTGGTTATTCAAAACAAATAAAACCCCAAACAAAGGCTGTACAGGCTACACAGTATATTTTGAATTGTAGCACTAATGCAATCAGTTTGTAAAACTACAGATCTTGTAGTTTAGCTCTAAGTAAGCAAGGATTGTAACATTTTGCAAAGAGCAGCTAACTGATGGAAAATATGATGCCCCTGTCTTCTGTCATCCATCGTAGTTGCGCAACAGCTTCATTAAAGCAGTCAGCATGCATCGTGCCATCATCACCCTTTGCACATGTGCAGGATGTAGTCCCACTGGAGCTTGTAATCTTTTAAATCAATAAAGTCTAAACTATGTTTCTCTCTGTTCAGCTATATTAATCTAATCCAGACTGGATAGAACGCGAGCGCTAATCGTATTAGTGTAATCACGCTGACCACATGAGGGCTAGCTGCTTAGCTTTGAGTGGATTTCAGGGCACAGGTGCTCTGCAATGTGGCATTACAGTCTTTAAGCCTTGTGGGGTGATCCTATACAGAGATCTGTTTCCATTATACGGCCTGTTTGACCCCTGACCTTCAACCACAGGGTGAAGGGCAGAAAACAGCTGGACGTTACCTGTATTCTCTTGTAATGTTGAGAAATGCTGCACTTGGCATTGGGTGTAAATCCATTCACCAAAATATTGGTAAATTTACTGCTTCTTATATCGTGCTTTTCTACTCTACCCGACCAATCACAGCACTTTATGCAACTTGCCTCATTCACTCATCTGTACAAACACTTTTTACTGTGGTTTTTCAAAGTAAGTGCTGTCTGTCTATTGCAATGCAGTGCAGTGATGTTACCTGTTACTCAGTAATTTCATTACAGTTACAATCATGCTGCTACCTGCATTGTAATGGTTCTTTAGTTACACTGGGGAGACAGGAAAAACCCATCAAAGAATAATGTTTTATTAATGCAATCAGCTGATTGTGTCATGATGGAGCAGTCTGCAGCTTTAGAAATATGGACCTTTTGTTTTTATTGCTCTAAAGTGAGAGTTTGTGCTGCTAACATAACTTTGATTGAACATGAGCCAAACACAATGCAGATGTCACTCTGTCTATAACATCCTCCTCATATTCCTACAGTAGCATCACTGTGGCGCTTTGCGTGTCTTCGGCCCTATTACCCGCTTGCCTGTCTGTTAGTTTATTTTTCCTCAGTATAGCTAGTTTTCTGTTCAGACTGCAACCCACATTAAACCAGTTTTGACTTCGTGTTTTGCCTCTGAGTCCAGCGTGTGGGTCCTCTTCTCCTGCACACAGCACACCATGACATAAACCTGGTCTATTTCAAGTTTCGCTACCGCTCAGCGGTTGGTTCACGAGTGTTCGCAGATTATTCTGTGTCTTCCACACAAACTATGAGTCACCGCAGTAATCTGCTAGCAACCAAAGCCATCACAGTCGATTTCCTCCTGCAACAGCCCGCTATCGTTTCGTCAAATAACACACACCTTTCCTCAGCGACTACTAAGAGAAGACCCATACCATCCTATCAGCGTTTCAGGTTATTTTTATTTGTCACCTGCACTAATTCAGACGTCAGTGTCTTTGAGCACCTAGCAGGCGAGATCCAGCTGTGCAAAGTGCAATAACGTACATTCACACACAATCACACAGCCAGCTGTAAAAATGAACAATTATTATTTCCATTTTGGCATCTCAGCAAACAGCCTGATGTTATCTACAAACACACAGACAAACTGTGGGAACCATTTTTTCTCAATAAAAAATAATAAAACTCTTACAGATGTGCAGATTTGATGTTGCTGTAATCACGGTGTAGTTTTGGGTGCTGTATGCCACGGGGAAGGTGGGAATAAGAATATTCAGCTCTGGAGTGGTTATGAATGTGTCAGCATGGAGCACATTTTTCACATTAACAATTTCCTTCTGTATGAGGTGACAGACTGGGGTTGACTGCTGTAAAATTGAGTTATGCCACATGCCATTGTGTGTAAAATCTCTATGTAAGCACCCACACAGCAGAAATGTACATTTGTGAATAGTGAGCTGGCTGACAGATGGCATGAGCCCCTCCAGCAGGGTGGAAGGGTGGTGGAAAACAGCCTGGTCTGACAAATGCAAGGCTGCTACAACAGCAGTCAAACAACACGACTGAAAAGTGTCTAACAGTCAGTGCGCGCCATATTAGTTCACATATTGTTTACGTGCAGCTTTTATGTCAAGCACCCCAAATAGCTAATGTTTTATTCAGCTGTACACGTCCCAGAAGCCCCTGTGTTTAAACTAAGAGGGAAAAACAGCAGCCAAATCCTTCATGTTCAGATTTCTCTGTCTACATCTTAGGTGTGCATTTACACCCTGCGTGCGTATAGTAACAACAAATAAGACACTAAAGAACAAGAAAACCCAGAGTATTTAACGATGGTGATGTTTTTTTCTCCTTCACGTCTCATTTCCACAGGAATTCATTACAGTTTGATTACAGGAGAAAAAGGTGTTTTATTTTCTTCGCACTCCCTTTAATTAGTGTCAGCCTCAAGGTCGTTTTATCTCTAGAAACAATATTAACATTGGTAAGCAAACAGAAAGAAGAAAAAAGCTGTGATAAGTGGGCCAGCTTTGTAATGAGACAGGCAGCAGATAAAATATGGCAGATTTTAAAAGGCAAACATGTATAGCTTGGCCTGTGAGACGAGCAGAAGAGGCCCTTGTCATGTTCTTACACTGAGTGAACCCGCTCCCCCCTCCACCGCACATTTATCTCACAGAAAGAAAATCCCTGGCACTTTCAAACTAATTACTATTCAGACTGCAGCTAATTAATTTAGAAGTGGTTTATGTTTTGTGCTGTGCAGCCCTGTAACACATCATCTACAGTGGGTGCAGGAAGTGTTGCCTCATGTCTCACACCAGCTGCGTCTGTTTTCTGTACTCTGCTGGCTCGCCAGTCTGTGTGCACGGGGGGGCAGAGCCCAGCACTGCATCGAGGCAACGTGGAGATCTGTCGGAGATGACGGCGGCAGGAGGGGCGGGGGCGAAGGAGCGTGTCTTAAATGGGTTGTTTCGTTCAGACTCACTGCAGAGCCCGCTGTGTGCAGGGAGGAGCGGGAACAGAGCAGCCCAGATAATGATAACACACTCTACATATGCAGGCCTGGACAGTGTCAGAGGCGTAACTGTGGGGGCTCAGATGGCAACAGGACTAGCATATATCGTGACTCTTTTGACTTTAATAAAACAGTAGAGCTTACTGCATGAGCGCCTGTGTCTCTTCAGTCAAACTGACCAATTTATCCGATAAGACATTTATAATTAGCACATGAGTTGAGTGCAGTTGGGTTTTTGAAATTCCCTTGACTACATTCGGTAATAGATGCTGTGTTCATCATACGGAAAGACGAGCCAAAACCACGATGCCTCCAGGCGTGGCTGCTAGCAGAGGAGGTTTAACAGCATATAAATCATGACTCATCAGTAATGGAAATTTCTGGATCCAGATGTTTGGTGTTTGTGTCGAGCTTCTCGGCATTGAAACAAACACATTATTGTTCTAATCCAAACTTGCTGTCATGTGCTGTAGGCTGTCATGTCAGAACCGCGTGGAAACGTGTGCAGGAACACAGCACAGAGTAAACCTCCTACCCCCTCACTTGTTTTGTAAAGCTAGTGGTGTGTCACGCTGTGCAGACGCACCAGTACTTTGCTTTTGCACAGTTGTCCAGAGATCGGTGTCTGCTTGCTGTTATTCCAGAAAGGGGTGGGAAAGTGCTCTTTTTGGGGGTCAAACTACACCCGAAATTTATGACTGAAACAAAAACAGAAATAAACAAAAGCATTCTTTGTTAGTTTCATAAACCCCTGCGGTCGAAAAACAGAGAACACTCGCAAAATGTGTTTTTATTAGAGATGGACCGATCCGATATTACGTATCGGTATCGGTCCGATACTGACCTAAATTACTGGATCGGATATCGGAGAAAAATAAAAAATGTAATCCGATCCATTAAATATCACGAAAGCACCTCACAAAACTTGCAACACGCCGTAACTCACCTCAGAACGTTAGCACGTCGGAGCAGTATGCATCACGTGATAGAGCGGCTGTGGCATGCGGGACCTGTCGGTGGTCTGGATAGCATTTGGAGCTTCGCTAGCAACCCGGCATTTCATCTCCGACAAAGTTATCCCGAGAGAAGTAAAGCAAGTGTGTAAGTCCATCTCTGAATGTTTGTAAAGCATTCCTGCGTTAAGCTTAACAAGCGACTGCCTCTCCTGCTGCTACTTCAATCATGAAACTGCTAATGATCAGCTGATCGGCTTTTCTGTTGCGAGTCCGTCTCTCTTGTTTGTTTTTGGCCCACTTTGCACCAGAAAGAGGAAACCAGCGGCTGAACAACAGCAGCACGTTTAAGCTTGATAAGCTGTTGTTAGAATTTATTTAATATTACTTTCTACTCCAGGATCTTTTTCTACGTAGCTGACGCTGGTAACTGTGCAGGGGCGGATCTAGCAAAGTTTAGCCAGGGGGGCCGATAGGGCATGAACAGGGAAAAGGGGGCACAAAGACATACTTTTCTTTCTTATTCTCATTTAAAATGTCGAGCTTTTAATAAATAATTATCTGACACCCAAAGTTTTAATTTGATGTAAAATGAATAGAAGTCAATTACTGTATATAGTGACTATTAAGTCTAATATATATACCCTAGTAAGCTATAGTACTTTTTCCTTTGGGAAGGTACCATCTGTGCAGTCTGCAATTTTGTTGAAGAAAGATGTTGAATCTATTTAATATTTCTTGAAAAATAATTGATTTCTGTGCATTTTTTTTCACACTGCATCAAATTAAGGTTGATTACGTTGATTAAGCATCATGAGGTGGAGCGTGAGGGGTGGTTCCCTATTTTTTATTTATTTATTTTTGTTGTTGCTGGGAGTTGGAACCCTATTAGTTAGGTTGCTTAATATTTATGCTAAGTACTCTTTAAAATACCAGAATAGGGAGGATGGTGTAGGTTTAAGTTTATTAGATTGATCAGTATTGCTGAACTATGAAATATTTTTTTTTGCATACAGGTATAACAGAATAGCTTTAGTGTAGTTGTTGTTTTAAACTCGAGTATGAACTTATACAAAATGCAGCAAGATGTTTAAAAAACAGTTTTGTTGATTAAAAAACACTATATCGGATTCATATCGGTATCGGCAGATATCCAAATTTATGATATCGGTATCGGTATCGGACATAAAAAAGTGGTATCGTGCCATCTCTAGTTTTTATATTTATAAAAGGCCCCTTAGACAGATACGTTTAGGTAGAAATCCTTCCTGTCCACCACATGTGTAGATGGACGGACTTGTTTGTTTGAATATTTGCATATAAAACAGCTGCATGCATCACAAGTTATTAGACATGGCAGTTAAGAGAAAATGAAGTTTTCCGGCTCTAAAAGTGAAAGGTAAAGCAGTATTCACAGAAAGGGAGCAGCTGACACTGCAGTTCCTTATAACTGAATTTCCATCACTAACTTTTCATCTTATTGTTGTTCTGCTACATTTAGGAGTCATCAGTTGGCTCCATTTAACCCTGTTTATAACATCCTCTTCTGTCAAAACCAAGCCTTAGTGTGTCCTCCTCCATATTCAACATTGTTTGGCTGCGAATGGATGGATGGAAACAGAGTTAGAAGTTAGCAGGAAGTTAGCTCGGGTAACACCACCTGGGTCTGGGTGCAGTTCCCCCCTCCAGGGGCAAGGGTACCTAGACCCGGTTTGTAGAGTACGCTTGGGGAGTGTGATCGTGTGTACAGCGTCTCTTTATGTCTGTCTCCACGTTGGTTGAGTGTGGAGTAAGTGCATATGAGAGCATGAGGGTGGGAATGGATGTTTGTATCTGTGTGTGCCTGTATGTCTGTGTCTATATGTCAGGTTGGGTCAGGCGCCACCTCTCTGGGGACATCTCAGGCCCTCCAAGGTTTGGAGGCCTATCTCCCCCTACCACCACTTCCCCTGCCAGTGGCGGACTCCCTCAGACATCGGTGCGTTGGTGGTTCTTTGTGTCCGGGGGTGGGCGTCCGGGTACACACCGGCTCACTCCGTGGCGGCCGCTTATTGGGGGCTGGAGCCTGGGGCTCGCTCGGGCCACTTCGGAGGTGGGGTGCCCCCGGCCTCTCGGCCTGGGGCTCGGTCACTCAGGCACGGCTGGCTGCCGGCAGAGCTCACGGGCGCGTCACTGCAACCCCCCCTGGCTTCTGCTCCGCGGCTGCTGAGTGAGCCCTCATCTGGGACTCTCCTCAGCTCTTTCTGGGACAGTGGCGCGGCTGCCCCTCTGTTGGTCTTCCTTGGTCTCTTGTGTTCTGGGGGCCTCTGGATGTCTGGAGTTTTGATCTCCTCCATACCTGCTTCATGCCCTGGAGGACGGGGCTGTGGCCCCCCCACACCCTCTAGCAGATTATTACATGAAGGAACCTTTTAAAAAACAAAAAACAAGCGCGTCCATGCTCACAGGTGTACACACGGGTGATCACACCCACAAACTACACCTTTTTTGGCTCCTACCTCAAAGCACACTGTTCTGTTGATCTTATGTGCTGCACAATAATGTTTAATATTTAGTATTTACTGTCATATTCCCATATATCATTGTGATGTTGTTTATTCTATTACTCTTGTTCTCTTCTGCTTGTTTTCTTTTTTCTTTCTCAGCAGGTGATCCAGGTGATCGATATATGCATTTTTTATTTCTTTTTTTTTTTTTCTGCTCATTCTGTTGGTTTTTGTCTTTTGCCCTTCTCCCCCGTCCCTCTTCTCAGCTGTTTCTCTTTCCCTCTTTCTTTCTCCCCTTCTTTCCCCCAGTCAAGTCTGTCCCGTATTCAGTAAGTGAAAATAAAATAAACAATAAAAGGTGAATCAAATGGACCATTACGGCAAGGCTGGGATGGTCAGTTTGGTAAAGTAAATCCGTTGGGCATCTTTCTTTGCCTTTAGACAACAATTCTGATGGCAAAAGAGCCAAACGGGACAGGCAAAAAAAACAAAAAAAAAACAAAAAAAAGGAGGTTAGCTCGCTAGCTTCCACCTAAACATGATATAGCATGTTCTGACTGAGGGATTTCTGAAACAAATTCAAACGTACAGCTCTGCTATCACTTCCAACATAAATGAAGACAGAAAACTAAACAGCAGTGACGTTTGTAGGGTTACTGAAGTTGGGCTAGCTGGTATATAATGATGTGCTACGTGATCGCTAGCGACACAGCTATGTTAGCATAAACACAGTGAAGCTGGAGGATGAACGCTAACTTTATTCCACTGGATAAAAGTTAACATGAAGGTTCCAGATGGTTAGAGACAAATGCAATCGCATGGCAGGATGCTGTAAACGCACAAAACTTCAGTCAGGAGAACAACTGAGATAATCCATCCACAATACGAGGTTAGTCATTAATATACTGCTGCATGGGCTGGAGTTACACCGTAAGGCTTAAAAAACTGAGCTTTAAAATGAACAGCAGTAATAAAAACCGAGAGAGGCCGACAGTGATCACTGACTGTTTTTAGGGGCTTGTTGAGATTAAATAGAACAAGATACAAAGCATTAAAACATGTTAAACACACAACAGCCTTAGTTTGGGCCCAGAAGCAGGATTCTTCATGTCATCACTAAAAGACCAGATAACCACTATCACACACTTTGTCTTCCCTCAAACTTGAGCTGTCCCTCTGATAGGCTCAGTCCTGATCCTAGCCAACCCGATCACACTGAAAGAAAATCTTGCCACCTTCACTTCATACTCCTGTCTTTTTAAGCACTACAATTAGCAACAACAGCAACAAAGAAAAACATTTTGAACTGGATTTTGTAACTGGTTAATTGTGCATTGTTAATAAAAGTCAGTGTTTTAGGAAATACAAAATAAATAATGATAATAAGAAATGCTAGCTCGCTTGACTCACAACTTTGCCTGAAGTGTGTGTGAGCTATGCACACACACTTTATTAACACCACCTTTAGTGTGGAAAAGGCACACACGGTTTGTGCTCACTGTCTACAGGTTAACGTGACAGTTTCGTTCCTCTCGTTGTACGTTTGGGATTCCACATCCTTGGAGTTTGTAACATTGTAAACACCTGAACAAAATCCACCATACCTTAGTCACGCTGCATCAGTTTTCACTGAATTTGCACTTCGGATGTAGCGCCCTGCTGCGAGCAGTCTTGTCACAAACATAATCCTGATGGATGTGTGTGCTTGTGAAGCAAGTTCAAAATAGCTGGAATTCCTTTGCGATAGCTGGCTCGAGACAACCTCAAACCCCTTTCACAGGTAATGGGCATCACTTACTTTTTTTAACCCAGGCTTTCTGCTTCAGGCTCTGGGTGCACTCATAAAAGATGGAATTTGACGCATCATTTGATATGCCAAATTCACCTCTTCTGCACAAAATAGACCAAGTGCCGCCTACTCAGCCAGGAGGAACAGGTTATGGAAAGATATCAAGGACATTAAAAGAAAAATATCACAGCAAAACAGAAAACAGATGCTTCAAAAAAACATGCAAGAGAGCAGTGCTACAGAATACTATTAATCTTGTGGATTCATGAGTTAATATTTTTGTTTTACCACTCGATGCACTCTCAATGCTGGCATTTATTTCTAACATGACAGTCAGAACCTGAATGCATAACCTTCTGTGGAGCAGGAGCAATGTAAGTGTCCCATTAATCTCATAGTGCGGCTCTCAGATCTGCTTGACTTTAATGTGAGAGGCATTCAGTAAATCACTGAAATAAAAGAAGCAAACATAACTAGCTAATGCAAAAACATGCTTCTATGCCTCAGCAAGCCACTCAAAGAATCGGTTACAGCGCAGTCACAGTGGTTAACGTTCACTCAGATTGATTCATTCAATGTCTTTAGAGACTCAGTAGGCTTTGTTAGAAAAGTCATGTGAAAAATAGAGTTTCACATGACTTTCCTGTGAAAACCTAAGTACACTCTTACTTCTTCCATAGGAATCAAGAGTACAAAGCAGTCAGTTACCTTGATTACAACTCAATCAACTGATAATCAGCAGGCACACCTCCACAAGAGCAAATTCATTCAAGTGTGTGTTAACACAATGTCACAGTCGTCCCAGGAGTGGATGTCCTAGCAAAGTCACCCCAAGGTCAGAGCACACAATGTTCAGAGAAACTGCAACAAACTGAAGAGCTACCTCTCAAACTCCGCAGGCCTCAGGCAAAAGCCTGTTCTCGCTCAAAGGTCACTGGAACCATTAAGAACTGGGATCTGAATAAGAAACAACACTTCTGGAACAATGTCCTGTGGACAGTTGAGACCAAAGTGGAAATGTTTGGTCATCGTGCACACCGCCGTGTTTGGAGGAAGCTGCAGCGAATCAGCACAACTGTCGAGCACGGTGGTGCTGGGCTGGTGATTGGGCTTGTTTTGAAACCACAGGTCTTGGGCTCCTTGCAGTCACTGAGTCACCCATGAACTCCTCTGTATACTAAAGTATTCTATTTTATCTGTCCAATAGCTAAAGCTTGGCTCAGATAGGGAAATACAACAGGACACAGATCCCTAACGTAAATGCTGTGGGAGCTGTGGGTAACTGAATAGCTGCAAACCTCAGTGAAATGTAAAGAAGAGTGGGCCAGAATTCTTCCACAGTGATGTGACGGACTGATAAAGTCATATGGATGCAACACTTCCACCTCATTGCTGCTCAAGCTGGGGTTTACCTAGTTTTTCACAGGTTTGCGTTTTTGGTGTGACCGTATGTCCCTCATATTGTCCTAGTTTTTGTTTGTTAAATAATATTAAATTCTGTTCTTCTGAATTCTTTTGGCGACAGAGAAAGACTGGACTCAGAGTGGTCAAGCTCAAAAAATAATCTTTATTTTTACATTTCCGGAAATGGAGACCCGCCACACGAACACACAAGCTCAGGTCTGAATTCTTTGCCAGCTAAATCCGTATACAGTGGGGCAAAAAAGTATTTAGTCAGCCACCGATTGTGCAAGTTCCCCCACCTAAAATGATGACAGAGGTCAGTAATTTGCACCAGAGGTACACTTCAACTGTGAGAGACAGAATGTGAAAAAAAATCCATGAATCCACATGGTAGGATTTGTAAAGAATTTATTGGTAAATCAGGGTGGAAAATAAGTATTTGGTCAATAACAAAAATACAACTCAATACTTTGTAACATAACCTTTGTTGGCAATAACAGAGGTCAAACGTTTACTATAGGTCTTTACCAGGTTTGCACACACAGTAGCTGCTATTTTGGCCCATTCCTCCATGCAGATCTTCTCGAGAGCAGTGATGTTTTGGGGCTGTCGCCGAGCAACACGGACTTTCAACTCCCGCCACAGATTTTCTATGGGGTTGAGGTCTGGAGACTGGCTAGGCCACTCCAGGACTTTCAAATGCTTCTTACGGAGCCACTCCTTTGTTGCCCGGGCGGTGTGTTTTGGATCATTGTCATGTTGGAAGACCCAGCCTCGTTTCATCTTCAAAGTTCTCACTGATGGAAGGAGGTTTTGGCTCAAAATCTCACGATACATGGCCCCATTCATTCTGTCCTTAACACGGATCAGTCGTCCTGTCCCCTTGGCAGAAAAACAGCCCCATAGCATGATGTTTCCACCCCCATGCTTCACAGTAGGTATGGTGTTCTTGGGATGCAACTCAGTATTCTTCTTCCTCCAAACACGACGAGTTGAGTTTATACCAAAAAGTTCTACTTTGGTTTCATCTGACCACATGACATTCTCCCAATCCTCTGCTGTATCATCCATGTGCTCTCTGGCAAACTTCAGACGGGCCTGGACATGCACTGGCTTCAGCAGCGGAACACGTCTGGCACTGCGGGATTTGATTCCCTGCCGTTGTAGTGTGTTACTGATGGTGACCTTTGTTACTTTGGTCCCAGCTCTCTGCAGGTCATTCACCAGGTCCCCCCGTGTGGTTCTGGGATCTTTGCTCACCGTTCTCATGATCATTTTGACCCCACGGGATGAGATCTTGCGTGGAGCCCCAGATCGAGGGAGATTATCAGTGGTCTTGTATGTCTTCCATTTTCTGATGATTGCTCCCACAGTTGATTTTTTCACACCAAGCTGCTTGCCTATTGTAGATTCACTCTTCCCAGTCTGGTGCAGGTCTACAATACTTTTCCTGGTGTCCTTCGAAAGCTCTTTGGTCTTGGCCATGGCGGAGTTTGGAGTCTGACTGTTTGAGGCTGTGGACAGGTGTCTTTTATACAGATGATGAGTTCAAACAGGTGCCATTCATACAGGTAACGAGTGGGGGACAGAAAAGCTTCTTACAGAAGACGTTACAGGTCTGTGAGAGCCAGAGATTTTCCTTGTTTGAGGTGACCAAATACTTATTTTCCACCCTAATTTACGAATAAATTCTTTACAAATCCTACCATGTGGATTCATGGATTTTTTTTTCACATTCTGTCTCTCACAGTTGAAGTGTACCTCTGGTGTAAATTACTGACCTCTGTCATCATTTTAAGTGGGGGAACTTGCACAATCGGTGGCTGACTAAATACTTTTTTGCCCCACTGTATATATTTCTGCATTACGTCACACTGACACACAGTTTACTTAGTTCCACTTTTTGTGTCTGGTTTATTAAAGCATGCAGCTTCCTGTCAGTACTTTTGGCTCAGATTCTACTCAGAGTTGGCCCTTTTCAGATTGGAAGCAAACTATATTAAAAACAAGTAACAATAAGCACTAACAATATATTAATTTCGTGACAGCTCCCCCCCTTTCGTGTTTCCTAAGAAACACGACATAATTCCTTATTTATCCCTTTAAGTTTACCTGCCTGTGAGAATAATAGCTAAGGTATAACAAAAGACTTCAACCTAAAACTGCTCATATTATGTGAAGCCGTACAGACGGTCTGCTTAAACACAACCAATCTGCACACGTCACTTTTTGCCCCAGAAAAGAGTGATAGCATTATAATTATGACAATTATGATGAAGATAATGATAATAATAAAACAATGCTGAGTCACGGCTTGTCAAAATAATGATGCGTGGCTGAGGTGGAAGGCACAAACCGAGCTATCTGGAATCTGCTTAAATCCTTCCTCGCATGAAAAATGTAATTTGTCCACAGACTGATAGACAAGGACAGGCAGCGAGAGGGAGGGGTATATATTTGCATTTATTTTAAAACACCTTTTATTCAAGCAGCCATTCCAGAGGTTAAAACTTTCCCACTGATACTGGGCTTTAATAAACATGCCTTAAAGACTGTTAAAATTCAGCAGCTGTGGCAGCGGTTGCAAATCTCTGCTGGCCAAAATTACTTTTCCTTGTATAAAGAGACGGACATTCACAGATAAATGTAATTGCAAAAATCCCCACTGTCCCTTCAAATGTTCCGACTCTGAGTAAAAATAAATGGATCCAATCTGCATTTAAACAATAGAACTTATTTGGCACAATTGGCATGCAAACGTTCTCTGTGGAAAATAGGCAAGGTTAAGTAAGGGAATGGCAGCAGTGGAAATCTGGTTTGCAGAGCGGCTGCAGATGTGTTATTCTGCTTGATGATTTAATTCCACTGTAGGCAAAGTCAAATATTTCTCACTATGACTTTGTATTAAAACAGAGCCCTGAGTCTATGATCTAATCCGAGGAAGCCTGCAGCAGCCAAAACAAAGAGATGACACGATCAAAACAGATAATCTTGGAGGTGCATCAGTCTAAACATTAATCAGAGAAGAACAGGCTCAGGCTTCCTGTAGGCTTCCACAGGCGGGGGGGGACCTCGGTGATGGATGACGAGGTCTGTGCAAGAGATTCATCACTTGCTTTCAGATGGCCTATGCATACTCACATTTCATTAGCATCATAAATTACGTCCCCGAGGGAAGCCAGGTGGCCTCAGACAGAGACCTCACCGCTGTGACAGCAAGAATGACCGCTGTGGGGCCGTGACCGTGTCCCTGCTGATCACGTCGCAGAGGTGAGTTTACAGCCTTGATGGAAACTACTGTGTTAATATAGATAAGACAGAGCACAGCCTTTTTTATTGTTCATCGGCAAGAAAATAACAAATACAAACAATGATGACTTGGGTGTTATACTCTTAAATGGCAGGTTCTCTTCACCAGAGACAGTCTGGATGATGTAAAAAGGGAGCTGGTAAAACCGCTACTAACGTATGCAGGGATGAGATGAAACTTTAATGATGCCTGCAGGACAATTGCATTGTTGCAGCAGCAGAAGTGCAGAAAAAAGGATGCGATAGCAACGTTCAGCGTGGGCTGCAGATGCAGACGGCATGTTATGTAAATTTTACTGGTAGTTTTGTGCCATCATGGTTTGGAGTCATCTACATTCCAAAGTAAGCAGAATATGACAACGTGCAAAGCGACTGTCACTGAGGGCAAAGCAGAGTGCAAAAACTTCATAAACAGAAATTAGATGCAATTAGGGTAAGGGCAATGATGCAGCAGATGCTGGCAGTAAAGCATATGTGCAGAAACATGCAGAGCGGCCTTCCTATGAGTATTACACAAACAGTCCTACAAATATGTCATACACTGCCTCATTGAGGAATCAATCGCATGAACAGATTGATTCTCGAGGAGAGCGGCGATACGAGACAATATGTGGCACTGCAACAGCAAACAGATATAATCTACACCCCCCTGCTAATGTTCTCGATTCAGCGGCGGCTGTAAGTATTCCAAAGACGTTTGTCAGAAAATTATCCAGATTTCATTTGCTGCTGTTGTCTTGCAGGAGAAGTGATCTAAAATCCACCACATACATCTCCTCTGACACTCAGTGACACTTAATGAACAATGAAAGTATAAAGAGGGAGAAGTGGAACCGATGGAAATAAATGGCACATTATCATCCAGAGGAACAGGATCAATATGTAATGAGGTTTAATGGGCCAGAAAAGTGTCTAATAGAAATGATGGCTGCACCAGCCTCACCATGCAAACGTAATGAAGCCAAATAAATCTCTTTCCTTGAGAGCACTTTGCCCTGAGCACAAATGACTCAGGAGGGCTGGTTTCACGATCCCTGTTGGTGTAAATATGTAGCCCGCAGTCTGTTTGCCTTATTATGCAATTCTGGCTCGGTATAAGATTTTTCTTGCAGAGGGAAATCGCTGTGTTTATAATGCAATCCTTTTAAGGAAGCTTTCCAGTCATGCATTTTTTTCCTCTCGGTGAGAACAAAGTCTCACTTCCAGTATTTCATATCTTTGTGTAGGCGAGGGATGACTGACGTCCTGTACCGTGAACATCGTTCAGACAGAAGACGCACACCAGTCATTAGATTGTTTCAGAGACGTTGTCACACATTTGTGAACATTTGAGCTCTTCTGTTTTATGAGAAGCTTTATCGTTCTGAAAATGAAAACAAAGGACAAAAAAATGCTATTTGTGTTTACTGTTCCTAATTACAAATTGAGCAAATAATGAAATGAAGGTGCTAACTCAGCGTTCCCCAACCCCCGGGTCGTGGCCTGGTACCGGCCATGAGTTAATAATAATAATAATACATTTTATTTATAGGCGCCTTTCAGACCCTCAAGGTCACCTTACAGTAACACGTAAACATACCATAAAAAACATAAGAAAAATGTATATATAGCAAACATGGTAGATAAAAT
This sequence comes from Rhamphochromis sp. 'chilingali', assembly GCF_963969265.1. Taxonomy (NCBI): domain Eukaryota; kingdom Metazoa; phylum Chordata; class Actinopteri; order Cichliformes; family Cichlidae; genus Rhamphochromis; species Rhamphochromis sp. 'chilingali'. The sequence continues at coordinate 1,643,286 of NC_137946.1, read as the reverse complement.
TTAGACATAAACAGCCATAAAAGTATAAAAGCAAATATAAAAACTGAGCAAGTTAAAAATGGCCTAAGAGAGATCAGGTGTATGCAGTTCTAAACAGATGGGTTTTGAGTAGTGATTTAAAAGTGGTGAGACAGTGTGTGGTCCGGAGAGCAAGTGGAAGTGCATCCAAAGTCTCAGGCAGAACAACTAAAGGCTCTGAGTCCCACTGTAGTCAGGCGAGCAGGTGGAACTGACAGAAGGGAAGCTGAAGAAGAGCGGAGTGTACGGAAGGGTGAGTATGGAGAAGATCGGATAGTTATGGAGGAGCGAGGTTATGAAGCGCTTTGAAAGTGAGAAGCAGGATCTTGACACAGAGGTGAACTGGGAGCCAATGGAGCTGTTTAAGAACTGGTGTTCTATGTTCAGTGGATCTAGTTCTGGAAATAATACGAGCAGCTGTGTTTTGAACCAACTGCAGTTTATGGAGGGATTTCTGAGGTAAACCATAGAGAAGAGACAGGTACCGGGCCACGAGAGTTGAGACTCGGGTGTGAAATTTATTTTTAATAGTTTTTATCGTTAACTCAGTTTCCTGGGTCTTTTCCCATGTGTTATGAATAAATCTTTCTGGTTTTACTTTGTTGTATTTATCTGCGACACCTTAAAGGCCGGTCCATGAAAAAGGTTGGGGAGCGCTGTGCTAACCGATTGTTTAAATTAGGTTTTGTCCCGTTTGTGTGTCTTGACATCAGATCCAGTCTAGTGTTACAGTGCTGCACAGATGTAACACAGTTAGGGGGCTCCCACGATCATCGTGGGAAGACTTCCTCACTCACACGACCTGCGTTTAATCATTAGTTATTATTACTCTCTGGGTCTCTTCCACAGTGTGTCTTTGGTTCTGTGGCAGATGGCTGTCCCTCCATGAACCTGGTTTTGCTGGAGGTTACTTCCTGTTAAAATTTTCCATTTTCCTTCCCACCGTCAACCAATGCTCAGGTGTCAGCTCACTGTGGGCTGTTCTCTCTATTATTGTTGGTTCTTCACCTCGTTGTGATTCGGCACTATTGATAAAACTGAACTGAACAATAAGCAGCTGTGTTCCACTATTAAGCAGTTTAACTAAATGACATTGTTTTGCATTGGAATCATACAGAGGATGAAAACAAACAAAGACGTTCAGCCTGTGATTTTATTTCCACAGGAGAGATCACAGCTGAGGTAGTCATGGACTTTGAGATGGGACTGATGAAGAAGGAAATTTCTGCCAGTCCCACCACCCAATAACTAACACACACACACACACACACACACACACACACACACACACACACACACACACACACACACACACACACACACACACACACACACAGCCTATATTCTCTGAGTACTCTGGGATGTAATATGGTGGCGTTCCAGCCGTTGCTTCCATTAATCACTCATCCCTCTTGGTAGCTGCTCTGCTGGGCAGTTTAAAGGAAACATTCAACCCAAATACACAACATCAAAAACAACTCTTAGTCTCTAAGTTTGTGCTGTTAGTATATCTGGAATGAATGTACAACGCTGAGAGCTCTGTTGGAGTTTCTGTTGCATTTAAACGAGTTTTGCTTGGAATCTCAGCTTACAGTGCTGAATTAAAGAAGCTGCACCAGCAGCTACAGCATCTGCACATTCTCATCACTACAGCCTGCTCGCTGATCAGCTCGGGCAGATTCTGTTTCCTAAACCTATACGATATCATAAAAATAACAATTCATTTGCATACAGGTCTATTGATTCTCCAGCAGGGGGCAGGACCAGGGAGCCAAAAGGGGCCCTGGCAGCACCCCGACTCAGAGACTTTGTGAGGACTGCGATGTTGAACCAAAGAGCCTACACAGACAGGGTACAGTACATAACAAAGAGGTCAGGGTGTGCACAAAGATTTCCTACAAGGGTCAAATACAAAATAGGTTGTTGACTTTTTAAATAATCAAATGAAACTAAAAAAAGTATCACATATCAAAAAGTAAGCAAACCCAACATCTATCATGCATCCAAAGCAATACAATTAGAGGACTTCTAATGTGAAATGTTTTACTTCATGTAAAACTCTAACATCTGGGTTCTGGTGTGGGCTCTGCTTTTGAAGTGTGTATCACCACGATCTAAAGAGAGCTCTCAGGGTCTCAGAACAAAGCTCGCGGATGCCTTTGAGTCTGCTAAGAGATTAAAGTCTGCATTAAATCACACCGTGCAGCAAAGAAAAATAATTTACGTGTGTTTCCCATTCTGCGCCTTTGTAAAAACTATATTTAGTAAGACGTGCAGGATTCACAAATGTAGTCATTTGTTTGATTACTCTAACAGACTGAGCAACATCTATTTTGTGCAGACCAGAAAACACAGGAGAAGAACCTCGTAGCAGCTGTAAAGCACAGTAATGGAAAGGTTAGTGTTTGGAGCTGCTTCACTGAGCAGCCTGCAGTCACTGATTCAATAACACACACACACACACACGCACACACACGCACGCACGCGCACACGCACGCGCGCACACACGCACACACACACACACGCGCACACACACACTATGTAAGCGATGAAACCTGTGTCTTGACTGTATGTACAGTAATAAAATGAGCAGCACCGGCTTTCTTACTCTGCAGCTGCCTTCCTAAATAAGAGGCCTGGGAGTGCACACACCGTGAACACCGAGGGGAATCGTATTGATTTCCGTTCCTCTTTCTCACTAAGGTCATTACACTGATCAACTCAGGCCTGAAGACTATGCCAAGTGGGTCAGACAGAGGAATTCACAAAGGGCTGTTTCCTCTAAGGTTCTAAAAAACACATGAAATCACCAAAACTGCAACTTAAACTGTACACGTCCAAACGATGCATGTGCAATAATAAATTGCTTGAGTACACCTTAAAGAGTGCGACTCTGGCGCTTACATTCAGACCCTTTTCAGCAGGTGGAGACTGTTTGTACAGCTGATATTACATTTTTTGCAACCTGGTGTGGTTACTATTAAATCTGTTCACTGTGGGAGGAGAGAAGAGACAGAGGTCTGGATTTTTGCCTCTCTTCCATTTTTCCTTGTGATGTTGTTACATCGTAGCACTGGTAATAATTAACCTCTCATCAAAGACAGTGGTTAAATATGATGAATAATGTGTGGCATTACATGCTAGCACACTTTGCTTCCATCCTGTAAAAGCCCAGACACGTCTTTGCGAACAACATGGTAATTTTCAATGCATTCATTAAAACTGACACTTCCTATTTATAGAGCCATTTCGACTGCTCCTCGGCTTTTCTCTCTGGGATGTTTTGGTACCAGAAGAAGAAAGAAAATGCTTCTGTGCTTATTACAAATTCTCCAATCCTCCTGTGACTCTTTCATTTACACTTAGTCCATGATTTTGTCTCTTTTGCACACACACAAATGTGCTTGGCCTCGCTTCACTTAATACCGAGTCAATTTCTCCTGCCCTATGGCCATGTGCTGCCAATATGTTTGAAAGGCAGACATGATGAGAATGCTTCACTGCTTGTTCGCTGCACCGCTGCCCAATCGAGAGCACTTCACATGACAGGGAGTACCGCTTCATCCCGTTACTGCTCATTTCTAGCTCAAACAGAAGATCAAACACGGCGTGCCACATCAATAACTCACTCAAGGTAAAGTTTTCCTACTTGAAATGTGTGTGTGTGGGCGAGACGAAAAAAGCAGAATATCAAGAGCAGGTCGAGGCAGAAACAGAAGTGAGTGATATTAACAGGAAGCTGGATGTGTTAATAGATTTTCTATTTCATGACTCAAAAGATTAGCAAATTGGAGTTTACTGAAACAAGATAAAAATATGTTCTGGAAGTCAAACTGTATTTGTGCCCTGAAAACCTTTAGACAGTAAATGTGCTGATGCGCAGTGTAGCACACACTCTGTGTGAATCATCATCGAGCCTTCCTGTAGAGATTTCATATCACTTTCAGTGGGACTCGTTTCTCTAATTGGTACGATCTGCAAGATATTGGAGGCTGTTTGTTGTTTGCACCACGAGGAACAGGCACATTTTATATGCTGGCCCACGCCACAGATGGAGTAGAGATCTGCTTAGTGGGATTCTCGTCCACTGAATTTTATTTATGGAGCTCACAACAACAGTTGCCCAAGGTGGTTTACATCGTAAGGTAAAGAATCAGAGAGAACACCTCAATAACAAAGATGATCCTATAGGAGAAGGCACTTGGCGACAGCAAGGAGGAAGAAGACAACACTCCCTCCTGGCCAGAGAGTGAGCTGCCATGGTGCAGGTTTGTGCTCTCAGAGTGTAATGCACTGCTAGGGGTGCAACGATACTCGTATCGATATTGAACCGTTCGATACAGTGCTTTTGGTTCGGTACGCATATGTATCGAACAATACAACATTTTTAATTTATTTTATCAACTTTCCTTCTGACGATGCTGTCTGTGTTGAGCGCTCAGTGGATCTGCGCTCGACAGTGCAGCCTAGGCGGAGTAGTCGAGCGCAGATTCACTGAGCGCAGCGCAAGCTAGCAAGACAGAAGCTAAGCTCGTTGCAACATGGCAAACTGAACCTCCCCCACCCTCATTCAGATCTGGCCTTTGGAACTATTTTGGTTTTCATGTGACGTATGACCCTGAAGGTAAGCGCGTCATGGACTAAAGTAAAACAGTATGTTGGATGTGCCACGCAATGCTTAATTACATGGGTGGGAGCTAGTGCGTTAGCGCAGTTAGCTCGTTAACGTGTTGTCCGTCCAGCCCCACGCACGGGGCGATCGGCGGTAGCTCGTTAACGGAGATTTGCCGTGTTGTGGCGTTAACGTCATTTCAGATTAACGCTGACAGCACTAGTGGGAACACAACGAATATGACTGCACATTTACTCCGACATCATCCTAGTGCAAAGACAAGTGGAAGCAGACAAAAACAACAAGCATGCTACAAACTTTACCCGAGTCATTTAGACAGCCGTTAGCACATGAGTCTCCTTATGGGGACCTGATATGTTTAATATGCTGCTGAGAATATAGCCCAGAAGAAGCGTATAGTATAGCTTTTATTTTGAAAGAGACATTTCTCTGTAATAAACTCTCTTTTCCAAAGATGAGGGATTTCTCCATCAGATAGATTTATTTATTTATTACTTTGTTGTTTCAGCAACATTAAATTTAAAAACTGTACTTTTGAGTTAAAATATATATTTATAATTTTAATAAATGACAAATTAAAAAAGCATGAACATTTTTTTGTATTGAAAAAATATCGAACCGTGACACCAAAGTATCGAACCGAACCCTGAATTTTGTGTATCGTTGCACCCCTATGCACTGTATAATGTCACTTAAAGGGTTGGGTAGCTTAGGTGCCTGCCCCAAACTCATCTCTGTCCTATTAGGTTCAGCTCTTTATAAAACTCTAGCGTATTAATAGAAAAACCATATTCGATGCAATTTGCTTGGGTGCCGTCGGCAGCAGGTAGATTTCCTGTGTTACTAAACTTCAGACATTTACAGAAAAAAGCAACGAGTGAGTTCCACTTGATAAAAACAAAAGAAATATAAAAGCGAGAAGCTCTCGTTTAAATTCCCATTTTGTAAATGGATTTGTCAGCTTGTAGATTCTGAAAATTGAGATGGTCAATGAAAATCTTTTTACTAGATTAATCCACTTTTTGATTTCTGTGGAAACGTTTTCTTCATTAATATCACATAACTGCTTCAGATAAAAGAAAAAGTCATAAATATTCATGCATCAGCTTTTTTAAGCAGGATAAAAGAGGCGCAGCTTCTTCTCTAAACGGCTCGGTGTGTTCTGCTGTGTAGGCTGAGAAATGCACCACTCCAAACTTGAATAATTAGTGTTTGCTTCTCATCTTACTACCTTTATAACTTATGAATGTAGCAGCGTACTTCTGTCGAGTATTGGCTTCATTAAAAAACAAGTACTCAGATACATGGAGGACACGTGTGATCTGTCACTTTGATGTTTGGAACGAGATCAAATCACACGAGTCTTGTTACCATAAAGCTTTGTGTGCAAAGTGATTTCTTTTCAAGGCAACATGCTTACATTGTAACATTTATTAGTTTCATGTTGTTTAGTTACTTCATCACTCTGTATATACACTCGTGTCTGTAAATATTTTTGTTGTTTGGCTTCTGCACACTACGACTGAAGTGCAGGCTTTTAGCTTCAATGCCAGGAGGAGGCCACCATTAAGCCAAACTACGTCCACACGTACACGGGGATTTTTGAACATGGAGATTTTCCATTTTCGTTTTTTTAAAAATCCCATTCACATGCATCTTGTGTTTATATGTGGACGAAGGTTGATCTTCGTCCACATATAAACGCCAAAAACGCAGCTGTGTAGAAATGTTGGCCAATCAGAAGAAGTCTAGAAGCCTGGGAGGGAAAGAGTAAACAGGGTTTTATGCAAACCTGAAGTCTGAAAAGTTTTTTTGTTTTTCTGAAAAAGCAGCAAATTTTGTGTTACTTTTCAAGTGCCTTCATCATTTCAAATGTTGATAACCAGAACAGTATTTTGGCTGGTGCAGACTCACAACTTAACAGTGAACTAAATGCATACAGCATGAATACATTTAAATTTTAAAAAAATTACATTTATTCAAAACCAACGATGACGTCGGTGTCGGGATTTAGGTTGTGAGACCGTCTGTGTTGAACAGTTCACTCTGATGTCTGGAAGGACAGTCACTGTGTGTAAGTGTGTAAAAACTGCAGATAGTCAGAGCAACAGTATTTTGTTTCTATCGGCCATAGAAATTAATCTCATGTAAGCAATAACGTGGCGCACAGCGTCACGTCAAAAAAGGCGCACACCTTTGACGCTGCGTGAGTAAATCTTCTCGTCCACACTTAAACGCAAAAACAGAGTTTTTGAAAATCTCAGTTTTCAGTGATCGCAAACGCCGTTTACGTGTGGACGAAAGGTGCAAATGCATAGAAAAATCTGTGTACGTGTGTCGTAGCCTAAAGAAACCCAACAGAGAGCCACCAAAAACTGTCAAATCACCAACTGGTACATTTTTAAATAGAAGACACACACTGACCAACTCAGCAGCATCAAAAGGTCCACAGAGGAAAGCTAAACTACATCCTCTGTTAAGAAAACCCTTCACAATATCTAACCAAGTATAAAAAACTCTTGTGTACCTTTGTCAAGGACCACTGGATACACTCGACACCAACATGGCCTTATTAGACTTTGTGAGAAAACTCTGAAAGAGCTGCACAGGCCTGAAAAACATCTTTGGACAGATGAATCCAAGATTCCCGTCATTCCCATGAAAGTATGGAGAAAGAGAGAAAACATGGTGGAGGCAGTGTTATGGTGTGGGCCTGTGTAGCTACCTGTGGGACCGTACGTACACTAGTGACACCAGGTTACTGGTGTTACTGGGACACGTGGCTGCCGATAGAAGAACCAGGATGATTTTTGAAGTGTACAGGACAACACCCTCTGCTCAGTTTGAACAAAATGCTGCAAAACTCATTGGACACCGCTTCAGTCCAAGTGCATGATGGCACAAAAGCATCCTGCAAAAAACAAGAGGTTTGCAAGTCAAAGGTACTGACATTCATCAGTGGCCAAGTCAGTCACATGATCTCAACACAACAGAGCGGCTTTTGAATGCAAAACTGAGTGCAGAGAGACCCACAAGCAAGCAGCAGTTGAGGGTAACTGCAGTAAGAGCTGAGCAGAGCATCTGAAGGGAGGAAACAGCATTTTGTGAGGACGTTGGAATCTAGGAGTCGATTTTCACCCAGGCATTGAAAAACAATCCTTATAATAAAAATTACTTTGAATTATTGTTGAGCCTCTGATGGCTCGACTCAAAACTAAAATACTTCTGTTAAACTCTTCGAAGCTGAAAGTCTGCACTTCAGTCACATGTTGAGCCGCTGTGTGATGCAAAAACTGTGTCATATGGAAAAGAAATAGAAAAAACTTATAACAGACTTGCATAAGATGTGGCCTACTTCATATAGTGAATCATATCAGGCTTAATGTGATTTACTCATGAAAGTGGCCACTTTCATATATTGTTTTAGGAAGTATCCAAAACATACAAGCTTCATTTATATAATTTTTCAAGGGATCTTATATCTGTTTTCACTCTTGTATGCTTTTCATACAAGTTTCACACAAGACAGATACAAACTTTATAGGATTTATATCTTTTCCATGTGGGAATGCCCAAACACTCTAACTGTGTGAATAAGCAGGGCTTAGATAATGTTTAGATTTACAGACGATTATAGTTACTTTGCAAATGTGCAATCACAGCATAGGATCAAACGCATTTGGATGACTTGATTTTGTACAGCTGGTATGGTGGAACATGCTCATCATGCCTGAAGAAGTTCTGTAAAAACAGAAGCACTGAAGCAGTTTTTAAGGAAAAACCAAATGTCACAAATCATTCTGTTGCCGTTTTCGACAAAAATGCGCCGAGCAGTGATGGAATTGACCGTCTGCGCTGGGATATGTCAACTCTTTCAGCGGGAAACCTCATCCATATCTCTCCTCTAACTGTGTCAGCACAGCGGCCGGGACGCTGCCAGCAGGGTTAATGATGAGCAGGAGGACAGATGGTTTTTGCTGTCATCTGGAGTGATGGCTTCCAGCCTCGTCTCTGTCATTGAACCAAAGCAGGCACGCACACAAAAGCAGGATGGCAGACCTTTACATAGTTGTAGGCTGATGATGACCTTTGCAAAAATGACACGTTCTTTTTTGGAACATCCCAATTTGTTTCCCACGCGTTGCCTCCTGAAGTAGCTGCTGTGTTTTTCCCTGCTATCACTGATAAAATCAGCCTATCTCGGCTTAAACACAAGGTCATGGCTCTGTGATGCTATATTTAGCATTTCTTTCTTTTCTTTTACAGGACAGATTAAAGGTCAAAGACTTCCCTCTCTCTTCTCGTGTATCACTTCACGAGTGAATGTTAGACATGGTGTCCTCTTGTGCTTTGACAAATGAATACAGCAAAATGAACAAAGTGTGTGTTTGTGCGAGAGAAGAGAGAACACTAAGGCTTGATAATTTAATGTGACAGAAGCTTTTCCACACAGAGAAACTTGGCTGGCTTTTAATTGACTTAATCATTTTATTACTCTACAAAGACAAAGGATGAATGCCCTCTTATCTGTGAAGAACAAAATGAACAAGGCTGCCACAGATGAGGGAGAAGACAGAAAGCATTTTGAATCAGAATGGAAGGACGTTTTTGTTCCTGCAGTTGGTCCGCAGGGAAACTTTATCTTCAAACAAATTCGATATCAGCGCGGCTGGTGCTTTTCTCCTCCTTGATGTCAGATAAGGCTTTCATTATTTCAAAGCATCCTTAGCAGAGGGGATGTCAGGAGACCGAGGCAAAGTTTGCTGTCATGTTGAACCACAGACTCCCATTAGAGGACCCGCTATTTGACTGCATTAACTGCATCGACGCTGCCGGAGCTGCACAATGTTGCTTTCACTCAACACAACAGCAACGAGCGCAATTTGACCCTTTTTAGACACACTCGAAGCACAATATTATTTTAGAGTAGAGCTGGAGAAGAAGTGCTGTGGAAGACAGACTTTGTTATCACATGCTAACACTCCTGTGAATATCACTGTCAGCAGTCAGGCCTTTTACTTAGAGACAATTTAAAAAACTGAATAATTCACTGGCAACGCTGAATGAACAGTCGTGCCTGCAGCTCTGTGAAGCTGCTGCTAGGTGCAGTAGTACGAAGCTAAAAGCTAACACCACGGTGAACTGCTGATACTGCAGGTACATCTTTACAGATGGGAATTGATAAGAATTCAGCGAATCCGATTCCATTGTTGATCTCACTTATTGGCTCAGTTCCTTATCGATTCTCTTATCAGCACCGTCACTAAGCAGCACAGACATCGCATTTCTGCAAATGAATTGTATGCTGTGGGTCAAATGTTTGTGCGTGTTGGGCGTCTCCCCGCCTCTTTGTTGTGATCAGCTAAAGTTGTGTTTCTGTTCCGTCATCACGCTCCAGCCTCTTAGCAGTGATGTCTGTAACAACGCTGTAGACTGCTCTGCTATTTTCCTCCTCCAGCACACAAAATGAAACCAGCTGACTGCAGTGCAAGTACAAGTGGGACCAATAAGCAGAAGTGAAAGACAAGCAGACCAACAATCCAAGGAACTGAACAGCTGGGAACGTTCTCGATTCCCATCCCTCCTATTGGCCTTGAAATGACGTTATTCTTGGAACAGCCACAGTGCAAGGAGACAGATTCATTTCTAGCTCTTGCATAAGAACAGAATGATAAAGATATAAAGATGAGTATGTGTATTTGACTGTTTTTAATGTTATTCCCTTTAATCAGTGTTGGGAAGGTTACTTTTAAAATGTATTCCATTACAGATTACAAATTACATGCCCCAAAATGTATTTTGTAACGTATTCCATTGCGTTACTGAATGTGAGTAACGTATTCTGAATACTTTGGATTACTTAATATATTATCATGCTGTTTACAACTACGTGAATGTACTATGGCTGTGATTTATTACTATTACTGAAGGTCCGCGACTCCGAACTGTAGTAAAGGGACCTCTGACTAATACGGCGGGTTCGTGTCGGGCTCGTAGCTGAAAACTAGCTTTACTTTGTTGTCTGGGTCAAGCTTCCTATCAGAGAGAGAGAGAGGCGTTGAAAGGCTGCTCCAACGGAGCTTATTGTTTTTGGAGGAAAACACGAACACGGTGTACAGTCGAGTCTTAACAGCTTACTTACAACTGGGCTGGTCAGGCTCTCTGTTTGGCTGCAGTAGTTATTATTATATTTACATGCTTCCAGCTCCCGTTTCTGCTCGGTGACAGCTTCTACTTTTCCTTTTTCTCCCTCCTCGCGCTCACAGACACATAACGTGTATGGCAGTCCATTCTCCCTGCAGCACGGACTACACTGCCCATGATGCTACATTCTTTAGAGCTATGCTTGTAGCATTCTGCCTGTTAGCTTAGCACAACAACAACAACAAAAAGGCGCTCTCTCATCCAGGAAACACGCAGAGAGAGAGCATCACCCTGTAACCATGGCAACCGTAACACTGCGGCCTGGAACAACAGAGCGTAGCTGTCAAACAAAACCCAAACAGGCCTGACCCGCCACAATATGAAACAGGAAAGTACTGCAGTGTAATCCATTTATTTCAACAAAGTAACTGTATTCTGAATGCCACCTTTTTAACCGGTAACTGTAACGGAATACAGTTACTCATATTTTGTATTTTAAATACGTAACGGCGGTACATGTATTCCGTTACTCCCCAACACTGCCTTTAATATAGAAAGTGAGATCATGTGCAGCGGAGTAGGACAAAGAACGTTGTAATGTTTGTCATACTCAGTGATGTGCTTTACTGACCTCGTGATGTTAATGTAGAGTAAAGGGAAGCTGAGGTGAGAACAAAGCCATTTGGATTCATCCAGTGGGTCCAATAATTGTCTGATTGTCACTTTAATCTGGAAATCATGAAACAACCTACTGACTACATTCAAGCATCCATCATTTTCAGTAGTAAGTCTTTAAAATAAAGACTTACTACTGAAAAATCTTGGAAAAAAAACTTGTGCTAATTCTTTGTTTAATCCTTTGACCACGACCCCCCAAACACACACACACACACACACACACACACACACACACACACACACACACACACACACACACACACACACACACACACACACACACACACACACACACACTCTCTGTACCACTCTTCGTTGTGAGTGAGTGATGTTTCTAGACAATCACTTTCAGTTAAACTGACTCATTTGTTTAGTGGGTGGATGAAATAGGGGCACTTTTATAACTCCTCACATGTCAGCGGAGGGCCTGATCCCCATCCATCAGAGTCAGTGAGACTGACGGGCGTCTGCCATTACAGCTGCAACTCAATCAGCTCATCACTCAGCAATGATGCCACATGAGGTAAACAGGAAATGTCTGAGGCTAACATTATACCTGTTTGGATGGGAAAAAAAGTCAAGTCCACGGTAATGAGCAATTTCCTCACAGCTTTAACGGCCCTTTGCTCTGCGGCCTGCCGTCGCAGCCGTTTGCCCGGACGTATTATGCGATATCGAGGTTGAACTGGCTCTGGGGAAGAGCAGGACGACGTGAGGGGAATGCCGGGATTCAAGGACGTTGCTGCTTCAGATTTCCTCGCAGAGCGACCTGCACTGCGCCCTTATTCGATGTCTGCCCGTTTTCCTCCGACAGGCTGACAGTTTTTCCTACCTTCAAGCCAACAGACAGATGCTAAGATATAGAAGCTGAGAAACAGCATCACACACACACATACAGAAACACATAAATTCTAGTTCACACGCATAAGCGCTCACAGGTAGTGCATAAACAAGTACAACGAAGCATGGCCTGCGGGCAGATTGTGCGAATGAATGATCTGAATGAGGACTTTTGATGTGCAGCTTGCTCACACTCAATGAATACAAAACCTCTTTTGTATGGCATGCAATTGAGTTCAGAGCTCTCCTCTATGATTCAGTGTGTTCTGTGTTGCTGGCTGCTATGCATCATCATAACAAGAGAAATTGATAGAGATAGAAAGATACAGAGAGAAAGGATGAAAGTCATTCCTCCAGAGGGCTTTCTCTCTCTGTTTTACCCCACTGATCATCAAAGACCCTTAGCCCCTCTGTGCCTACTTTGCTGCCAGTAAGTGTGCAAACATGGCAGCTCACCAAGTCCTCTGGAGCCAGGCAAGGCCACCCACAATCAGCAAGCAGTTGACATAGCGGGGCGCACAGTAGACGCTTGTCTGAGTGGAACTGTAATAACATCTTATTTATTCAAAGGCTGGATGACGGTTCTTCCTTTGTGGTGCAACAACACCACGGATTCCTGAGGGGGTAAAACAGCCGCAGCTCTGGGAAACCCAGCCTTGTATTTTGGCTCCTCCACTCTGCAGTCCATCAATATTTGTGGGCATTAAAACCAAATCAATGCCTCATGGATGGCAACTAATCCCCGTGGTCTGTGCTTTGTCTGGGCACCAGCACCTTTCATTATTCAACATCAATCTTCCGTGAAGAGAATGAAAGCGCCACAATCAGATTAGTGACAGGTACACTCCCTGAGATAACAGCATTAACTCCTTAAAGACGGAGCCTAATGCCGGCCCTGGATGTGCTCTCCGTACTCATCCACCCTCCATCTTTCTTGGCTGTGACCCAACCCGTCATGTGACAAGCCTTTAATAAAATGCGGCAAATGTTCAAATCAAAGCCATCCAAATACAGAAGGTGTATCTGGTGTGATTTCTTTGTTTTAATGGCTCAAACTTTGCCTAAACACCTCTCACGAGCCTCCAGCTCTAATAATCCACTCATACTTTCAGTGTTGGAGAACCCTGAACAGGACTGACCTGTAGATTGGAGCTATCCCTCTCCCAATCCCATCTATTAGATCTGCACCTCGAGGCATTTCCTCATCAAAGCAGTGGTGGATTTCATCTGGCATACGTTGACACCCCAAAGATTAGACCCTCTATCTCTCTCGCTTTTCTTCCTCCGCCGTCTTTCTCTCTGCTTCTCTCTGGTTTCTCTTCAGAAGTCCAATTATTCGTCTCTGGCTAAGTGTCAATAAACCCACTCGACACACACACACACACACACACACACACACACACACACACACACACACACACACACACACACACACACACACACACACACACAGGATCTGATAGCAGTCTGGGCTCCTTCAGCACAACAGAGAAAATTACACAGCATAACCCATTCTATTTCAATTTAATGATACATTAACTTAAACAAGAATTTTATTAGAGACTATTAAAATGCTGTATGCCTTGACTGATATTTGGAAACTACCAGGGAGGATGTTGAGTTTATGAAATAAAAGCTCATATAATTCAAATAGCTTTTCTGTGCCCTCCAAACCCATTAAAAAAAGATATTTCCCTTAAGAGCTATTCTGTCAGCTTCAAGTCTAATAAAATAGTACCACTTTATCAATAAGAAGGTAAGGGAGGTGCAGAGCTGAAATGGATTAGTGTGGACAGGCCATCAGGGCGATAGATAAGTCTCCAAGAAGTGTTTAAAAGCCCTGAGAAATGCTCTCTGTCGTTATCTGGGAGGAGGGGCGAGCTGGAGCCTATTGAATGTGATGGGCTCTGGCAGAAAATCAGTGGTCACTGAGCAACTAAAGCAAGCCCAAAACAAAAGCTGCTCTATAAAATCTGAACCTGAACAATTTTGTTCCCCCGTCTTGCATCTCGCCCTGCCTGTCTGAGTTCTGTACCCCTGCACAAGCAAGGGAATCAACCACTCAGCAGCGATATTGAAATTCGGTTCCCCTTATGTTTGGCCTACGAAAGAATAAATTGACTAAAGTGTCCCTGAGACCCGTTCTTAGAACACCAGCACAACATAAACTGCAGAACGTTATGTGTGCATGTTATAAACCATCATTTTCATACGTGACATTAACCCTGTCATGCATGAATTACGACTTAAGTATTTTTATTCATCTTTAGGGATGAAGAGATGAATAATGTTGTGCTGTCATGCATAACAGGGTTAAATAACAATAATTACAATGAAACATGTCATAGACCTATTGTCACCGTGTGCGATGGCAGACCGTGGGGATGTGGGGAACCCAAACGCACTGCGGTCAAGTGAGCCCTCACTTACGAAGTCGCAGTCAAGCTAGCCGCCCCGCCAGCCGCACCGAAAATGTGGTTGCACTACTCTTACGTATATTACGGTATGGGTGAAAACCGGCTTAGAAACGCAGTGTTTTGTGTCCTGACACTATTTTACTTCACAATCCACTCCCATTTTTAGTGTATCTCCACTTTCCCCCCTGTGATCCACAGCCCAAATTACTGTATGATTCAGAGAAAATTAACAATAAAATGTACCCAATTTACTCAACTATACTTTTAATGTCCTCATCTTTGACCTCAGATTACAGGAAAACTGTAAGAGGTGACGCAGATATTTCACTGGATTATGACTCTGGGTGACCCCCACTCTGCACCCTGTGATCCACAGCCAAAATTACTGTACGGATTTTGAGAAAATTCATAGCAAAATCTTCCCATTGTGCTTTACTGTACTCCACATATTAACATCTTTGAGCTCCGATTACAGGAAAATTGTAAGAGGTGACGCAGATATTTCACTAGATTCTGACTCTGGGGGACCCCCACTCTGCACCCTGTGATCCACAGCCAAAATTACTGTACGGATTTTGAGAAAATTGATAGTAAACTTTGCACAATTGACTCTACTGTACTCTATATATTCTCATCTTTGAGCTTAGATTAAAGGAAAAACTGTAAGAGGTGACGCAGATATCTCACTGGATTATGACTCTGGGTGACCCCCACTCTGCACCCTGTGATCCACAGCAAAAATTACTGTATGGATTTTGAGAAAATTCATAGCAAAATCTTCCCATTTTGCTTTACTGTACTTTATACATTGACATCTTTGAGCTCCGATTACAGGAAAACTGTAAGAGGTGACGCAGATATTTCACTGGGTTATGAATCTAGGCTGTCGCCACTCTGCACCCTGTGATCCACAGCCAAAATTACTGTACAGTTTTTGAGAAAATTGATAGTAAACTTTGCACAATTTACTGTACTATACTCTATATATTCTCATCTTTAAGCTCAGATTACAGAAAAACTGTAAGAGGTGATGCAGATATTTCACTGGATTATGAATCTAGGCCATCTCCACTCTGCACCCTGTGATCCACAGCCAAAATTACTGTACGGTTTTTGGGAAAATCCATAGTAAATATGCACAATTTACTCTACTGTACTCTATATATTCTCATCTTTGAGCTCAGATTACAGGGAAACTGTAAGAGGTGACGCAGATATCTCACTGGATTCTGACTCTAGGCTGTCGCCACTCTTCACCCTGTGATCCACAGCCAAAATTACTGTACGGTTTTTGAGAAAATTGATAGTAAACTTTGCACAATTTACTCTACTGTACTTTTAATATCCTCGTCTTTAACCTCAGATTACAGGAAAACTGTAAGAGGTGACGCAGATATTTCACTGGATTATGACTCTGGGTGACCCCCACTCTGCACCCTGTGATCCACAGCAAAAATTACTGTACGGATTTTGAGAAAATTGATAGTAAACTTTGCACAATTTACTGTACTATACTCTATATATTCTCATTTTTGAGCTCAGATTACAGGAAAACCATAAGAGGTGACGCAGATATTTCACTGGATTATGAATCTAGGCTGTCGCCACTCTGCACCCTGTGATCCACAGCAAAAATTACTGTATGGATTTTGAGAAAATTCATAGCAAAATCTTCCCATTTTGCTTTACTGTACTCTACATATTGACATCTTTGGCCTCAGATTACAGGAAAACTATAAGAGGTGACGCAGATATTTCACTGTATTCTGACTCTAGGCTGTCGCCACTCTTCACCCTGTGATCCACAGCCAAAATTACTGTACGGTTTTTGAGAAAATTGATAGTAAACTTTGCACAATTTACTCTACTGTACTTTTAATATCCTCGTCTTTAACCTCAGATTACAGGAAAACTGTAAGAGGTGACGCAGATATTTCACTGGATTATGACTCTGGGTGACCCCCACTCTGCACCCTGTGATCCACAGCAAAAATTACTGTACGGATTTTGAGAAAATTGATAGTAAACTTTGCACAATTTACTGTACTATACTCTATATATTCTCATCTTTGAGCTCAGATTACAGGAAAACCATAAGAGGTGACGCAGATATTTCACTGGATTATGAATCTAGGCCATCTCCACTCTGCACCCTGTGATCCACAGCAAAAATTACTGTACGGATTTTGAGAAAATTGATATTAAAATCTTCCCATTTTGCTTCACTGTACTCTACATATTGACATCTTTGAGCTCCGATTACAGGAAAACTGTAAGAGGTGACGCAGATATTTCACTGGATTCTGACTCTAGGCTGTCGCCACTCTGCACCCTGTGATCCACAGCCAAAATTACTGTACGGTTTTTGAGAAAATTGATAGTAAACTTTGCACAATTTACTCTACTGTACTCTATATATTCTCATCTTTGAGCTCAGATTACAGGAAAACTATAAGAGGTGACGCAGATATCTCACTGGATTATGACTCTGGGTGACCCCCACTCTGCACCCTGTTATCCACAGCCCAAATTACTGTACGGATTTTTAGAAAATTGATAGTAAACTTTGCACAATTTACTGTACTATACTCTATATATTCTCATCTTTGAGCTCAGATTACAGGAAAACTGTAAGAGGTGACGCAGATATCTCACTGGATTATGACTCTGGGTGACCCCCACTCTTCACCCTGTGATCCACAGCCAAAATTACTGTACGGATTTTGAGAAAATTGATAGTAAACTGCACAATTTACTGTACTGTACTTTATATATTGACATCTTTGAGCTCAGATTACAGGAAAACTGTAAGAGGTGACGCAGATATCTCACTGGATTATGACTCTAGGCTGTCGCCACTCTTCACCCTGTGATCCACAGAAAAAATTACTGTACGGTTTTTGAGAAAATTGATAGTAAACTTTGCACAATTTACTCTACTGTACTTTTAATATTCTCATCTTTGACCTCAGATTACAGGAAAACTATAAGAGGTGACGCAGATATCTCACTGGATTATGACTCTGGGTGACCCCCACTCTTCACCCTGTGATCCACAGCCAAAATTACTGTACGGATTTCTGATGAAATTAAATCCTATTCCATTACCAAACAAAATGAGTTCATTGAAGTATTTGCTTAACTACAAGAAATGTCTTTCCACACACAATTTAAATTTTTCAAAATGTCATTCACACACCACCTCAAGTATCAACTTCAGTTTTAGACATTATTTATTCAGTGCTTAATCACAACAATAGTCAACTTAAGGCACTTACATAATAAGTTAAACCTTACAATAATACATACAGAGAAAAACCCAACAATCATATGACCCCCTATGAGCAACAGTGGGAAGGAAAAACTCCCTTTTAACAGGAAGAAACCTCCGGCAGAACCAGGCTCAGGGAGGGGCGGCCATCTGCCTCAACCGGTCAGGGTGAGAAATTACATTTCTCAGATTACTGATTTCTCATATTACTACTACACAGTTTAGATACACTCAACAAAAATATAAACGCAACACCTTTGTTACTGCTCCCATTCCCCATGGGATGGACGTAGAGACCTAAAATTCATTCCAGATACACAATATAACCATCCCTCCCAAACAGTGGTCACAAATCAGTCCAAATGTGTGGTAGTGGGCACATCTGCCATATTGAGATAATCCATCCCACCTCACAGGTGTGCCACATCAGGATGCTGATCTGACATCATGAGTAGTGCACAGGTGTACCTCAGACTGCCCACAACAAAAGGCCACCCTGGAATGTGCAGTTTTTTGCGCTATTGGGGGTCTGGGGACCCAGAACCGGTCAGTATCTGGTGTGACCACCATTTGCCTCATGCAGTGCAACACATCGTCGCATGGAGTCTATCAGATTGTCAATTGTGGCCTTTGGAATGTTGGTCCACTCCACTTCAATGGCTGTGCGAGGTTGTTGGATATTCGTGGGAACTGGTACACGCTGTCGTATACGCCGGTCAAGCACATCCCGAACATGCTCAATGGGTGACATGTCCGGTGAGTATGCTGGCCATGCAAGAACTGGGACATTCTCAGCTGCCATCTGCCCTGAACAATGTGAACCATGATTCATCCGTGAAGCGCACACCTCTCCAACGTGCCAGATGCCATCGAATGTGAGCATTTGCCCACACAAGTCTGTTACGGCGACGAGCTGGAGTCAGGTCAAGACCCCGATGAGGACGACGGGCATGCAGTTGAGCTTCCCTGAGACGGTTTCTGACAGTTTGTGCAGAAATTGTTTGGTTGTGCAAACCAATTGTTCCAGCAGCTGTCTGGGTGGCTGGTCTCAGACGATCTTGGAGGTGAACCTGCTGGATGTGGAGGTCCTGGGCTGGTGTGGTTACACGAGGTCTGCGGTTGTGAGGCCGGTTGGATGTGCTGCCATATTCTCTGAAACGCCTGTGGAGACGGCTTATGGTTGAGAAATGAACATTCAATGCACGGGCGACAGATCTGGTTGACATTCCTGCTGTCAGCATGCCAATTGCACGCTCCCTCATTGCTTGTGGCATCTGTGGCATTTTGCTGTGAGACAAAACTGCACATTCCAGGGTGGCCTTTTGTTGTGGGCAGTCTGAGGTACACCTGTGCACTACTCATGATGTCAGATCAGCATCCTGATGTGGCACACCTGTGAGGTGGGATGGATTATCTCAATATGGCAGATGTGCCCACTACCACACATTTGGACTGATTTGTGACCACTGTTTGGGAGGGATGGTTATATTGTGTATCTGGAATGAATTTTCGGTCTCTATGTCCATCCCATGGGGAATGGGAGCAGTAACAAAGGTGTTGCGTTTATATTTTTGTTGAGTGTATCTAAACTGTGTAGTAGTAATATGAGAAATCAGTAATCTGAGAAATGTAATTTCTCACCCTGACCGGTTGAGGCAGATGGCCGCCCCTCCCTGAGCCTGGTTCTGCCGGAGGTTTCTTCCTGTTAAAAGGGAGTTTTTCCTTCCCACTGTTGCTCATAGGGGGTCATATGATTGTTGGGTTTTTCTCTGTATGTATTATTGTAAGGTTTAACTTATTATGTAAGTGCCTTAAGTTGACTATTGTTGTGATTAAGCACTGAATAAATAATGTCTAAAACTGAAGTTGATACTTGAGGTGGTGTGTGAATGACATTTTGAAAAATTTAAATTGTGTGTGGAAAGACATTTCTTGTAGTTAAGCAAATACTTCAATGAACTCATTTTGTTTGGTAATGGAATAGGATTTAATTTCATCAGAAATCCGTACAGTAATTTTGGCTGTGGATCACAGGGTGAAGAGTGGCGACAGCCTAGAGTCATAATCCAGTGAGATATCTGCGTCACCTCTTATAGTTTTCCTGTAATCTGAGGCCAAAGATGTCAATATGTAGAGTACAGTAAAGCAAAATGGGAAGATTTTGCTATGAATTTTCTCAAAATCCATACAGTAATTTTTGCTGTGGATCACAGGGTGCAGAGTGGGGGTCACCCAGAGTCATAATCCAGTGAGATATCTGCGTCACCTCTTACAGTTTTCCTGTAATCTAAGCTCAAAGATGAGAATATATAGAGTACAGTAGAGTAAATTGTGCAAAGTTTACTATCAATTTTCTCAAAATCCGTACAGTAATTTTGGCTGTGGATCACAGGGTGAAGAGTGGAGATTGCCTAGATTCAGAATCTAGTGAAATATCTGCGTCACCTCTTACAGTTTTCCTGTAATCTGAGCTCAAAGATGTCAATATGTAGAGTACAGTAAAGCAAAATGGGAAGATTTTACCATGAATTTTCTCAAAAACTGTACAGTAATTTTGGCTGTGGATGACAGGGTGAAGAGTGGCGACAGCCTAGATTCAGAATCCAGTGAAATATCTGCGTCACCTCTTATAGTTTTCCTGTAATCTGAGCTCAAAGATGAGAATATATAGAGTACAGTACAGTAAATTGTGCAAAGTTTACTATCAATTTTCTAAAAATCCGTACAGTAATTTGGGCTGTGGATAACAGGGTGAAGAGTGGGGGTCACCCAGAGTCATAATCCAGTGAGATATCTGCGTCACCTCTTATAGTTTTCCTGTAATCTAAGCTCAAAGATGAGAATATATAGAGTACAGTAGAGTAAATTGTGCAAAGTTTACTATCAATTTTCTCAAAAACCGTACAGTAATTTTTGCTGTGGATCACAGGGTGAAGAGTGGCGACAGCCTAGAGTCAGAATCCAGTGAAATATCTGCGTCACCTCTTACAGTTTTCTTGTAATCGGAACTCAAAGATGTCAATATGTAGAGTACAGTAAAGCAAAATGGGAAGATTTTACTATCAATTTTCTCAAAACTGTACAGTAATTTTGGCTGTGGATGACAGGGTGCAGAGTGGCGACAGCCTAGATTCAGAATCCAGTGAAATATCTGCGTCACCTCTTACAGTTTTCCTGTAATCGGAACTCAAAGATGTCAATATGTAGAGTACAGTGAAGCAAAATGGGAAGATTTTACTATCAATTTTCTCAAAATCCATACAGTAATTTTGGCTGTGGATCACAGGGTGCAGAGTGGAGATGGCCTAGATTCATAATCCAGTGAAATATCTGCGTCACCTCTTATGGTTTTCCTGTAATCTGAGCTCAAAGATGAGAATATATAGAGTATAGTACAGTAAATTGTGCAAAGTTTACTATCAATTTTCTCAAAATCCGTACAGTAATTTTTGCTGTGGATCACAGGGTGCAGAGTGGGGGTCACCCAGAGTCATAATCCAGTGAAATATCTGCGTCACCTCTTACAGTTTTCCTGTAATCTGAGGTTAAAGACGAGGATATTAAAAGTACAGTAGAGTAAATTGTGCAAAGTTTACTATCAATTTTCTCAAAAACTGTACAGTAATTTTGGCTGTGGATCACAGGGTGAAGAGTGGCAACAGCCTAGAGTCAGAATACAGTGAGATATCTGCGTCACCTCTTATAGTTTTCCTGTAATCTGAGGCCAAAGATGTCAATATGTAGAGTACAGTAAAGCAAAGTGGGAAGATTTTGCTATGAATTTTCTCAAACTCCATACAGTAATTTTTGCTGTGGATCACAGGGTGCAGAGTGGGGGTCACCCAGAGTCATAATCCAGTGAGATATCTGCGTCACCTCTTACAGTTTTCCTGTAATCTAAGCTCAAAGATGAGAATATATAGAGTACAGTAGAGTAAATTGTGCAAAGTTTACTATCAATTTTCTCAAAATCCGTACAGTAATTTTGGCTCTGGATCACAGGGTGAAGAGTGGAGATGGCCTAGATTCATAATCCAGTGAAATATCTGCGTCACCTCTTACAGTTTTCCTGTAATCGGAGCTCAAAGATGTCAATATGTAGAGTACAGTAAAGCAAAATGGGAAGATTTTACTATCAATTTTCTCAAAAACTGTACAGTAATTTTGGCTGTGGATGACAGGGTGCAGAGTGGCGACAGCCTAGATTCAGAATCCAGTGAAATATCTGCGTCACCTCTTATAGTTTTCCTGTAATCGGAGCTCAAAGATGTCAATATGTAGAGTACAGTAAAGCAAAATGGGAAGATTTTACCATGAATTTTCTCAAAAACTGTACAGAAATTTTTGCTGTGGATCACAGGGTGCAGAGTGGGGGTCACCCAGAGTCATAATCCAGTGAGATATCTGCGTCACCTCTTACAGTTTTCCTGTAATCTGAGCTCAAAGATGAGAATATATAGAGTACAGTAGAGTAAATTGTGCAAAGTTTACTATCAATTTTCTCAAAATCCGTACAGTAATTTTGGCTGTGGATCACAGGGTGAAGAGTGGAGATTGCCTAGATTCAGAATCTAGTGAAATATCTGCGTCACCTCTTACAGTTTTCCTGTAATCTAAGCTCAAAGATGAGAATATATAGAGTACAGTAGAGTAAATTGTGCAAAGTTTACTATCAATTTTCTCAAAATCCGTACAGTAATTTTGGCTGTGGATCACAGGGTGAAGACTGGAGATGGCCTAGATTCATAATCCAGTGAAATATCTGCGTCACCTCTTAGTTTTCCTGTAATCGGAGATCAAAGATGTCAATATGTAGAGTACAGTAAAGGAAAATGGGAAGATTTTACTATCAATTTTCTCAAAAACTGTACAGTAATTTTGGCTGTGGATCACAGGGTGCAGAGTGGGGGTCACCCAGAGTCAGAATCCAGTGAGATATCTGCGTCACCTCTTTCAGTTTTCCTGTAATCTGAGCTCAAAGATGAGGACATTAAAAGTATAGTTGAGTAAATTGGGTAAATTTTATTGTTAATTTTCTCTGAATCATACAGTAATTTGGGCTGTGGATCACAGGGGTGAAAGTGGAGATTAACCAAAACTGGGAGTGGATTGTGAAGTAAAATAGTGTCAGGACAGAAAACACTGCGTTTCTAAGCCAGTCGGCACCTATACCGTAATATGCGTAAGAGTAGTGCAACAACATTTTAGGTGCGGCTGGCGGGGCGGCTAGCTTGACTGCGACTTCGTAAGTGAGGGCTCACTTGACCGCAGTCCCAAACGCTGGACTTCGTGCAATGAAAGTAGTGCGTTCATTTACAGTGAAGTAAATCATACACAACAACAAAAGTGTTGCTCCCTAGTTAGGGATGGGTATCGAAAACCGGTTCTTGTTGAGAACCGGTTCCCACTGTTTCAATTCCTTGGAATTGTTTGCCATTTTTGCAAACGATTCCCTTATCGATTCCAGTCGCCCCGAATGACGTCACCACGTTGCGGAGCATCATTTACCTGGCAGGAAACACGGCGCGTAAGCGGCTCAAACGCTCAAAAGTTTGATTATACTTTATGAGAACCGATGACAACAGGGCAACTTGCAAAGTAGATATTTCATTTAAGGGAGGAAACACTACGAATATGCAAAAGCATTTGCTCACAAAACACGCGATGACACGCGTTTTTAATTCCGCTCCGGACTCGTGAATCTCAACCCAGCAGCAGCGGTAACGTTTGCACGTCCTCTCCCGTTAATGCGGCAGGTAAATAATCAACTAACAGTGCATATTATGTTAGCGCAATCTGCCTTATTACAAGACCTGCCATTACTGTACATGTAGGTGACCATGATGAGAGACAGACAGAGTCTGGCTGGCGCTCGCTGGCAGTTCTCGCTGCAGTCTACCGGTAGCGTCTCCTTTCAGGCCAGGATAGACTAATGTCACCGAGCAGTGTCTAAGTTTGTGGTCAAAGGCTTGCACCCATTTGCCACAGCAGATGCCCCCGATTTTTGGTAAGTGAATGTGTTTAATTGTAGGCAGGGACATTACTGGATATTCTTGTGTAATTGCCACAGAACAATTTATGTTAAACTTTGTTATTGCTACAGAAGAATGTTGCAGCTTTAAGGCAGGGATGACTCCTGGAGTTGCTTTCTCACTGCATATGCTTTATTTCACAATCAGATCGATTCGATAACAAAAACATACAGCAGCTCCTCTCCTACTCCTAGCCCTTCGCTGCGGTGGAAAAAACGACTTCAATCCCCTTCAAGGAACATACGTACAAAATAGTTTTCCTGATACACCAATGGGGCGTTCAATGCCATCTTGTAAATATGAGTACTCTGGCAGAGTAACAGTTCAAATGAAAAATACACCAGAACAAACAAGCAAACAAAAAAAGAAGTGTGGGGTACCTTTGAACCAATGAACAAAGTATAACAATTTATACTTTTTAACATAACCCGACCCCGTCAATATGTGATATGTCTCACAAGAATATTTATTTTATTATTTTACATATACATTTTTTTTCCTGGGGACCCTGTGACACCCCATTGAAGAGCCGTAGGCTGGATCTCTCAAGATCTCACTGTTGGGTTTGTAAGGCCATGTTACTCCTAAATTTCTATCTTGTTCAAAGAGAAGATATAAAACAAAGCTCTGAGCTAATCGACCTTAGTGTTCTCCTTTTTAAAAAAAAAAAAAAAAAGAATCGATAAGAGAATCGATAAAGAATCGAATCGTTAAACAGAATCGAAAATGGAATCGGAATCGTTAAAATCTTATCAATACCCATCCCTATCCCTAGTGTCCGTGCACCCCGTGCTAGCTGCCCTCTCGTTTCCACTCTCACTGAACTTGCTAGCTGGGAAAAGATCCAGCGTCGAGGAGAGCTCAACCACACTGCTCCCCCGACGAGGCTGATCAGCTGCAGGTGTGTATCATCATCCTTGGGTGTGTCCAGCCAGGTGGCTGGACACACCCAAGGCCCGGGGGTTGGGTCCGCTGCTCTAAAGTCTTGATCAGTCTTACACAAACATAACCTTCTTCTATGAATGATAAAAAGGCATCTTGGGTGGAGAACCTTCATAATAAGTGTTGGCATTTCTCTCAGTATTGTATTTGCAGGCATATTACATCAGTGAAAATGAGTTGGTTCCTGGCAGATCTCCATGATCCAAACTAATGAGCTGTGACTTTGGAACCAGTGATGCACAGTCAAAAGGCCTCGCTAGACACTTCCTGATATGGACCAAACATGTCAGCCTGACTGCTGAACTGTGGCTGTCTCTGTCTGTTGGACTCCACAGATTTCTTATTCTATCGCTCTTAAAGATTTGTTGTTGTGTTGATGAAGGGATAAAAAAAGGGAGTCTGAAAAACTGCTCTTGACAAAAAGACTAATAATCCAAACACACGAAATCCCTGCTGGTTTGTTTTTTCAGCTGCTTTCTCCTCCCAGACAATCAGGTGTTGAGCAATCAAACTTGGCACACAGGTCTGTTTCGTACCCATATTAGATATTATGATGCCCTTATGTTGCCCGGCAACCACCTTGCAACAGGATAAAATGGCCTGTTTTTGGGTTTTTTTTTTTAGCAGTTTTGCACCTATAAAAGCAATGCATCTGTCCTGGCAGGCCCTCTCTCTCTCCCTCCTTCTTTGTCCCTCTCTCTCTCTCGGAGAAGGACGCCTTGGCCACGAACATGAGTGGAGATATTCCTGTGGTTCCTGAATTCATCCGTCACACCTCTTTCTCATCTGCTCGTCACCTCTGTGGATTTAAGGACTAGCTTCTCTGCCGTCGTCGCCCTTGTGGTGGTAACCACGCCCAGTTTTGCTCTGATTTTTTTTTTATTCTTTCAGTTTTTCGACGTCGCTTTCTCTTTCTTTCGTTCATCCTCCTTGGCAGGAGTGTGGGTGGATCGTCATGGAATCTGCTACCCACAATATTCAGAGCCACTTTAACTTCAACAGGTAGATTTATAGCACTTGCTCCACAGCCAGTCTCCTCCTGGAAGTAAATAGAGCCACTTCGCTGAGTCTATACCGCCCTCTCTGTCTGGATTTTCTGTTTCCTTTCCCTGATGGCCAAACTAAAAGAAAGATAGAAACAAGTTTGAAAAGAAAATCTCAACGTTTCGTGAAAGAAAAATAGAAGCAAAAAGCTTTACCTGCATGAAACTTACCATCTCACAAGATCCTGCTCCAGAATGTTCGAAATTTTACTGTAAAATCTGTAAAAATGTCATCGTTAGTTCACAAAGTCCATTTCTGACTTGCTGTTTATAATCCAATAGGACCTCTCAGATCATTGAGTGCAGGTCTGTTAAGTGTTCCTGTAACCAGATGCAGAGTTGTTCACACAGGCCTATAGCTGTGTTTCTGTGTGTGTGTGTGTGTGTGTGTGTGTTATTTTAAGGCATTGTAAAACCCACCCAGTTTTTATCTTCAGGATTAGGCTCATAGAGTTGACATTGTCTGCATTTGAGTCCTCTGGCATTGGTGGTATGATACTATCATTTTTATTTCACATTTATATCTTCAAAACTTCAGTTATGCAAAAAGAGATCATGACACCATCAGGATGCATGGCAACAACCTAGCAACTAGAGATGGACCGATCGATATTACGTATCGCTCCGATACTGACCTAAATTACTGGATCGGATATCGGAGAGAAATAAAAAATGTAATCCGATCCATTAAATATCAAAAAAGCACCTCACAAAACTTGCGACACAGCGTAACTCGGCTCATAACCGTAGCACGTCGGAGCAGTGTGCTCATGTGATAGAGCGGCTGTGTGTATTTGTAGCCTCGCTACCAAACCAGCATTTCATCTCGGAGGAAGTGATCCCAGAGAGAAGAAAGCAAGTGTGTAAGTTCATCTCTGAATGTTTGTAAAGCATTCCCGATATATGGAGCGACTGCCTCTCTCTCTCCGGCTGCTACTTCAATCATGAAACTGATCAATGATCAGCTGATCGGCTTTTCTGTCGTGAGTCCGTCTCTCGTTTGTTTTTGGCCCACTTTGCACCAGAAAGAGGAAACCAGCAGATAAACAGCAGCAGCACATTGAAGCTTGATAAGCTGTTGTTATAATGTATTTAATATTACTTTCTACACCAGGATCTTTTTCTACGCAGCTGACGTAACTGTGCAGGGGCGGATCTAGCAAAGTTTAGCCAGGGGGGCCAGCAGGGCATGAACAGGGAAAAGGGGGCACAAAGACATACTTTTCTTTCTTATTCTCATTTAAAATGTCGAGCTTTTAATAAATAATTATCTGAATCTTACACCCAAAGTTTTAATCTGATGTAAAATATATAGAAGTCCATTACTGTATATAGTAACTGTTAAGTCTAATATACCCTAGTAAACTATAGTACTTTTTCCTTTGGGAACCATCTGTGCAGTCTGCAGCTCTGTAGAAGAAAGATGTTGAATCTATTTAATTATTGTAGAAAAATAACTGATTTCTGTGCTTCTTTTTTTTTCACGCTGCATCAAATGAAAGTTGATTACGATTAAGCATCATGAGGTGGGGGGTGGTTCCCTATTTTTTTTTTGCTGGGAGTTGGAACCCTATTAGTTAGGCTGCTTAATATTTCTGCTAAGTGCACTTTAAAATACCAGAACAGGGAGGATGGAGCAGGTTTAAGTTTATTAGACTGATCAGTGTTGCTGAACTATGAAATATTTTGGGTGCAGTGTGTTTTTTTACATACAGGTATAACAGAATAGCTTTAGTGTTGTTGTTTATTTAAACTTGAGTATGAACTTATACAAAAAGCAGCAAGATATTAAAAAAAAACAGTTTTATTGATTAAAAAACACTATATCACTATATATCGGATTCATATCGGTATCGGCAGATATCCAAATTTGTGGTATTGGTCATAAAAAAGTGGTATCGTGCCATCTCTACTAGCAACACTACAATGACTTGTTTTTAGCTGTTATGCATTTACAACACCATTAAAAGAACTGCATCATTTTTTTCACCACCACAGTAAGATCTCGTTTATATCCACAAAACTTCACTTGTATGTATGAGATATTATGATGCCATCAGGATGCCTGGCAGCCACCCAGCAATGTGCTAAAATGACCTGATCTTTGCTTTTATGCAACAGCATAGTTTCAGTGTCACAGCAATAACGTCTCACTCATATGAACAAAAGCTGAAATATATGATATATATGATATATATTATAAAGTCATCGTGTTACCTAGCAACCACCTAGCAATTCTTTCCCACCTACAAAGAATCATTTTCATGTCACAGCCAACAACACAAACAGGTCAAACAGCTCTGAGCCACGAGTATGTATTAGCATGTAACAAATCACAGGAAACAGATATTGTGCAGATGAATAACAACAGGATAAAGAACCATTAGAGGAAGTCAGTGTGCCACAGTAAAAATCACAGCGGCAGAGAAACCTGAGAGCAGAACGGTTAAATTCCACGAGAGCGTAAATCTATGTTTCTCCCTGACTGGAACATTTTCTGCATCTCACTCGTGTCTTTCTCCCATTTGCTCTCTCTTCTTTTCCAGCACTTAAAAACATTGTGGGAGGAAATATAATAAATGCATAAAAAAGAGTAATTTCTTATTAAAATTACTGGTTTGTTGATTGTCGATTCCTGCATGAGGAATGAAGGAGGATAAGTTGTGTTGTGCAGCTCTTCCCAATTCTCAGTAAATGCTGTTGCTTTAAAGCCTTTCCTCATGTATTCTTCAAATCAGATCATAGAATTTAAACAAATAAAGTTGATTTTTTTCTTGGATGAATCGGCAATAGATAAATAAATAAAATAAAATAAAACCCAGAGTATCAACACTCGCTAAGAGAAAAAAGAATGAAAGTTAGTGCAGCATTCCTGCATGTAGCAGACAAAACAATGACCTAAAAATGCTTTGCAGTGGAGGTTGTTAGCCAAATGCTGTCCTTTTGTATGTCTTTTAATATAAAGCTGGGCCATATGGAATTTCTCTCTGACAGAAAGTATACAAAAGGCGTCTTCATTTGGCCTTTACTGCATTTTAATGAGAAGATTCAGGGGGACATTAAGGTGAAGTGAGAGGATGAGGACCAAACAAAAGCAACCAAATATGGTTCATATACAGCGGCCATTCAAAATCCCAACTCTTTGCCACACAAAGAGGACGCTTGACGACCTCCCCGTACCCTTAATAACAGAGTTTAACAGTCAGTCTCAGTCACTACTGTCTGATCCACACACAGTCATTTTGTTCTGTAAGCAGGACTTAAATATGACAGGAACCCCTCGGGGTTTTCTCCAGGAGCTGAAGGGGGAAAGACATGTCAAATATAGACAACAAGGTCAAATATCTGCAAGCTTCTGGAGACCGACGACAATTAAGAAGCACAAATCATACACACTGAAGATCTGAGGGCATGCTGATAGGGTACAGAAAAGAGCCAAGGTATGGATTTTAAAATAAAATCAACTAAAACTTCTAAATATATTTGACAGCTTCTACCTTTTTGGACCCCCACTGATAAATAACCATACAGACCTCTTAAAACAACAGAGCAAAAACACAGTGAATCAGTTTGCTGGTTGAAGACTAGAAACCTTTTGGAAGTCCAAGTGTGCATGGAGTTTTCAGTCAAACTCCAACTTACTTAACTTGATTTTAACTCTTTAACTACAAAAAGACATTGCTAGTGTGACTAGAGGTTTTGCTAATATTTTGCTGCAGCTACAAACTATTAAATATTTTGGGGGGAAAATCATCTCGACTCCTCTATTTCACTGTGTGTATATCTGTGTGTGTCAAGATGTTGCAATGATGCTGGGCTGCCAGGGCAACAATGCTAATCTTAATGAGCTTCTTGTAAGTGTGCTGAGGCTGAAATTACAGAATCGTTGCTTCAGGCTCGGATCATATCACAGCACGCTCTGCAATCTGTGAAATGTTTATGAATGGCTCAGAGAGTTTGTGCTTTCAAAGTTTAAAAAGCTGCAAACTCAAATAAGAAAACATACTAAAACTCGACACATGTGACAAACATACGTCGGATATCATAAATATTCGGTATAAAAGGACAGCAGAAGTTTCAGGGTTTTAACGGGATGGCTCAAGGTCATTACCAACCATTTGAGATATGAATGTCTTATTAGGAGCAACTGAGAGACATTTTGTGCAATTAAGATAACTGTTCAAATAATGTGTTAACATCTGAATAGCCCTGTGCCAATTTGCTGCAAACCTCAAATAACCTCGAGTCAAAATAATATTTGCCATCTGGGAGAGCTTGACTGTTGTTCTCGACCTTGTCGGTGTGTGAGTGCGTCATTATGGCGAGAAGAGTGAAAAAACCTTACAAGTGTGTCGCTAAGGTTAAAATAGTAGCCGTGAGCACTCGTGGGCAATCCCGCTAGATGAAGCTCTTTCTTTTTGCACAATGTTTCAAACCAGCGCAGCTCTGAAAGCGTCACCTGTAACAGTGTTCAATATCAAGTCTAACAATAACTAATAATACTTGGATGAGTCAGACATCAGCGCTGTTGTGCATGCTCAGAGACAGAAGCAGTGAGTCAAAGAAGGGCAGCTGAGGAACAAATACGTGTCGCAGAAAAGCTTCTCCTTGAGTGAAATATCACTTAAAGATTATTGACCTGGAGACTAAAAGATGTAAAGCGCTTGCTACATGCAGCCAAAACTAATGTGACAGCAAAGACCTTAAGCACCATCCCCATTAATACTTAACAGCATCTGCGGGTTAAGCACATGTCCTCTAACTCTCCCAGCTGAGCTCAATAATGTATACAGAGCTGCAGAGGCATTTACATAAAACCCATGTAGGATCAGGTAAAATAGCTGGTAGGCAGTCGAGGCTCTTTCCCTCCTCGCTCATGAATATTAATCACTGCGTGATTGCCAGAGCTCTGCTTTTGTAATAGGGAAAGACATTTTTGTTGTTTTTTGTTAGAGGACTGAGAGATCAAAATAGCCCATGCTGCAGACTTTCTGGTGACCTTGCTGAGTTGAGATGTGGAGAGCAGGGGGCACTGCGCCATGCACATGAAAAACCTTCTTGTGTTTTCAGCCGATGCAAGACTGAGCAGCCCGGCTGGAAGGAGAGGGTGAGAGACTATATTATATTCATAAAATATTCCTGAGAGATGAAGGCAAACTCTATCTGATGAATATTCAGTGTGCAGTTATGGAAAGATCTTTGGTCAGAAATACTTGGGAGAATCTGCCAGACAAGCCGTGCATTCTGTATATCCGAGTGATGAATTGTTATGAAACAGGAGTCAATTAAGTTGACTCTGAAAGGCGAGAAGCCAAAGTCAGGAGGGAATTTCATGCCTCGCACTTTAATAAAAATGGCAGAAAACTCTCCGACCAGTTCTTCACTCGAGTCACCTCTGCCAACATGCTCCACGTCACTGAACACGAAAGCTTTTCTGCAGGATTTGTGAATTAAATTGACAACATATACATGTATATATTTTTGAATATTTAGTGTCATTGTTTTGTATATTATTATAAACAATGTGCAGTGGAGCTGGGGACGCACCAAGCTAAGAATCAGATATCTGTGCAGGACACGTGTGAAAACACGGAGATCCATCAGCTGATCTTCACTTCGCCGCTGTGTTGTTCTGTTTACTTTCTTACATGACAGCAGCAGACAGATAATGTAGCACGGAGGAGTCTGAAGATGTTTCACACTTGGTACATCAACAGCTTTGTTTTACATGCTTGCAAATCTTCTACTTAACTGCTAACTGGTGTCGAGTTGAGAGGAGTGAAGAGCTCAGAGGAGACACTGCTGTGGTTTCTCCCTCTCTCCCTGTTTTGCAATCAAGTTGATTAATATTTCACTTCAGCTGCGTCTCGTTAGCTGCAGAATCATCTGTCTGAGGAAGAGGAGGAAAGAGTAAAAGACAGTAGTGACCTAATGCCCGCCACTTTGAGCTGACCATTGCAAATAAATTCATTTTCTGTTCTTTCCAAAGTAAGGAGAGCAGCCTCTAAGTCGAGCCTGACGTCTCCTTAGACACGAAACAATGTCTTATTGCCAAAATGCCAGTAAAATATTTTATTGATTAAAAGCAATTTTACAATAAATAAATGAGTTAAAGAGCGTTTGTTTGTAAATGCTAATGTATGTATTTAGAGTCATTTTAAACAGAGAAACTGGATTCATGAGCTGAATCGAAATAATGGATTTTAAATGTTATATATGTCATTTGATCTCCTTTTCATTTAGCCTTTCTTGTCAGCCTCATCCATCTGGTCTTTTACTGGTGACAAAAAGGTCAAATAAAAATCCGCCATGGGCTGGAGAAAGCTTTGTGACTGGTGCTGAAACTGCCTCGTATACAAACCTGCTTTAAGGAAATACTGAAGTTTATGTGTTTGTGTCTTTCACTCTTTTATTTTTCATATTATTATATCATATACATTCTTATAACCATGCTTACAGTTTACATGAGTTATGAATTATTCACTGTGTCGCTCTCTTGTTCATTTCACATTTCTTAGGAAGCTTTTATTACAGTCATGGTGGCGTCACGAGCCGTCACCGACTCCACTGGTGTGTTTCATTTACAATATTTTGTTAGCGTCTTTTCCTGTTGCTTCCAAAAAGCTTAAGCTCATCCATATATATGACAGTGTCATAGTGTCAAAAATGCTAAGCTAGTATTTGAGAGCAACATGTGATGTTGGTCAGCATGTATGGCGCTATTTTTGTGCCACTATTCTGAGCGCACGTAAAAAAATGTGCAGGTGCAGGTGTTGCGTTTTGAGGAGAAATTTATTTTGAGCGAAGAAAAGCCAAATTTGAGTGAACAAAATTCATTGCTGCGTGCAAAAACTGTATGTCAGTGTTTGTTATTATCCACACACACAACAGCAGCAGGAGTTTGAAATATTTCTCTTTCTGGGTCACAAAATAAACTTTTCAGATATTTTCATGCGAGACTGTTGCTGTGTAAACTTCAAATATCTGCTGATTTATCAAGACATCACATATTTGCATAAATGCTCTAATGTTTTGTGAGAGGCCTGTTACCCACCATCTGACCGGGTGGTTACAGACCACGTGACTTTCGCGCATTGCATTGTGGGTACGAGTGGCAGCAAAATCAAAACACTGCATCAAGCGCCAGCATTTCCAGGTGATTTCCAGTCCTGATTTGGACTATTCCATTTCACAGCTGTTGTTACATTTCTTCCTTTATCTCCTGTACAGGCAAACGCATCTATTTGTCTTCTCAGGTTGCAGTGTTACACAATATTTTCAGATCTAATAGAAATAAAATAAGTGTTTCGTAAGTCATTAAATTTATTGTCTTTATTTATATTTATTATGGCATTATTGTTTCATTCTATTATAGAATCTTACAAGAAAGAGGCAAAGAGCTGCGTTGGTGAAAAACAAATCAACAATGCAAAAAAAACAACAACAACACACAGCAAAACAACATACTGGAAAACAGTTATTCATCACTTGGCTGCTTCAATACAACACTTGGGCACATATATGCGGGACTTTTCGTGGCTGTTTTGATCTCGCTCTCCCTCTTCACCGATCAGATCTGGCTGCGGTAGCAGCTTTAAACTCGGTATGACCCAGGTTGATAGAGGGGCCCAGTCTGGATCACATTCCAGCATTTTGTAGGCTGGTTTTCCTACAAAACACAGCAAACATTAGCCTGCAAAGCCACAGTGAACAAAGCAGCATAGCAACGAATTCAATTCAAATCTGTTATGTGACAGCTGCGTGCAGGCAGGAGAAGGACCCAAAGTGCAGACCCCGGAGACAGAAAGTAACTCAAAACAGCTTTAATGCTGAACTCAAAAGGGTAACAAAACTAAGAACAAACCAAACACACGGAGCCAGAAACCAAAATACAGGGAACAAAAGCCCAAAACAACAGCACAGAGGCCAAAAGAAAACAGACAAAAAGCCCATGAAAAGCGCAGAGGCCCAGGTAACAGTCTTGAAAAGGTTCAGGAGGCCGGCCTGAAGGATGGCGGCCCAAGAGTCCAGAACCAGGCAGTTCAGGGGGCCGGCCCGGAGGTCGACAACACAAAAGTCCAAAAAACAGGTCCGGAGGCCGACCGCGAAGCCAGTGACCGTGGCGGAGCAGGTCCAGAGGCAGGCCGCGCGGAAGGCAGCAGCGGCGACGAAGCAGGTCCGGAGGCCGGCCACAACAGCAATGATGTCCAGCCAACGACCTGGAAGGTGGCCGGACAGGGCGAGGACGTGCAGGCCGGACAGGGCGAGGACGTCCAATCAGACGCCTGGAAGGAGGCAGGCGATGTTGAGGCGCAGGTTGTGCTCCGGACGGCGGTGAGGCAGGACCCGGCGAGGAAGGCACTGCAGGTGGTGGCACTGCAGCGGAAGCAGGTTGTTGGACGGGCCCTTCGGACTTCCCGTGGCTGTCATGCGACCGGCTATTGCAGTTAATAATACAACAGCTTCTTGCCATTTTTTGTGTTTCTTTTTATCGCTGTGTGACTGATTTCATGTGAAAGCCTGCGTGCGCTAGTACCGCTTGCCACTCGTACCTACAATCCTTTGCGGTTTTACCCCGGAAATAACGTCACATTTTCAATCTCTTTTGCTTTGGAGTTGACGTCACGCCGCAATGCATTGTGGGAGCGCGGCACCATTTTCGGGGTCTACAAATCAAAACAAAAACACTGGGCCTTTTTCAATATGCGTACTTGAGAATTGAGAAAGGGCCACTGCGTTGGAACGACGACTACAAGAAAGATGCTTAAAAGCAGCTCAAACGAGAATGGACGGTATAGAGACCAATTGCGTCCAGAGGCAAAGCGGCGGTACCTGCAGAAAATAGCGTGCATTGGAAATGTGGACCCGTATGAAATACGGCCGTGGAGTAGAAACCCTGAAGACCAACCGCTATTGACTTAGCCTGACATATTTTCGTACCTTGTCTGTGGAGTCAGCGCGTACAAGTCGTCATTCAACCAAAGGTAAGTCAGCTCGAATACTGCGAGTGAAATGCATTTGATTTCCCTGCAAACATTCAGATTAGTGCAGCATAAATTCATTCATGAGGGGAGATTACAGTGAGAACATGTGGAGGCTGTTAGGTGGATAACAGTGAGTTCAGTGCATTGATGTGACACTGTCCTGAAGGATTTAGTTATTCTCTGTGGTTAAAGAAATTGCACTAATTAATTCATATTTATTATAAATAATCCTAATTATACATCTTGCTCTGTGTTTGTGTGCTGTGTAACTAAAATATATTCTATTTTAGTTTTATACATTGATTAATGACCTGCAGAATCTCCTTATCATATTAAGTGATTCATAATTGTGACTTAAAGTCGAACTTTATGTTTTCTCCCTCTTGAAGTGATGACATCCTTGCATTACATTCTTTAGGTTCATTTTTTGCTGGCAGATTTAAAAAAACAAAACAAAACAGGCAGATTTAGAATACAACCTGCAGCGTTCTATAGATGGATACATAAAAAGATAAAAAATGACATGTATGTGCTAACTTTCTAAACACTTTGTTACATTTATGATAAATGTAAATGAAACACATTTATGTCGGCCTTGGCTCATTAGTTCTTGTCTTTAACTGGAGAACTGGACAGGTCTTTCAGGAACTGTACTAAACTGGTTCAAAACATACGTAGAAAACAGGAAATACTTTGTATCAATAGGTAACTTCACATCTGAGCAGACAAGTATCACATGTGGAGTTCCCCAAGGTTCCATCTTGGGACCCCTTCTGTTTAACATCTACATGCTCCCACTGGCACAGATTATAAACAACAACAAAATAAACTATCACAGCTATGCAGATGACACACAAATATATATCACAATGTCACCAGGAGACCGAGGCCCTGTACAGGCTCTTGGTAAATGCATTCAGGAAATTAATGACTGGTTGTGCCACAATTTTCTCCAGCTAAACAAAAACAAAACTGAGGTAATAGTCTTTGGCGCCAAAGAAAAACGATTACAGGTCACCAGAGAACTTCAATCTGTACATCTAAAAACCACAAACCAGGCGAGAAATGTGGGTGTAGTGATGGATGCAGACCTAAACTTAGAAAAACACATTAAGACAATAACAAAGTCAGCTTACTATCACCTCAAGAATATATCAAGGATAAAAGATCTGATGTCTCAACAGGACCTGGAAAAACTAGTCCATGCTTTCATCTTTAGTAGGCTTGATTACTGTAACAGCATCTTTACAGGTCTACCTAAAAAATCAGTCAGACAACTACAGCTCATTCAGAACTCTGCTGCTCGAGTCCTCACTAAGACCAAAAAAGTGGACCACATCAGTCCAGCTCTGAGGTCTTTACACTGGCTGCCTGTCCGTCAGAGGATAGACTTTAAAGTTCTGATGCTGGTCTATAAAGCTCTGAATGGTTTAGGACCAAAATACATCAGTGACCTCCTGACCCAGTATGAACCATCCAGATCCCTCAGGTCACCTGGATCCGGTCTTTTATCAGTTCCCAGAGTCAGAACCAGACACGGAGAAGCTGCATTCAGCTTTTATGCTCCTTATATCTGGAACAAACTCCCAGAAAGCCTCAGATCAGCTGAAACACTCAGTTTATTTAAATCCAGGTTGAAGACTCACCTGTTCTCAGCTGCATTTGAATAAAGCACCAAATCCACACTTTTAAGCTTAAATTTCAAAACTTACATTTAACTACTGATTAACTGCTGTTTGTAGATTACAGCTCAGCATTCAATACCATCGTTCCCTCGAAGCTGGACAGGAAACTGCAGGATCTAGGACTGAGCAGCTCCCTCTGCAGCTGGATCCTTAGCTTCCTGTCTGACAGACGCCAAGTGGTCAGACTGGGCAGCATCACCTCATCCCCCGTCACACTGAACACTGGTGCTCCACAGGGGTGTGCACTGAGCCCTCTCCTGTACTCACTCTACACCTACGACTGCACAGCCACTAACAACTCCAACATCATTGTGAAGTTTGCGGACGACACTACAGTGGTGGGTCTTATCACCAATGGTGATGAGACGGCTTACAGGGAGGAGGTCAGCGCCCTGACCCACTGGTGTCAAGACAACCATCTCACCCTCAACGTCGCAAAGACAAAGGAGTTGATAGTGGACTTCCGGAGGTGCAGAGAAGTACACACCCCCATCACCATCAGCGGCGCTGCTGTGGAGAGAGTGAGCAGCTTCCGGTTCCTTGGTGTACATCTGGCTGAGGATCTTACGTGGTCAGTACACACAAACAAAACAGTGAAGAAGGCGCAGCAGCGCCTCTTCTTTCTCAGGAGACTGAAAAGATTCGGCATGAGCCCCCGCATCCTCAGGACCTTCTATCACTGTGCCATTGAGAGCATCCTCACTGGATGCATCACCACCTGGTATGGCAACAGCACCGCCTACAACTGCAAAGCTCTCCAGCGAGTAGTGCGGTGCTCTGAACGGATAATTGGAGGTGAGCTTCCCTCCCTCCAAGACATTTACAGGAAGCGGTGCCTGAGGAAAGCGGGGAGGATCATCAAGGACTCCAGTCACCCCAGCATAAACTGTTCAGACTACTTCCATCAGGAAGGAGGTTCTGCAGCATCCGGTCCCGTACCAGCAGACTGAGAGACAGCTTCTTCCACCAGGCCATCAGACTGCTGAACACGTCATAGACACCTCAGCTTCACTACTGGAACTTTAACATTATGCACTCCATACTGTACAGTAATGCCACTGTTTTGCACATGTCTCACTCTGTATATTTTATTTGATATATTTTATTTATTGTTTACTCTATTTAATTTGTAAAATATGTGTACACACACACACACACACACACGTAGAAAAATATTTAGTATACACATCCAGAAATGCATATACTATTATATATTGTACATATATTTATTAGTTTCAGATTTAGCCATTCTTGTATTTGCTTGTTTACATTATTGTATTTTGCACAACTCTGTTGCTTGTGAAGCTCGCACACAAGAATTTCACTCACATGTGCTGTACCAATGTACCTGCACATGTGATGTGACAATAAAAGTGATTTGATTTGATTTGATCTACTGTTCTGATTTTATCTGTTTTGATTTTATATACTGTTTTGTTTGTTTGTTAATTAGTTTGTTTGTTTGCTTGTTTTAATCAATTTTAAATCATGCTTTTTATTTGTTTTTGTTTCTAATGTCTCTGTAAAGCACTTTGAATCACCTTGTTGTTGAATTGTGTTATACAAATAAACTTGCCTTGCCTTGTCTTTAAATGAACTTTGTGTGTGTTTCAGGTCCTACACTCTCAAAGACTGAATGAACCAGCATTGCAGCCATGGGTCACTGTGAGCATCACAGGGGAGGTTGAAGCCGCCCACTGCAGCTGTAAGGCTGGAGTCGCGGAGACCTGCAGCCATGTCACTGCTCTTCTGTTTAAAGTAGAAGCAACAGTGTTGATCTGTGGCACAAGGACTGTTACAGATGAACCTGCATACTGGGTTTTGCTGGGTAATGTGACCAAGATACAGTCAGTGGTTGGCCATAAGATAGACTTCTCCTCTTCAGCTGCCCAAAAAAAGGCTCTCGATCAAAACATAAACAGACCATCTGTAGTGACGGGGAAAAGAAGCCGTCCTCAAAAAAGAAAAATTTCACCTGCTACTGTGGAGCAGTTGGATCAACTGATGGGAAAATATTTCTCCAAGCATAGTTCTGTTCTGAATAATGTTTTATTTAGGGGGTCTAGATTTATGCCTGTAGTGCACTGACATGTAAATAATTTGCATTTACTGAATATGTACTGACTGAGTACCACTGTTCAAAAGTTGAATAAAGAAACAAATTAAAACCACTTTCTAGAACATCACATCAGTAACAATGTAGAATCAATGTCATGTATAGTTCACAAATGACAAAATGTTCACATAAAATCATGACAGCATTTAAATAATATCACCCACTACTAGCATTCTGTAATTTACTGTCTCTTTTGAAACTCTTTTATTTCATTAATTTCATTGGCTGGTTTGTCTGCATTAATGAAAAACAATTAGCAACTCTATAAATAGAACATATATCTACAAAATCAGTCATTAGGATGTTTGTTCGAATTTGCTGTGACTTCAGAGCGCATTGAAAATAAAACTAATAGGCTATAAAGAGTGATATGAACTTATTTAGATCTTACCTGAATGAAAATGTCATTCAAGTCTGTGATTGGCTGGTTTTGTGGCACAAATATAACGGTGTAGAGAAAGAGCTGAGCGCGCACGGGCAGAAATGTTGAGAGTGCGAGCGACACACTGCGAGCGAGCGCAAATGCAAAAACTGAGCGATAGGGGCTGCTGTTGTGTGTGTGGATACTAGCAAACACTGAAATACAGGTTTGCACGCAGCAATGAATTTTGTTCACTCAAATTCAGCTTTTCTTCGCTCAAAATAAATTTCTCCTCAAAACGCAACACCTGCACTTTTTTTATTTTTCTTTTATGAAAAGAATTCACGTTTTCTTTAACAGGTATTTTTCAGTTCACATTCAAAATAAAAAGATACTTTTGTATGTACTTTGTGAACAAACTTGTATTATAGTGAAACAGCGTTTAATAGATGTGAATCAGAGCCGAGTTCCTTTATTTTCCTCAGTTTCGAGGTCCCTGTGATGCCTCATCTTTGATTACTAGACAATTTCGTAGCGTGATAATGTTATTTGGAGCACCATTATTTACTAGCTCACATTCCTGTCCAGCATTTCATTGGATTTAAGTCTAAGAGGACCAAATGTTGGGTCCTTAAATGTAAATGGTTAATTCTATTATATATTAGCATATAATGTAATTATTAGCTACACATACATAATAACTTACAGACATACAGATCTGTGATACAGTGAATGAAGTATTATAGGCAGTAATTAAAAACAGCTAAAGAAGACGAACAAACAAACAGCTGTGATGGGATCATAAATATTTTTAGCATACTAATTTCCATCGGGATCATCTTTCAATTTCATCGCTCCATTTCATTTCCTACCTTCGCCCCCCCCCCCCCGGCAGGATGTAGCGTAATTTGTATTGGAGTGTTTCTTTACCTGTGGCAATCTGTTTCACGGTGCCGAGATTACAGGCAAGCCTAATTAAAGCTGTTGTTGTATTTTTAGAATTAGCAGAGTATTAATTGGTGCAGAACAAGCCAAAGAATACGAGGCAGGCAGGCACGTACGTGAGAGAGTAAACATCTTTTATCACACTACACTTTTATCTGTGGACTCAGGAGTGCCAGCTACATTCACAGGGCATGTTAATCCATCACACTTCAAAGTCCCTCACGGGATGGATAAACAAACACAGTGAAATGGGAACTGCTAGGAGCGCCTCATTTCAGGCAATGCCTACTTGTACAAGTGCATTTCAGTGTTGAATAATTCATAATGGGTTAAAAGCTGGCTTAAACCAAACGCTTCTCCAAATGTGGCCAAAAACAAAAACAGGTTTGTCCTTTTTAAAAATGTATTGTTGCTATTCAGTCACAGCCAGGCCAACAAGGACGAGGGCTAAGCTGGACGCTGTCACTCTACACTGTGAGCACAGTTATTAGGCAAGTTGTATTTTTCAGGATTACTTTCATTATTATAACCACAGCGCTCTCCGTTAATCCAAAATGTTTATAAACCTGAATGTTTAAGAAAGTAAACAAATAAACATTTCTGACATGTCAAATAAATAAATCAGTGAGCAACATAGCCACCCTTCTTTCCAATAACTGTCACCGTTCATGGAGTCTGTCAGTTTCTTCTGTTGATGATCAACTTTCGTGCAGCAGCAGCCTCCCAGACACTGTTCAGACAAGTTTCCCTACACTGTGAATCTGTCGTTTAAGCCTGGCCCAAAGGTTCTCAGCAGGGTTGAGGTCAGGAAGGCCGTGTCGTTATTTTTTCATCCTTAAGGCCTTTACTGGTTAGCCATGCAGTGGAGTACTTTGCTGGATGCCATGGAGCATTGCCCTGCATAAAAATCATGATCTTCTTGAGAGATGCAGACTTTTGCCTGAACCACTGCTTGAAGAAAGTGTCCTTTTAAAAACTGGCAGTAGGTTTCAGAGTTGATTTTTTTAGGCCATCTTCAACCCGAAAAGGTCCAACCAGCTCATCTTTAGTAATACCAACCCATACCAGTACCCACGTCCACGTTGCTGGCGTCTGAGTCAAAGTGGGGCCCTGTGTCCATTACTGATCCAGCCACAGGCCCCCCCGTATGGAAAAGAAATAGAAAAAACTTATAAAAGACTTGCATCAGATGTGGCCTACTTCATATAGTGAATCATAAGGCTGATATGATTTACTCATGAAAGTGGCCACTTTCATATATTGTTTTATGAAGTATCCAAAACACAAGTTT
This sequence comes from Rhamphochromis sp. 'chilingali', assembly GCF_963969265.1. NCBI lineage: Eukaryota > Metazoa > Chordata > Actinopteri > Cichliformes > Cichlidae > Rhamphochromis > Rhamphochromis sp. 'chilingali'. Next base: position 1,601,886 of record NC_137946.1, on the reverse strand, counting down.
CATTTATATCATTTTTCAAGGGATCTTATATCTGTTTTCACTCTTGTATGCTTTTTTCACACAAGGCGATACAAACTTTATAAGATTTATATACACATCTTTTCCATATGGGTATCTGGTCCATCAGGAGTCACTCTCATCTCATCAGTCCAAAAAATCTGTCTTCAGATATTTCTTGGCCCAGTCTTGACATTTCACGTGCAACAAAACCTTTGATGGTTGTGTGGTCACACCCCGATATCTTAGCGGTTTCAATAGTGCTGCATCTCTCTGAAAGACCTTTTTTTACTTTTCAGAGTCCTTTAAATCTCTTTTTTGGCCCATTCTGCCCAAGGAAGAGAAACTGCACACCTTTATATAGAGTGTTGATCTCCTCAGGCCACACCCTCACTCATTATGCAAATACACATCACCCGATATGCTTAAATCCAATAAGCACTCAAGTTTATACAGCTTGACAATATGCATAAAAATTATGATATGGCCAAAATACTCACTTGCCTAATAATTGTGCACACAGTGTAGATGGCAGCCTTTAAATAAATACATTAAATTAATAATTTAACACATTTAGCATTACAGGTTGCACTCTGTTAACAGTTGATTTTAGTTGATGAACAGCAAAGCGCTGAGGTCACTGTGCCTTGCTATCGGCCGAAACATGCCACAGGATCTAAGGACAATGGACCAATAGTGAGCCTGAGTTTTACTGACAGCGGGCTCGATTGAATCTCTTATCAATATCTGTATCAGGCTAAATCATTGCTCTGACTCAGTCAACCCATTCTGTATTAATATGTGCTTTGGCTCCCTATCAATAGAAAGGATGTGCGCACTTATTACATGCGTTATCTGCTCTGTTTCCTCTGAATGAGATACCACTGGGGAAGAGAAATAGAGTTTAATGGCTTTAGCAAGGTCAGAGTGGGAGAGCAGGGCGAGAAAGTGCTGGCCCAGCACAATGGGCTTTTATTTTGTTGTGTCAGTCAGTACAGGCGATTAAGCTGTCAGCCAACCGGGGCGCTATTGATTTGGTTACGTACTGGGGGGAGGTAACACCCCCTGTTGTTTTAATTTATTAGCTACCAGCAATTTGATTTGATAGTGAAGAGGTGTAGCAATTTAAGGACTACGCAGAGCAGTGATCACTATAGTCTATACAAATAAGATTATTGTGGGATCATTAGGGTCCTCCAAAGTCTATTGTCCTCCTACCAGCTTCCTTCTGACTCACTGCCGTGCAGCCTTTGGGCACACTCTGTGTTTTATTGGGACTGTTCCTTGCAGGTAATTTGATATGACACTAGTTGAAGATAATATATCATTTTGACTGCCACGATGGGGCCATGTGCACAAGATCTCAATTCATATTGACAGATGGGGGAAATTGAGAACAATTGAAGCAAGCAACAGGAGTCTGGAGCAGTCTGTAAAAGTGTAATTGGGTGGGCCTCTCCATGAGCGAGAGGGGGAATTACAGGGTCATGGACTTTAACAACCCTCGACGCAGACACTTGGAGGAAATGACTGTGAATTTTACACAGCGGTTTCATGCAGCATCAGTGAGCAGAGCTGTCCCTGTGCATTCAAGGGAACTGAAGCTTTCAGATAGAGAGCCATGCAAGCTACAGCTGAAATTCACTTAGGACACCAAAAAAGCATGACAGGACAAAAGTGCTTACAATACATTTGTGCACACTTTTAACACAATTTTACAGCTGTCATAAGTCAGGCAGTAGTGTTGTGCAGTATGCACCTGCTGCTTTTGTCTCCAAACCCTTGTCTACGTCAGTACATCTACATGTCTGAGACAGGCATTGCCCCTTAAAATGTAAAGTTTTCAAGATTCAAGAGCTTTATTGTCAATGCAACAGTATACAGTATACCATAATGCTGTTTCACCCCAAGCCCCCCATGGTGCATTTATAAGTGTGTAAAAGATCCAAGAGATCTAAAAATAGGTTTTACAAATAAATTATGTGCTAAATTTCACTTAAATTAAGTGATAAAAAGGTACTAATTACTAACTATACAATACTAACTGTACAGAGACAGAGACAATGCAAAGTGGATTGTGCAGCAGTTATTAAATACCAGGTTCAAGTTATTGTCAGGATATTGTAGACGATTGTAGAGGAGACATGACAAAGACATGTGCGATATGCAAAATGTGCAAATATAGTATAATTTAGATGTGAGTTCAGTAACTATGTGACTGAGTGTGCAAATAGATTGTTCCCAGGTCAGTTAGTAGTGGATTTGTGTAAGTTTGTGTTGTTTTTGAGTCTTTTGTACTGTACTGTAAGGTGTTTGCGTATTTCAGTCCTTTGGTGGTAGTGAGCTGAAGTTTTATTAAGTCTTCACCACATCATCAGAAGTCATTTGGCCATAAAATGAAAGCACCTCCATAATACTAATCAACAAACTAGTTTTCAGGTTACCTGGACAGCATTCTGGTATGCTTGTTGAATTTTAACTGACTTACACTCCAAGATTCTCCAAAAGTCATCAGCATCACAAAGCACAACAAACAGAAGTTCTCATTAGCATCAAAAGAAGTTAGATGATCACTGAAATCTCCCATGATGGTGTAAAACTCCTGCTTTCATCATCACCGGCCTTGACTTGCTTACTTGGCTTTGGTGGAGCTTTTAAGAGATGACATGCGAGCCCTGACAGTCTATAGACAGCGTTATGCCACTGTGGTTATTAAGGCAGTAAATCATCTCGTGCTCCTTGTCCTTTCATTTCGGAGAGGGCCAATTGATCGACATAATTTTACGAGGAGGATCACATATGAATATGCCATTAAATGTCCGTTTATTGCCTTTTTATGATGCCATTGGAATTACATTTTTCGAGCTTTGAGGGTGAAATATTAAAAAGGACAGAGCCAAGTCAAGTCCTCAGACAGGAGGCTTTAGCAGGTTAACCATCTGGAATGAAGTGTCGCTCTTTGTCTGCCCTGGCTATAACTCTTTAACTCTTTAAACATATTCTCTGCCACCATAACAGAGATGTTTCAATTGCATGCCTTACTTAAAATAGAACTGTCAGTGTAAATTGTTCTCCACCGCTGAGCGGCTCCTCTGCTTATCCATTCATTAAAAGAGACGGTGGATGTGACCAATTTGCTCAAAGTTGGCTCTCAGTTGTTCGTTTAGTGCGCTCAGTATTTTTCACCAAAAGATGCCCTGTTGGTTTTGTCCTGACGGAGTGGGAGGAGAGGAGCCACCAAAAGGCCACAGTTCCAATTACACACTGCTTAAATGTCAAGCTACTTTGCATTACCCAAAGTGCAATGGCATTCAGTGGGTATCAGCCCCACTCCATCCACATCTGTCGCATTATTTCGCTCCACGAGTGAAAAGAAAATGATCACGGAGTCCTTTCCTTCGATCTATAACCTATCATCTCTGAGTGCTCTACTTCACATCTCAATGAGGTTTGGGCACCAACCAAAGCAGCCTACCACAGAGCCAAATTAAATAACAATTAGGTGGCTTGTGTTGCTTTTACGAGGATGAATGGTTTGCGAGTGTCCTTTCAGCAGCTTTCGTAATTGTTTCAGAGTCAAGATTCACGATCCCTCGTTCAATGCTGTCGGTTCACTGGCTGCATTGCTACCCGGGGCCCCTCGGCTTTTCCCATTAGAGGCTCCGCAGGCTTGACAATTTAGCTGCTTTGTCGATCATTAAGAGGGGAGACACAGAGCTTCCCCCCTCTAATTAAACCTTGATTAGAAAAGTGCTCTACTGCAGAGATGACAGAGTAGGCTCGAAACAGGGGACAGAAAGGTTGATGTAGTTGTGTAGTATGCAGGTGGTGTTTCCATTATGGGCGCAGACAATAAAAACACAGCGGCTCAGTTTAAATGAAGTACCCCACAGTAATAGCAAGAGTCATAAAATAAGAAGAAAGGGACAATGCATCTTGCCAGGCCCCAAGCTATGCTGGACCACACACACTTTAGATTACTTAGCATGTTGTAAAGATCTACTAGCCAATGCAGTCATTGCTAAAGGCATTGTTTAGGTGAGTTAATAGCATGATGGCAGCATATGCAATAGCAAACTACACAGCTAGCTCCAAAGTGAGTTAGCTGCAAGATTCCAAAGCTACTTCTTCTTCTTCCTCACTCTCCTGCTTAGATTTCATTTACCTGATTGGTTGAAGTTAGCTTGTTGTAGGCAGATGGTTCATCCAATTTAATCACCTGCCATTTTTAAAAGGCTGCCCTTTTTTCTAAACACTTTCAAAGGACAACTCCCCAGATGGCTCTGTGTACCAAACCATCTGGTGCATCAGGTAGTATGAGTATTACTAGTACAGGTACTGGTGTCCGTCTCATTAAGGAAAAAAAAAGTCTGCCTTGTTAATTAAGGCAATAACATTTGCATGTACTGTGAATTAATGTCCTCACAGCGTTGTTCTGCTGCTGAAAACACCAAATGCACATTCACATGCTTCTCTGTAACAGAAGGAATCATCTGCTGCAGATTGCTAAGATTGTTGGCAAAAACATCTTGTGGGGTTAAAGGTCACCAGGGCTGAGCTCAAACTCTTCATTGTAGAAATAAATAAATACATACATACACAATTCAGATAAAGAAAAATAACATGTGTTAAGCATGTCATTGACTCTTTGGTTTTATTGACTTTGAAGTTTGACACAATGTTTTCCATTCACGTTATCTGGCTCAAAACAACAAATGAAGAAGGACGGTACCTGGACACAGAGTTAACATTTGACAGTAAACTGTGTACTTACCTCCCTGCCATAGATCTTGATTCACTTCAGGTGATAACTGTGCAGTAAAAGTGTTTCCAGAGTAGCAAGAAAACTCTGGATTAGTGGGGTCAAGGGGAGAAATGATCTATTGTACCTATTATAGCTGTAAGCTACAGCTCTGCTTACAAGAGTTACATCCACAGGAGAGCCTTTACATTCAGGACTGAAAAAGAAAAATACTTTCAAAAATCCAAAGACAGACGTTTTCTTGTGGTGGATATCTGCAGTAATGTGGAAAGCATAACATATGCATGTATTTCAGGTAGCACAGCATAGTGGTGCAGTGGTTAGCACTGTTGCCTCAAAGCAAGACAGTCTTTGGTTTATACTGTACACTCTCCAGCTTTGTCACTGACTAAAGACATGCCGTTAGTGAGGTTAGGTTAACTGGTGATTCTAAATTGGCTGTAAGGGCTGTTGTTCCTTTCCCTGCTCATCCCTAAAATCAGCTAATGACCTGTCCAGGGTGTACCCAACTTTTTGCCCAGTGACAACTGAGGTAGCGCCCACCTCTAACCCCAACCCACTGGAACCATGAATTAAACTAAGAAAGTAGATGGATGTAAAAAAAAGAAAAAGAAAAAAAGAAAAGTACCGTATTTTTCAGACCATAAGGTGCACCGGATTAAGAGCTGCATTAAGCAAAACAAAACAGTCAGACAAGTCAAACTTTCCTCAACTCATTCTTCTTGCTTCCTCCACTTCCGTACCATTGATTCATTAACGCTGAATTCTCTCCAGCCAGTGTTGCCAACTTAGCGACTTTGTCGCTATATTTAGCGAGTTTTCAGACCCCCTTAGCGCCTTTTTTCTAAAAAGCGACTAGCGACAAATCTGGTGACTTTTTCTGGTGTTATTGGAGACTTATTTATGACGACTTTTTGACGTGAAAGCGCGTATCGCTCTTACTCTCAACAAGCAGCGGGTGCTGCCGTGAGCACCTCACCCATGCTAAAGCGCTCACAGGCGCTCACTACTAATAAACACACACACACAGAAAGTAACTCCACCAGAGCGCCTATTTCGGGTCACTTTTGCTGGTCCAAGCCCGGATAAAGGAGCAGGGTTGGAATTGTTACATAATTTATTTATTTTTTAAATTGCTAAAAGAAATTTAATTTGTAGTTCTAAACAAACTCTAAATGCATTTAGGACATTTTTACTCACTTTATGTCTCTTCCATGATGTTATTTCTTTCTCCAGCTACGTAGGTAGGTTACAATTACATTAGAATGACCAATTATGCAAATTAGGCAATGACATCATTTGGCGACTTCTAGCGACTTTTAGGACAGCCAATAGCGATTTTACTTACTGAGGAATTGGCAACACTGTCTCCAGCGGCTCTATTCCCATGTTGTTGCAGTATATTAATGACTAACCTGGTATTGTGGATGGATTATCTCAGTTGTTCTCCTGAGTGAAGATTGGTCCTTTTACAGCATCCTGCCATGCGATTGCATTTGTCCCTAACCATCGGGAACCTTCATGTTAACTTTTATCGAGTGGAAAAAAGTTAGCATTCATCCTCCAGCTTCACTGTGTTTATGTTATGCTAACATAGCTGTGTAGCTAGCAATCACGTTGCACATCATTGTATACCAGCTAGCCCAACTTCAGTAACCCTACAAACGTCACTGCTGTTTAGTTTTCTGTCTTCATTTATGCTGGAAGTGACAGCAGAGCTGTACGTTTGAATTATTTCAGAAATCTCTCAGTCAGAACATGCTATATCATGTTTAGGTGGAAGCTAGCGAACTAACTTCCTGCTAACTTCTACCTTTGTTAAATGTAACAAAATCCTGTTTTCTTGGATGCCTGGATGTTAAACTTAATTGTTACACCTGGTAAAGCAGCAACGCTGATCATTGTATTAAAAATTAAAGAATTTAGACAGTTTTTAACTCTCAGTGATGCTGCAGTGATCGCTTGACTTTGGGACCTGAAGCGGACGGAGTTTAGGACCCAGATTCCTCTGCGAGGCTCCTGACTCGGTAGCCGTAATGCTCCAACAACCCATCAAGCGGTGCGGCTTCGTAGCTTAGCAAAGTCGTACTAAAACATTTTTGACAGGTTTTGAGCGCCGTGTAGCACATAAAATCGGTTCGAGGTCAGTGAGCACAACCAGAATTCATACATAAGGTGCACTGACGATTTTTGAGAAAATTAAAGGATTTTAAGTGCGCCTTATAGTGTGAAAAATATGGTATGCATTGTGCAACAGTCGACCCTTCACTCTCAGCACCCAGCAAGACACTGAATGAAAAAGACACTTAAGATAAGATAAGGTAAGATAAGATAACCTTTATTAGTCCCACACGTGGGAAATTTGTTTCAGCTCAGCTCAGAATAGATCCTCTAGCTCTGTACTCTGCTGTGAAGAAAGGGAACGTTTCTCATTGTCATTCCTACAACACTTTACACTCAGTTTCAATCATCTCCAAACACAAAGCCTTTCCAAAATGTGCAGCAGGGCAGAGACATCATGCTTAGAGAGGGGGTTCCCCCCTCTGTGACAGCAAGCTCCCCCCTGCTGGAAGATCCTTGAGAGGGCATTTGAAAGAACAAAAAACAGTCCTGCATTTGTTCTTCTACCTGTACTACAGCTGATCTGAATTCACCATGGATTCCTGCAGGAGTCTCATCATCTACATTACTGGCAGCAGCTGACCTCCTCAAAACCTCTTTTCATCATAGACAGACAACCTGATGTGATGTCTGATTTTGTCTTTAAACTAAACATCTGTTAGTACAGATGTACTGCCTTCCTTCTTTGTGAAGTGCTCCATGTGAAACAATATAAATATGATAAATACAAAGCTACTGCATTTATTCATTAGTTCTTTTATCTCATAGCGTGTCTTTTGTCCTCTCTCTGCTCTCTTCTCCTTCCCCTGACCCTCCACTGATGGTGCCCCTTGCTGATCCTGGTTCTGAGGTCTTGAGGTTTCTTCCTGTTTAAAGAGCGTTTTTCCTTCACATTATTTTAAATGTTTATTCATATGAGGTCATGTCATTGTTGGAGTTGGAGGGTTATTACTGCACAATATAACACATCTTGAGGTCGCTGTTGTTGTGAATTGCAATAAAAAAAACATTTAGAATATAAATTAAATTAAATTAAAAAATATAAATGAAAAATATAATTATATAAAAATATAATGACAAAAATTTGAAAATTGAACACATTCCTGCCAGCAATTATTAAAACACTTAATTGGCAAAACAATTAAGTTTTATAAGTTATTAAGTAGTATGTGACATCACATACGTCCCCTCTGGGGAAATAAAAGATGCAAAAAAAAGCAAAGCACTATCAAGTCACCCTGAAATCCACACGTCAGCGTTTGCTTTCACATAGGCCAGGGTTTACTGACAGTCAGTGGACCATGTGGCTGCACCATTACCATAGTTTTGCATTCTCTAATGTCATTTTCTACAAGGTTAGCTTCATGTAATCATTGCCCCGGGATGGCAGCAAGCTATGAGAGATAGAGAGAGAGCTGAGTAGAGGAGCACTGGGCCGCTTGTTCGACTTAATGAGACTAATCTAAACAGATGGAGGAGAGACTCCCTGGTTGCTCTGACACCATGTCCCCGAGACTGCTTTAGCTGGCCACTCGTCATTTTGACTCTCTCCAACTTGGAGCCCCCCCTCCCACACACAAAAATGTATTTACTTTTTAAAAAATTTGAAACCCATACAGGTGTTCTCAGTTTGTTTGTAGTTTCTTCCTTGCTTATAAAGACTCTTTGGTCATCAATTTGTATTTTTCTTTGACAACTAATACTTTGTTTATTTAGATTGGTATGTTGTGCAATTACAAGAAAATGGACCCAAATATAGAGCACAAAGAAAGAGTTAATTTAAATAAAAACAAGAGGCTTTAACTGAGGCAAACGCAAAAGTCCAAACATACAAAAAGTCCACGAGGATGACATCATTAGGATCTGAAATGCAGGCTGGGAGCACACAGGGTACAGGCAGCTGACACAGTACGACTCAACAATAACCAAAGGCAACTAAAGGCTTAAGTAGACACAGAAGATAATCAGAGAAAGTGGAAACATATAGGTAGCAAGGCCCAGCTGAAACTAATCCAGACAATACCTGAGAAAGTTAAACCAACACCAAGAAACACTTGACTAACAAAATGAAACAGAAACTAACTGACTAAACACAGAAGACATTAATGTTTATTCTAATAAGGAAACGGACAATCAATTAAAACACAAAGAATCAAATAAAAAACTCCAAAACTCCTAAATCTATCATTCTAAAACTGATCTTGGATTGCTAGTGTAACGTGTGTATTACAAAATAATTTATATTTCACCAAAGATCCATCCTGCAGTGTTATTTTGCTTTGTCAGTATTGGTTATGTATATGTGTTTATTTATATATGTTTATTTTCTGTATTTATATTTTGGGGGCTTTTATTTTGTTTGTGTGACCTTTGACTTCCCACGAAGTCACTTCCTGTAGCTGCGTGGCGCTATTTTCCTCAGTCGCCTAGAGGCCCCGCTGAGGAGAGGCGAGCGTACGCTAGTGTTCTCAGTTACAGAGCAAATAAACACAGTCAAAGTAACTAAAAGCAATTCAAACACTGCTCGTTCCCTTTGTGCATTTTGTCTCACAGTTCTGTTCGATGTTTTAGTGTGAGTTAGTTTCTCTGTCGAGTATAGGGTTGCCAACACCCTGAAAAATAAATAAGGGACACCTCGTGGCAACCCACTTCACCCTTCCCAGTGTGGTGAATTTTGTAGCTCTTTTTTTTTGTGTGTGAAATTATTTTTTAACCATTTGACTTGAATTTGATTTAAGCAGATGCATATTCTTTGTGATATGACCATGTGGGAAACAAATGATCATTTAGCCATTTATTTTTAGCTCAAAATGACAACATTAACACAGTAAAACAGGTCTCTTTCTTAAACAGAAGCCTGTCATGCTTAACTTTTGAGAATATAAGTAAATCTTTCTTTAAAAGAACTCTGTCCTGCTTAACTTAAAATCATATAAATTAATAGAAAACAATAGAACAAAAATATTCTTGTAACTGTGCACATTTAGTGCATTTAGTACAATTGGCTTCAGCTGAGGTATTATTTCAGCTTTTCTAAAGCTAATCAGCTGCTCCTGTTTGTAAACCCGCTTGTTCCCATGATTACGCATCTTAACTCATCATCATTATTAAAATATGTATTACTTTTATGTATTAGTCATGTATTTGTTGTAATCATCTATCCTTGCAGTTGTTTATTACACAAAATAAATTATATTATCACACTTCTGGCCACATAGCGCTGATATTCACTGCACATGCCCATATTAACCTTAACCAGAGGGTTTAAACAACAAACCAGTGTTTACATACCATATCTGCTTCTGCCGTGGCCTGGTGGACAAAAAATTGGTTAAGGGTTCCCCGAGCTTTCAGGCCCCTCATGTTCTTCATGTGCCCACCATTAGAAGCATGCCTATGGAAAAAGTGCGCCGGCACACAGTGCAGTGCGCTTTATAGGTGTTATCGTGCACTTTTCCAGCCAGGTGTTTTTCCCATTCCTCCCTGTACTTTTGCAGCCTTTTTTTCTTTCTCTGAGGGGAACAAACATTGCTGCTCTAATGCTCTAATGAGAATAACTCAGACCTGGGCAGCAGAATCTCTGATACGTGTGGAGGTGGTGACGAGGCAGCATGGCTGGAAGATTTTACTCAGTGTTCTGAGACGAGTGCAGTATTTCTTGGAGCATGTGGAGTGAAGACAACAACATGAAAAGAAGCTGTTGCTGTTTGTATCATGTCTTCCTCTGTACTTGTACTGATTATTTGCAGTTTGAGTGTACAATCACACTTCTCACTTTTCCTCAATAACCACCTAGCATTATCTAGCACAGTGTCGCGGTGGTTAGCACTGTTGCCACTGTTGCCTCACAGCAAGGTCTTGGCTTTAAATCCACCATCTGGCCCAGGCCCCATGTTTGCATGGATTCTCTCTGGATACTCCAGCTTTCTCCAGAGTCTAATGACCCACAATTAGTGGGGTTAGGTTAACTGTTGATTCTAAATTGCCCATAAGTGCGAATGGTTTTCTGTCTCTGTGTTAGCCCAGAGTGTCTGTACCCTGCTTCCCTGCTGGAATAGCCTCCAGCTGCCCTGTATTTGATATGCAAAGGAAAATGATTGGATGCAACCATCTAGCTTTATAAATTGTTCATTTGTATCTTTCTTAGTAAAATACAAATTCCTGTTTAACCGTAACCTTTTATACATATGCATTAGCTGAACAACAATGATGAAGCATCTCTTTATCAGGTTCAGGATGGGAGCTTTCTCCCATGAAGAGGACCAGAAGCTTCTTTCGTTCACTATCTGCAAGCTCTCCAGTCTATATTCATCCCACACTGAACCGTGCTGTTGTCTGGTTCAGTGTGTTCTTGCTGTGAGTCATCTTTCACCACTGCTGTTGCAAACTCGGGGGCTATTCTTTCTCCGTGTGTATTTGTATCAGTGAGGGTGCAGCAAATCTGCTTCATATTCAGTGCCACGAGTTGTCAGCCTGTTACATCCCAGTGGGGTCAATTTCCCCCGTTTGCTGTTTTTCCGAGCCATCAGATGGTCTCTCTGCCTTAGTTGTCAGCTGAACTTTAAAATACATCACCAGACAAATAAGGATGAGACATTCACCAGTAGAGCTGATAATCTGATGCAACTCTCTGCTGAGCAGTTGCATAAGGTACCGAGAACATAAAACAAATGGAAAAAGTGGAACATGACATTCTAGCACGGTGCTGCTGAGTGATCAGCGGGGCTGTCGGTGTACCGAATGGTGGAAGCAGTGCAGCGTAGAAGCTCGCACAGGAGCGTAGATCTGTAATGTCTGCTGTAAAACACACCAGTGCTCCAACACATGCTCAACAAATCCCACAGGCATTCAGCGCTAATGGAAACTACTCCAGCAGGGAAGTTATTTTTCATTACGTTACCATCAATGAACCTTGATCGCTGGACACTGAGTGTTGTGATTATTTCAAAAGTATATAGCAAAGGAGTATAGACTCAGTCCCCACAGTCTCGAATGTTAACAACTGCTGTTTATACTTTGAACTACTGCGATTTCCTTCCATCATGGCCCCCCGGGAGGATCGAATTCTCCCTCAGCCAAGCGGAGAGAGACATAGAGAGGGAAGGAGAGAGCAAATATGAAAGTGAAAGAAGGAGACAAAGCAGAAAGTGCACAAAGAAATGGAAATCCCTTCCCTCTGGGCCAGGCTCTCTGGTGCCTTTACCCAGTTTTTATCTGATGAGTCTTTGGAGAATAACTCTCTTTGCACGAAACTCGGAAGAAGGAGACATCCTCTCGGCTCGGTGGTCACAATCGACCCTGTATGACAGACGCGCTGGCTGCTGACAGCCATTACTGTCAAAATGAGGTAAGAACAAGGTGGGATGGCTGTCTTCACGGGCGCTGATGGCAGGGCTTAAACCGTGCTCCCAAACCCTTGTGGGATGTAGTTGCACACTGCCCATAATTGAGTTGAAAGCTTTATTGAATATTTCATTTGTGCTGTGGGAATTGGATTCTTCAGAGCACAGCAAAAGCTAAGTGGGAATGGGATATTTTTATTATAGCTAATGATACTTGCTTCATGCTTACCCTTCATCTGGTCCTATTTCACAAATATACTTGTACTGAAAACAAGAAAACCCTCATTAGGCTTAATTTGCGCAATTCTGTAAACAAACTTCAAGTAAAGTCAATTTTAAAAAGGCTAATTTATGAATCAAATCCTATTTTGCATGTAAGCACTCTGGAGTGAGCCAATTACCATCGACTTTATTCCTGGGTCAGAGCATTACTAGGGGCAACAGGACCGCTCATTAACTACCACAGTTAAAGGGAGTTCCTGGACCTGGCAGTGAGCTCAGGGCCAGCCATCTGTAAGCATGAGCTCAGTGGGCTGACAGCATTGCCTGCAACTCAGAGAGACTGAGACTTCGGTGCTAATCAGAAACATTTCTCCAAACCCCAAGATGAGAGGAGGTCTGCTCTACAGTGACTCTCAAAGCTCCACTCTTTATTCTTCATTCCCTTGCTCACATTGGCTTTCCCTCCCATTTTATATCCCACTGGAGCAAACCCGGTGGGACTGGAGGATCCAGCCGGGGACGGCGGCTAACTGGCTTTGCTATTACAGCTCCTGTCACAGGGGAGCTAGTGCGCTGCTTAGCCCAGCTGGAGCTCTCTGATCCCCTGCCTTTCAGTGGATGGATTCCTACCAATGGTCCCTGGGGGTTTCACTCAAAGGAGGAATAAAACTCAATGATACCATCTCCTAGTCTCCTAGTCTAGGGCTTTATTTGCCAGTAATCAATTAAAAGAAAAAGCATCAGCACAGCAGTATTTTCTAATTGATACTCATTAGGAAGAGTGAATGAATCTGGAGAAATATGCAAATGGCCTGTAGTTGTATAGCGCTTTACTAGTCCCTAAGAACCCCAAAGCGCTTTACACATCCAGTCATCCACCCATTCACACACTGGTGATGGCAAGCTACATTGTAGCCACAGCCACCCTGGGGCGCACTGACAGAGGCGAGGCTGCCGGACACTGGCGCCACCGGGCCCTCTGACCACCACCAGTAGGCAACGGGTGAAGTGTTTCGCCCAAGGACACAACGACCGAGACTGTCCAAGCCGGGGCTCGAACCGGCAACCGTCCGATTACAAGGCGAACTCCCAACTCTTGAGCCACGATCGCCCTGTGGCGATGTGGATTAATTACTTCATTTTGAAATGATGACCGAGACGATGTGTCCCCAGCAACAGGAGAGAAGCTACAGGGATGAATGCAGCCTGGTTTATGTGAGTTCTGAATGTTTGATTGCATACTGGCACAGAAACAGCTGCACACTTTTCAAATGAGACAGTCTATTAATTCTGCCTGGTCCAACCAATTTATGACTTCTGGTGTATAATAATGAATATATTAATGAAATCTCTGTGTGTATGTGGACCCCTATTGCATCAGTCCACTGTGTTGTGTTGTGATACTTGTAATGTCATTTTAAAATACTTTGCATCGTGTTTATTGCTTTTGGTGGCTGCTGCTCACCAGGTAGAGCAGGTCAAGTACTAATCAGTCTCTGGCTGCTCCAGTCTCCATGCCAGTGTATCCTTGGGCTTGATACTGGGCCCCAGGTGGTCTCTGATGCATCTGTTGGAGTGTGATCATTAGAAAGTACATAGGTGTGGAAAAGAAGACCTTGGATGAACGAAGCTACATAGAAACCAGTCTAATCTTTCCTATTTCACATCTGCTACATGTTGAAATGAAAGTCAAAATGCAGCTATTAATATGACTGAATCATAGCTTAAGTCCATCCATCCAGTTTCTTATGTGCTGATCCAGCTCAGGGCCACAGAGCAGCGATGCCTGCCTTTTGACAGCTGGGACTTCAGAAGATCTGAAGTATGTAAGGATATATTATAATGGTGTTCGAGTGTTAGAATGTGCTGTTCATGGGTTTTGTAGAAAATGTCTGTTGCCCACAGGTTGCTACGAGTCAGAACTTTTTCCTTTTAACATTAAAATACATTATGTCACAATGACATCATTACAGTGTTACAAAGACTAGCAGGAGACGTGGTGTGCTTACGATACATTCTAACATTAAACAGCAACGTGGGTTTTTAGCAGGTTGCATATTACCAATATGGCATAAAAAATGTTTTCATTTTATTTGACTTGTCTGATTAATAGAAAAAGTTGCAGTGCAGGGGGCTAACAAGAGTGACAAACCTGTCACCACCCATCCATAATGTGGATTTTGCAGTCAACGAAAGGAAACATTACCTCCCAGCAGCTGACAGAACAGACCTTGCACGATGATTTTGACTTTTTTATTTAATTTCTGCTGAAGTGATTCAGGACAAAGCTGCTCCACCTGATGAAATGATCATTTATGTTTATCCAAGTGCTTTTTAAAGATTTCTGATTTGACTTTGATAAAACAGATGAAACATCCAGGGCACCAATGCTGGTTTAAGTTCCTTTATAACTCAGACATTAAACTGATGGAGTTTTGCTATTGAAACTATGGCATATCCCATGACATTTGGAATCAAGCTGGTAAAAAGATTCACAGATTTGCATCAGATTGTGACACTGAGGCAGCTTTTGTTGCCGTTCCTAACAGAGCTTGTTGCTGAATAAGTCATGTGACTATCCCCTGCACCCGCGCAGTCCAAAGCAACCCCTGACAGAGAGCTGCATTTGGTAACAAGTGGCCTTGTAGAAATCACCTGGCATGAAATTAACTTTGAAAAACGCCAAAATATTTTTTCTTTTTCTTGTAATTTTTCAACATGTTCTTGGAAACTCTGTTTATTTGGCTCCTCTACTGAGCTGATATACAACACACAGAGCCTTAATTAGTCACTCTAATTTGGTGATTAATATAATAATATCTTTTCATGGAGAGCTTTCATTATTTTGGATTCATGTTGTTCTTTCATCAGTCTCTTTATGTAGGATCATAGCACTCCTCTGCTCAGCAGCGATAGGTTACGACTAATTACCCAGCGAGGTCTTAATCTGTAGCGTATCTGAAGCAATTATTCAATGTTGTCAGTGGATTGCAAATATTGCACGACTGCTGATGATAATGAATGATGTACAACTGACAAGCAAAATCTATTAAACCGTACCTAATTTTTAGTCTCCATGTAGGGTGGCTGCTGGCAGCTTATGGCTGGGTGTGAATATCCTACCTTGGTGGAAGCTGTAATTGCTGGAACTATAGAAAGGAAAACTTGCAGATTAAGGGATTTGTTGTACTCGCCTAACAACAGTCGTCTGTCGACTGTCTTGCTTTTAACCTTCGATATAAATCCAGTTTTTGAAAACATTTCTTAGAAGATGGCTTGGACTCAAGGAATTAATCCTAATTTCAGAGCCTAAAATTCATAAGAAGTCAAGTTTGAAAGCTTTCATTCAGATTAAAGTGTGTTTAAAACTCCACAGCATAGTTAGTGACTGATGCTTAACAGTGGGAGCAGACAAACTAATGCATGAACTCACAGGTAAGAATTAAAAGCTTTCCTCCCAGATTGCAGTGCACTACGTGACAAGTACTTCACAGAAGAATACAATCTGGCTTTTCGATGATCTCTGTCTCTTCTGGCGGTCTTCTGCAAGCTCAGGTTAGAATATATTCTCTCCTCCAAGATGGTAGAGCTGTAATCCCTGACACCAAACACGGGGATCCAATAGACTGATCTGATCACCTGATAGCACGGAAGAAGTATGATAAAGGAAGGCCAGAGGCTTCTAGTTAGCAGGGTCTGAACTTTAGTTTTTGTCTACCAGGGGATGTGACAATCCAACACCTTCAGATATCTGCTGATACTTGGAGATAAATGATCTGAATTGCAGAAGAAGGACCACAGCTCCAAACTCTCTCCTTCACTTCTTATCTATTTATGATCCCCCAGTTCTCATTTTCGTGCCCCACCCTCACCCCATTTTTTAATTCTTTCACTTCTCATTACTACACGGGGATCTGCCAGACCCAGCAGCCGATGCCAGTCCCCTCCGATGCCTTCCCCAAACTGCAGCTCAATTCATGTTTATCTACTTAACTCAAACTTAAAATGAGCACGTGGGCCCAGCTAGTGGATGAGTACTTTACCAATACCAGTGATAACAAGCTGTTACTGTCAGAAAGAGAATCATTCTTTCATGCAAAGAACCACCAAACACAAAAGGTATTTAGTGGTGAACAGTGTTGGCTAAGTTACTTTAAATTAGTAACTTAGTTACATTACTAGTTACTTCTATCAAAAGTAACTCAGTTACTTAAAGTTACTCGTTACTTTCAAAGTAACTAGTTACTAGGGAAAGTAACTTTGGTTTTACTCAGAATTCTCTTGTTAATGTGTTGCTTCCATAACTTTGCAGTCTTCTAGCTTGCCTACTTGCCACAGTGCACTGTGCCACCTACCAATAGAAAGGAAAAGATAATGTGCATATTTCCACGAGAGAAATCCCACGCCTGGACCGTCATTGACTGCTGCCATGATTCTAGCCTACGTCACAGCGTCATGTGCGCTTTTTACATCCAACACAAAAACTGCAGTCGTGGTGCTTTCGATTGTACTCAGAACTCGGAAATTCTGCCTTCCAAACAGGAAGATGTAGGTAACACCAGACTGCAGATGAGCTGCATACAGGGCTGGACTGGGACAGAAAATTGGCCCGGGCATTTTGACTAGAGACTGGCCCACCATTATAGGAAAAACCATAAAGCCTTTGAATGAAAACAAACGCTGTTGTGACAGTGATGTTCACTGTTCTGATGGTATATATGCATCAATCTATCAATCGTTTGTTGTAAGATTCAGATAATTATTTTTTAAAGGTGAGATATTTTAAATGAGAATAAGAAAGAAAAGTATTTCTTTGTGCCCCCCTCTCCCTGTTAATGCCCTACCTGCCCCCCTGGCAAAAGCTGTGCTAGATCTGCCCCTGCACAGTTACCAGCTGTCAGCTACTTAGAAAAGGATCCTGGTGTTATTTGTCTCTCAGAAACAGCTCATAACTTCAACTCATCCATGTCACCTAAAAGGTAAACCTGTTTCTCCATCACAGCTCTGATGATCCAGTAAGGACATCTCCTGGTTTCATCTTCATGTTTCCCTCTCACCACATATCCAAACCGATATCATGACCAGCAGCTTTACAGCTGTGGCTCCAGCAAACATCAGCTGATAGTAGAAATTAATATTAAATAAATTCTAACAAAAGCTGATCAAGCTTAAACGTGCTGCTGTTGTTTAGCGCGACATCCGCTGGTTTCCTCTTTCTGGCGCAAAGTGGGCGATAAACAAATAAGAGAGACGATCAGCTGATCATTGATCGGTTTCATGATTGAAGTCGAAACAGGAGAGGGAGGGGGGAGAATGAGAGGAGAAGAGGCAGCTGTGCAGCAAAGACACAGAATAAATCCAGCTTTGTCTCTTTTTTTCATTGTAGCTGAAGTCCGGGACAAACTGCGTTCCTTTTCACCTCAATACGAAACGCGTAATAATTTCTCTGAATACGAGACGATTCCGTTTTTTAGGCGACGGTTGGAAACTCTACTAACTAACCTTATGAATAAAATAAAAGTTCAACATCAGTAACATCACAGCACCCACCCAGCTGTATAGAAACTCTGTCATGCTAGTACGCAGTACGACTTATTGTAACTGACTGTAAAAAGTCAGCATAATGTGGAATTATATAGCTTTTTAGCATTATACTGTTTAAACATTATACTTTTAAGCAGGCCCCTGTGTGATCTTAGGAGCAAGAATAGTTGCTATGATCACAGGAAAAAGATGCATAGGCGAGATACTAAGAAATAGTACAGAAGTTGCTGTAGATAATGGGGGCAAAAGGGCAGCGTTAAGAAGAGTCTAACACATTGGATAAGTATAGACTAGAAAAGCAGAACTAAGGAGGAGAGCGTAAACCCCCGGCGCAACACACTTGACACATACAGAGTGCACACTCACGACACCTGACATGACCCGCACCCACCTACAGTGGTACACACACACATAAACAATTAAGATATGCATTTAAGAAAGGGGTTAAAGATAGGGCAAGACCTTAAAAGGAAAGGTAGAAGACGATGGATGAGGAAGAAGTTGTTTTGATCAAAACTGTGTAGGCGAACGTGATATCAGAATAACAGGAAAGGTGGGAGGTAAATAAGGAACTTTGGAATAATATAAACAGTTCGAAGGACTGCCCTTCGAATCTGCAAGAGGCTTCATGCTGAGCTGATTCCCTCCTGCGCAGGGGTTGAAATAAAGAAGTTGATTGAATTGAAGTCTGTCTCGAGTCGTTCGTTTTGGTTTTTCACCAGGTCAGAAAAAAAGGACTGGGAGTGGCATCAGCACGCCGACAATAACGAAAATAAACTCCACCTAAACTTGGTTTATATCTGACTGAGACAGACTGCAGGTCATAACTTCTTACCTGAAGTTCAGTTCACCTGACAGTCGGACTGGCGGCCGCCTTGGGTCTCTCCTCCTCCTGCCTCCCCTTTCCCTCATCCACCTGCTGGCCTCCACCACTTGCTGATGTTACTGAATCTGTGGAAGCTCTGCCACACGGAGTAACGAATAACGAGCCTATCTAAATCCCAGCAACAATTAACGCGTTCCTGATTTTGGCATAATAACTAGTTACCGTGCTCGTTACCACAATAATAACGTAGTTACTGTAACGCGTTAGTCCCAACACTGGTGGTGAAATAATAAACTACAGCAGGGCTTTTATTCAATCTTTTTATTTGAACTAGTTCATTTCAGCTCAGTGTGTGTCACAGTCACATGCTGACAGACACAGCTGAAATGAAATATTCAACAACACTTTCTGTGACCTTAGGTGCAATAAAAGCTTCCCAGAATTGCCAAATCAAACCAGCGTCCTTCTGCTGTCTGCTCCAGATAATGTCTCTCTGACATAAAAAGTCAAAGCAATCAGGTGTGCAAAGGAAAGAGAGAGAAGCCAACGCATCATCTGAGCGTTTCAGTCCTGTCAGCGTGAGCACAGTTTACACTCAGGTGCAGGCAGGAGTTTTGACCAAGAAGCTGCTGTTGCTTCGTTGATGGTTCCCTCCATATAATTATAACTATATATAAGTGTAACGTATAACTAGGCTTATGTCTGATCCCTGTTGAGGTTGTGTTGTTCTCTCAGACCTGTGGGGGAAAATCAAATGCTAAACGAGTCACCACACTGTTACATCTGGAAGCCTGAGTAAACAGTCATTGAGGGAAAGACTGATTATACAATATAAACTGATTACATTACAATATTACTATCACACTATTTATGGTTAGCTGCTTAAAACAAAGCCATTTAATAGTCTTGAGCGCTGTTTGCAGAGGAGGCTTCAGCACAAGACAAACGTGTACATTTTTGTATTTGATCTTAGAGCAACAGCTCAGTCCTGATAGGACGAGATGGTCACATCTTACAAATATCTAAGGATCATTGTAGATCAGAATTTTGTCATTTAAAACTCACATTTAAAGACTTGTGTCTAAGTTAAAACTAAGTTACTTTTTTAGAAATTGATCCTGTTTCTCCCTCCAAGTGACAAAACACTTGATTCATGCAACTTTTTGACCTTTATTGGATTACAGTCACCTGCTTTTTATGAATGCACCTGCCTGCTACCTAAAGAGGTTGGATACTGTCCACCATTGTGTTTTAACTCTTATTACTGGCTATGGAAATCGTGTACATCATTGTTCTTTGTCTGCTGCTGCTAAATGTCCATCTCTGCATATTTGCAGACTTTCCCTTTGGTTGGTCTTCATCTATAAATCTCTGCTTGGGCTGGTTCCCTCTTATTAATGTGTTTATAGGTGTAAAAACCACAACCAATACAGCCTCGTTTACACAATATCATACAATTGATTGTCCCAAAAATCAGAACAGTATTGGGGAAAAAGGCTTTTAAATACGCTGCCCCTGCTTCCTGAATAATCTGCAGAAGGAACTGAAACGATCAGAACTGGTTACCTCAGGAGAGTTTAAGTCCATCTTAAAGGAACGAGAGAATAACTCTTTTACTCAGTGTGATTGTTTTTAATGTTGCTCTTAATTGAACTGTGACCTAGAGCAGGGCAATATGACCAAAAATATTTATCACGATATACATTTGAAAATTTGCGATAACGATATATAACTGACATTAGACAAAATACATTTACAACTCCACAACTTTATTAGTGCAAAAAAACCAAAACAATGCATTTTCACTTAAACAAGCAGCTGTTTTTTCTGTGCATTAAAGTTATATACAAATGTAACAGTGCAAATTCCTCGCTGACAGTTTAACCAAAAGGCATTTCCAGTGGAAACTGGCCGACATATCCTCAGCATAACCATGTATAATATCCACAACACTTAAAAAGAGGTTACACACACAATACGGAAACATTATGTTGAAGCACAGTACGTATCACTCCGCGAGGCTCCGCCTACGATAGCCGTAATGCTCCGACAATCCATCAAGCGGTGCGGCTTCGTAGCTTAGCAAAGTCGTACTCTGTCGACTTTCGGAAAAATCAAAGGATTGATTTTAAGTGCGCCGTATTTTCCAAACAACACGGTAATAACGACGGCCCGCTAGCATGCGCTACCAAAAATAGTGCTTTGTTGTGTATCTGACGGACGAAAGCTAAACCAGTTCCACCAGTGAAGCTGCAGCATTTTTACAAACCAGTTCAGGTTCATCCGTTTTATTCAATGATCCACTTTCGCTCTTCTCATTCTGCGTCGCCGCCATGTGCGTATGTAAACAAAGGCACTGCGCATAGGGATGGGTATTGATAAGATTTTAACGATTCCGATTCCATTTTCGATTCTGTTTAACGATTCGATTCCTTATCGATTCTCTTATCGATTCTTTTTTTTTAAAAAGGAGAACACTAAGGTCGATTAGCTTAGAACTTTGTTTTATATCTTCTCTTTGAACAAGATAGAAATTTAGGAGTAACATGGCCTTACAAACCCAACAGTGAGATCTTAAGAGATCCACAGCCTGCGGCTCTTCAATGGGGTGTCACAGGGTCCCCAGGAAAAAAAATGTATATGTAAAATAATAAAATAAATATTCTTCTGTAGCAATAACAAAGTGTAACATAAATTATTCTGTAGCAATTACACAAGAATATCCAGTAATGTCCCTGCCTACAATTAAACACATTCACTTACCAAAGTGAAATCGGGGGCATCTGCTGTGGCAAATGGGTGCAAGCCTTTGACCACAAACTTAGACACTGCTCGGTGACATTCGTCTATCCTGGCCTGAAAGGAGACGCTACCGGTAGACTGCAGTGAGAACTGCCAGCATCTGAGCCAGACTCTGTCTGTCTCATCACGGTCACCTAAATGCACAGTAATGGCAGGTTTGTAATAAGGCAGATCGCGCTAACATAATATGCACTGTTAGTTGATTATTTACCTGCCGCATTAACGGTAGAGGACGTGCAAACGTTACCGCTGCTGCTGGGTTGAGATTCACGAGTCCGGAGCGGAATTAAAAACACGACATTCATTTAAGGTCATCGCGTGTTTTGTGAGCAAATGCTTTTGCATATTCGTAGTGTTTCCTCCCTTAAATGAAGTATCTACTTTGCAAGTATTGCAAGTTGCCCTGTTGTCATCCGTTCTCGTAAGTATAACCAAGCTTTTGAGCATTTGAGCCGCTTAGGCGTCGTGTTTCCTGCCGGGTAAATGACGCTCCGCAACGTGGTGACGTCATTCGGGGCGACTGGAATTGATAAGGGAATCGTTTGCAAAAATGGCAAACAATTCCAAGGAATTGAAACGGTGGGAACCGGTTCTCAACAAGAACCGGGTTTCGATACCCATCCCTAACTGCGCATGTGCGTTTTACCCATATTCTATTGCAATATTTCATTTTCCTATCGTTGCCCAACGTTACACCGGTATTACCGTGAACGGTATGATATAGCCCAGCCCTACTGTTACTGTATATTTTTCACATGTTCGTACGAGAGGTTGTATTTGTTTTAAATGTTATGTACTTGTGTGTATTTTGACTTTTGTTGCCATGATGCCAGGTCTCTCTTGGAAATGAGATTTTTAATCAGCATGCAATTTTTTTTTACCTGGATAAATAAAGTACTAATAATAAAATGAACCCTCACATTACATAACATGTATAGAGGAACATACGAAGCATTTTCCACTGCCTTCAGCCATGTGTAATACAGTCACACGTCTGGTTTATGATGACTACGACATGGAGCATGAAACGTATTATTGAAAGGGAATAATAATACTGCGGGCTAACATGAATGTGCTGCTGATGTAGAGGATTCAGTGATGTCATATGGTGCCTATGACTGCTGCCAGTGGGCTCAGATGAAGTACGGGAGGCAGAGTAATTGTTTCCATAATGCCGTAAGACAGGAAAGGAATGTTCAACATGCTGTTGAGGAGAAAACGTAGACGGACCACAGCCTCTGAGCTTAGGTGGTGCACAGTAAGAATCAGAGTTGATTTTCTGGTTGGGTGCCAGCGTAACCAGAAGCAAACTACATTTGCGCTCCCTCGGCATATAAAGATATTCCACTTTGTGACAATACTAGCTACAACAGAGAGGTATTTACTATTTCTATCACAGGATATGATATTATAGCACATTATATGCTCTACAGTCACTCAGATCATTTTCCTAACCACACTTCTGTATGTCATCATCTTTATACGGCACCACTTCTTTATATTTCAGCTTGGTTATGATGTAAAGAAGTTAAATTGTATCCTATGAAGTACCGATCAAGGTACATCCTTTAGTTTATGGCAAGCGAGATCCACCCAGCCAGACACAAACCTCAGAGAGTGATGTGAGCAGCCAGACTATCAGCATCAGAATCAGAATCAGAATCAGAAAGGGTTTTATTGCCAAATGTTGAGCAGGTTTACAACATTAGGAAATTGCTGCGGTGCTTCAGTGCAAACATACTGTCATAAACTGCGCTTAAATAGACATGAAAAAATAAAAGTAAGAATAAGAATTAAAAGTGCTATGTAGAAAGATATATACATGAGTGCAGGTGGTGATCAGTGCCAAAACATAGAATGATGCAGTGAACACAGCGTAGGGTCATGAATAGAACGAATAGCATCTATTCGTTCCACAATAAGTCAGCCCAGATAACCAGATGACCATCGCACTGAGGCCCCAGACCATCTCTGACCTGGCTTCCATTAACCCAGGCTTACTGAGACTGAGAGAAAGTGAGATCACAATCATTACCCTCCATCAGTGCTATCTTCATTTCCTATCACTCATGTCTGCCCAGGCCGGGAAATATCACTTGCTCTCTCTCGCTCTCTCCCTGGCTGTGTCTCTCACCTCCACACGCCTCTGTAAAATAAGAGCAGGTGGTTGGGTGAAGGCCACTACACCAGGGGGAGCTCCCCGCTGCCACCACGAGCCGCCTCCACCTTCCCCATCTTCCACAGACACGGCCTTTCTCTGTGTCAGCAGTGAATTGTTCTCCACCAAATCTTCATTTAAGCAGGTTTCAATTATTCAGTGTGTGTTAGTATTGACGGTAAGTGTGTGCGCGCACTTAAATCTCTTTGTGAGCACCAAGAATCCGACTGTTACTACACTTGTGGGTCCCAAATTCACAAGTTTGCAGACATCTTTGAGGCTCAAAATGTGGTTTTAGTGTCAGGGTTACAGTTAGGTGATGGTTAGGCATTCGTTTATGATGGTTAGGGTAAGAGGTTAGGGAAAGCTTTATGCCAATTGGATGTCCTCACTAAGACACAAAAGGCGTGTAGTCTAATATGTTTGTACTGCCTGGACTATTATTACAAAAGAAGCTTGTTCATCCTTGTACATGCAAGACTGAATGTGTTCGTCCCACACTGCCACGCAGTGAAGGCCAGACATCTGAAACAGGAAGGTATAAAAGTCCTCTCAGAGTCTAATGCACATGCAAGCTCTCAGATCTTTAGACAGCATGAATGCAAAACATGCAAATCGTTATTATTTTTAAACCCAGCTTTGGAAAGAAACGTTTGCTTTTGCCTGATTTGGTCTTCGTTTTGCTGTCACTGGAAGTGCAGACACCAGATTAATTGCAAATTTGTTTTTTTCCACACATTTTAAGTGCTGTGAGCTGGAGAGTTAAACAGAGTGACAGAATGCTAACATATTAGCTCTTTTATAAGCTCAGCCAACCCACACAACTGAGGGCAAGCTATTATGTGTTTATGTACTTTGAACGGATGCTGCTTTTATTCTGCTCCTCAGTGACCCCACTTAACTAGTGAAAGGTCAGCATTTAATGAACAGGCAGATGGCAGCACTTGTTGACTTAGCATATAAGTTGTCTGGCATTTGACCCCACTCTGCAAGTGAGAGGAGTGCAAATGAAGGTCGCTTATCATCAGTGGCGTCCTCTCTTCTAGAAACACTTAAGCTTGACCGAATGGAAGCGCACGTTTCAGAAGAGAGTCGCATAGTCGGATAAACTCAACATATGCAAAAACTCAATAAATACTATATCAGCAGACATAAGAAACCCACACAGTTCCACTCAGGTTAATTAATGATGATCCCTGTGCTGTGTGGTGCAGAAGCAGAAACATGTGGTGGTCCTAACGTGCAAAATTGCACTCAGAATACAAATCAATGGAATAAAGAGCGATGAACTCTGCAGTAATGTATTCTACAGAAAAGCAATGTTTTAGAGAGTTTATTATTGACTTGTAGCTTTTATACATACTAGCATAGAAAATAAGTATCAGACAAACAAAACATGCCCAGAGGTAATCCTCCTGGGAGTATCTCGGCACTCAGGAGCCGGTTCATTTCTATAATGAGCTGAGCTTACCAGATAAGATAGATGTGTGTATTTTATTTGTTACAATTTTAATGAGCTACCCAACAAACAGGGAATGAAGGGAACTTCCCGAGCTCCCCTCTGTCTGACATTATTTTCAATAATAAGGGAAAAATCGGCAAATCATCATATTTTAGAGAATTTTTTAATAGTTGTTGACGAGCTTTGTGTTGATGATCAGCTAAGCAGCTGTCCAGCATGCAGCTGGATGTTTTGGGACACTCGGCATTGATATCTGTTTACTTCTACTTCATAAATGCTCTCAGCCAGATTCAGACTTATTGCTATGACGGATACACATTGTTCCTTCAGTGACCTGGTTTCACTCATTATGCAAATGTCCTGTTTATAAGGTTGGAAACCTGCAGTCAGCCGAGCCTGAAGAAGTCACCTGGATGAGCGACGAAACATTTCTCCCACTGAAAACGTCCAGATGAACAGAATCAACTTTTGGGGATTAAAAAAACTATATAACAGCTCTGAGCAGTGCCATCAAATATTGAACAGACTAAACGAACTCAGATTTACTATGTAAAGAAAACAAACATCTATCTTTGTGCTTGGAGACGGCGCACGCGGTTCGTCTGATAAGGCAGTCGGCAACTTTCTGTTCTTCAGGATGTAAAAACAGATGAATCAGAGCACCGCGAGGCGTCGCTTTATCCTTAGTCGTGAACACAATACATTCCAAATGTAAACAAAAATCATAAAGTATGATTTCAGTTAAAGTCTATATTTTTTTAATGTTTCAAAAGTATCACGTTTAAACTGACGAATAGTTTTTCTTTTTTAAAACCCAGCTGAGAAATAAAGCTCTGTTACTGTATGTATAAAAAGAAAACCTGTATGAAAGTCCAGACAGGGCATTTGTTTTGCTTCACCCCTTCTTTTAAATGTTCATTAAGCTAGTCTCTCTCGCCTCCTTATTTGTTCATGATTTTGACTGGTTGGACCAATCACAGGTTAGTGTTAACTTTCCACCGTAACTGAGCCAGGCCATTTGTACATGTTGTTTCTGCATCGTTTTCTTTGCACAGTAGTTAACACTTAATTTGTCATCTTCTAAATGCAGCCCCGGGGTCCCACTGCTGGTCCTTTCCTGGGGAGAGCTGTGTCAGCTAAGGGCGCCAAATAAAACGTGACTCATCAGTAGTACTGTCACCTGGATCTGTTGGGATTCAAACTTTCTTGTTGGCCTTTTCGTGTTTATGTCCAATGACATGCTTGTTAGCATAACTAATGGTTCTAAACTGGCTTATGTGTGGATGTGAGAGTTATCTGTGTCTCTGCATTAGCTCTGTGATGGACTGACGACCTGCTCCAGCAGCGAGAATAGACTCCAGGTTGGACAGGCACATAAGAAAGTGACGGGTCTGAGATCCCAAGTTACAAAAAAGAAAGAAACAGCAGATGAGCTAACGTGATTTAGCTGAGCCAGCCACTGTGTACTGGTGGTGGTCAGAGGGCCCGGTGGCGCCAGTGTCCGGCAGCCTCGCCTCTGTCAGTGCGCCCCAGGGTGGCTGTGGCTACAATGTAGCTGCCATCACCAGTGTGTGAATGTGTGTGTGAATGGGTGGATGACTGAATGTAGTGTAAAGCGCTTTGGGGTCCTTAGGGGCTAGAAAAGCGCTATACAAATGCAGGCCATTTACTGTGTAGGTGAATGCAGTGAGTCATGACTCATTGGTGTAGCTGCTGTAACCTGTGTCCATATGCTAGAGGTAGGAGAGCTGCTACCTGTATCTATGCACTCAATGTATTTGTGCCCCACAATTAGCTTCATAGCGCTCCATTAATCAAACACAACACGAGGTCCCTCCTGCCACTCAGTTACTGACCATCATGTGTTTGCTCATCACATAAAACATGCTAAGTGTGGATCAGCCTGTAAATACTGAAAAAACAAACACAAATCTGTTGCAAGACTGTAACACACTCACAAATCACCATATAATGAAATACAGGGTATAATTTATGACATTTATCTGAGCAGAGTGAATAATTAGAGACGACATTCGTCAAACAGGATTGGAGTGCTGGTTGTTCTGCTACATGTCAGTGAAGCAGAAACCAGAAATGGAAAACCAAAGTGTAGCTACGAGAGCCAAATGTGTGCAGAGAGAGGGAGTGATGAAGAGTGCAAGATCGTTATTATGACAGCAAAAGGTCTGTGATGTTGAAGCAAGATCTCCAGAACACACAGCCTAATTTGTCTGCAGTCTACACCTGATGTTGTTGGTATACAGCGCACACGCAGCCCCCAGTGTGCGCGCACACACACACCAGAACGCACTGACTGCAGTACCACATCATTACAGCCGCAGCAATGACAAGACAGCAGTTATTGGCTGATGGAGACATTTTTCATCCACTAATTTATAGTTGGTTTGATTTGGAATCAGACAAATTAAAGAATGAAACATTTCCCCGTCCAACTGGCTAATTGGACCGACTGTTAATGGCTGCTGAAAGAAACGTCAAGTTTAATTTCTCACTTATTGACATGCAGTTGATGTAGATGACATTAATCTAATGATTATTCATGAGACTTTCCTGTTATCGCCTCTCTCTCTCTCACACACACACACACATTTCTATCACCAGGCATATCATTAAGCTGAAGCACAACCATTAACCAGCATGGTTGCCATGGAAAATTCTCCTGATGATTTACTGCCTACTGTTCAAATGGCACTCGTGTAACGCTGGCTGCCGACTACATTTTGCAAAGAAAATGCGTGTTGTGTTTAGAGCAGCATTAAAACACACTAATTGTGTGCACAAATTTTTGTATGTTTCCAGCAACCAGCGCTCGCTGTGGTGGGAAAAAAGCTTTATTGTTCTCAAATTAACTACAAATTACATTCCAGAAAAAGCTCTTAAATAAAATCATGGCACGCTGTTAACATGCAGTATGATTTTACTGCATGTCATTATTGCAAGGATTCCCCAGGAAGTGGGTAGCAAACATTAACTTCAGATATCTCTGAAGTTGTAACTTAAGTGCTGCCAAATTATGTTTGGTTTATTAGGTTTAGAGCGAATGTGTCTGTGAAAACGAGAAAGTGTTCAAATAAAAACAAATTTAATTTATTCTTATAGGCTTTTACTATCTTTGACAACAAAAGCCTCTAATGTGTGCAGGAGTCTACTTATAGCATAACAAAGTAGTGCAATATTGAAAAATGTAAAAATCAACATAGTGCTATCCTTCCTGTAAGAGTCTAAGAGGTTTCTGCAATAAAAGCTGCATTCTGATGTCGAGCTTTCAGGCTCTGTGAGAAAAGTTAACACACTGATCGTTATCAACACTTACGGCTTTGTTATCATGTTACTGTTCAAGCATTTTAACTTTGTAAATGCACAGCTCTGCCTCTACATGTGAGGATTTCTGTGCAACTTATTTGTTCTACATGTGTTTGCATATCACCAGCATCCATCCATGCTACAACCTGCAAAGGGTTGTGTTGCGTTGACTTTCATAGATGTGACGAGAGCCTGCTGGCTGCTTATCAGACTAAGGTATTTCAACATGGAAATGATGGGTCCCTGAAGGGTTGATGGATTAGATTTGGGGGAAAAAATGACTTGATGGACAAAACACTGAAGTGAGAGTTACAAAGTAACACTTGAAGAGCAAAGGAAACATCCAGACAGTCTGTTATGTTTGTGCTTACATTGTAGAAAACAAGACATTTTCAAATAAGTCAGTATTTGTTTTCCAAAAGGTTCTTGGGTTAAATGACAGTTTGGCAGATTTGGCTTTTGAAAAAAGAAACTAGGAGATGTAGTAAATGAAGCAGGGGTGAATATTTTGTCCCTTACGATGTTTTGTTCGTGAAGAAGAGCCGATGGTTCCGACAACACTGGAGACAAAAGCAGTGAAGCAAAGCTGACCCTTTAGTTTCTCTTTCCTCCGCAGCCTCCAGCTTTTTTACGAGCAGACAGACGTTCAGCACATGCACGCTCACTGCAGCTGAGCATAGCATGATTTTATTTGTCTAATTATGAAACCCAAATCCAAATAGGAGCTTTTATAACATCTCTTTTATATTACAAGGGGCAAAGGAACAGGTAATAATGGGGTTTTGTGCTGCATCGCTGCAGATGCAGTAAAGGCTTGTTGTTTTTTTACACAGGGTGACTTTCATGGAGCAGATGGACCGACGACCCGACGTGAAGGAGTGAAAGGTCTGTTAGTTTTCATTCCACCTTTTAATACTTTAATTAGAGAGGATTAAGTGGGCAGTAAGTGACCTGAGCAGGTGATCAAACACTGAACGGGGTAATAATAGTCGCACACATCAGACATGAGCACTAAATGCTCGGCTTTTATTGGAATTGCAGATATTTATTCAGCTTGCTACAGCATTATACAGTATATGTGTGCTTATATGTTATCATTAGATCACCATGGAGTGTAAGTTTTTCTGCTACAGCCGTATGTGCAGGCTCTTTGATCAAAATTATATTTGTAATGCCAAAATAGAATTATTGTTCTCATCAATGAATTTTCAAAATTACAATTTTACAAAACAGGCAAAAAAATATATCACAGCATTTATTTAAATATACATATTTTTGGTTAAGATGACAAATTTCAGTTATTTACTTGAATTTACGAACAGAAAAATCAGTTTCAGCAGTTGAATCTTACTCTTGATGAATTTCTGACTTCTCAGTGAACTCCACTGTGCCAGCTCAAATCTGGGTAAAAAAAAAAAAAAGGAATTCAGACTAACCTCATAAATAAATCGGGATGGGAATCAAGAACCTAGTTGTCCAATTCCTGGGAAGTGTTGGTCGTGCATTTGAGGAGGAAAGTAGCGGCGCAGTCTAAACGTGGATATGGAAAATACTTTGATTTTTATTGCACAAAAGGATGAGAGCGCACAGCACAGTGCATCTAGGACAGTAAGAGTTGCATTATGCTGTTAATACAACTTTGGCTTTGCAAGCACCTGCACAGCCAGCATGCTAATGCTAAGCTAACCAAAGCCATGCCGACCACAGCCCAGCAGCCAGACCCTGAACTGACTCTTAGGTGTTCGTTCCTTCTACTCAGACGTGATGTGCTGGATGCCTCCAGGGTGAGCTGGAAGTCATGGTTGTGGAGCTCGGGACGCGTCTGCTTAGGCTGCTGGTCCTGAAACTCAAACCTGGACAAGTGTTGAAAAAGAAAAGGAAAGAAAATAAATCTTTATTTAAAGATCAAATGAAATGAACAAGTCAATAATAATGCTTTTTCACAGGTCATAATGTGAGTGATATTCTCATCCTCTCATTTATTCAGATTGTTTACAGCTTAAATGTTTTTGATCAGCTGCAGTTTTTAGAACATAGCTTGACAGAAATGCCTTGAAATAGGAACAATCTCCATGTGTCTTTATTTCTATGTGCTCTCAGCACAGAGTGGTCTGAAATCAGATCCAGCAGTGACTTTTTACTGCAGGAATGTAGACGTTCCCAGAAAGAAGAATTAAAAACTGATGGCTGGTGGGCAGAGATGCAAGAAGGAAGAAATGAGCAAGTGAGTATCAGTATTGTCAGTATCGTACTTTTTGTCAGCAGGAATATACTGTCTGCCAACCACGCTCTCACTGGTTTACAGATTGTGTCCTTTTGTATCAGTATATCTGTAAATCCCTCCATCCATCCTGGAGATCCAGCAGGCTGAGCCAGCCTATTGAGCCAGAGAGAAAGGCAGGGGGAGACTCTTTCAATCAGCAGGTGGAAAATACACAGCTCAGCAAAAGTCTGTCCAATTGTGAATATATAGGATTCTGGTAATATGAGAGAGCCTGCTCCAATATTCTCTTTGGCTGTTTTGTTCTTCCTTACCATAATGTGACCTCTGAAAGAGGTCAGAGGTCACACTTTTCATTATCGCATAGAGCAGAAACACTATAGCTCAGTCTTCCTTTTTGGAAACAGTTCATGGGTTAAATATAATTTGTCTATGTGATATAGAGGAAATTCATCACATCGGCACACGGAATATTTAATAGGAAGTATTTCCTGCTGAGCTCATTTAGCAAACATCCCATTTCTTATTAGGATCCAGATGCTGTTAAAGCTTTTTCAGAATCAATTTGTTTTCCTCTCGTTCCCCCCAGCACCATCAAAATAAATGCATGCACTGTCCGTGTGAAGCGCCTCATCTACTGTGCACTCGGGTCATGTTTAATGAAACAAACAACAACATGCCCACCCGCAACAGATACCATCTTCCTGGGCGGCAGTTGTCCTGAGATGACTGGTGCCAGACTGGGGCGAGGAAAGAAAGAACAAAAGAAAGAAAGGAGAGATGCCACCGAGTGCCAAGGGAACAGTCCAGCATCGGCTCGCCAAATCAATAGGTACTGTGAACCCTGAAGAAAACTATCCTGCTGTGAGCCAATAAACCAGACACTCACTCGTATTAGGGGACACATCCACTTATTACTGGGGTCACTTGATACTTTCTGAAAGGTCCCTCTTCTTAATTAGGCTGGCATGCTGCTGTCAACAATCCTCTTTATTTTCAGCCTTTTGAAAGAATACAAACATTTAAATCCTTAAATTAAAAATATTCTATTTTTAATTATTTTAAACTCGATTTAAACAGAGAGCTTCCCTCTGTGCTTCCCGCAGGTCTGTGACTTTTTAGTTTGTAACCCCACGTATGTCATATTTACGGTACTGTTAGGGCGTTTGGGAGAGCTCTACATCATCAGTGTGATCCATAATAATTTGCACAAAAATTCCAGGTGTTGCAAAAATAATAAAAAAAGAAAACTCATATATTTTAAAGTGTATATTTATTTCTTACTCTTCTTATATTTATTGTTTGTGTTTTGCACACTTTGCCTCGTCGTCTCGTCTCTCGATACACTGTAGCAGAGATGACAATAAAGTTTACTTTGACTTTTACACACTGATATTTATTTATTTTATTTAATTGACAGAAGATTCAATAAACCCTCCAGTTTGTTTGTTTTTGGTAATTATTTAATGGCTCAGACCTTATAGGGTAAGGTAAAGGCATTACTGTACAACCACATGTTATATGTGCAAATATGAATTTTGAAAAGCAAACTGTGAGAATGACATCAACAAGAAATGATTATTTAAATCTTTATTTGCATCCAAAATCATCAGTTTAGTTTATGGGGGGAGCAGTGAAGGATGAGGAATTGTCAACCAGCCCCCCCCCCCCAAATAAAAATAAAAGTCTAGATAATTTAGTTACTCCGCATGAAGTTGATAATTGTGGGATTTGGCTGCCTCTGTTGTGGTTGTCTTTTATCACAGACAACATCAGAGGAGGAAATAGGAGGCCCAGAGCAGATGCCGCCTGCTGCATGCCTCCAGATGATTAAGAACACACCAAGAGGACGAGGTGGGGGAGGTGCACAACAGATGGTGCAACACTGCCCCCATGTGAGAGAATCCAGAGGCAGTACAGCAGCTCATCCTGTCTCATATTTTTCCCAAGCAATGCTGAGTTTGTCAGAGCACCGCTACATGCATCTTTCAAACCTCCTGCAGAGAGTCCTGCAATTTTATGAGCATGGTTTTACGTGGCTTTCAGCCTGGATCCTCTTCGAGCTTAAATCCCCATGTCTCCAACCTCTGACACTTCCCCTCCTTGTTTACGGCGAGAAAAACTGTGCCAGTGATTTTCTTGTCAGTCAGCAAAATAAAAGCAGTAGAAATACCAGCAGTGTGTGAGGGCAAGAGTCGGAGAGGACAGACAACACTCACAGATTATTATACAAGGTCTGCAAACAGCTTTTCCACCTTAAGAGTTACCTGTGGATGAGGTGGGTGTTTTTTTTGGCTGAGACGGGCAGAAAAGTGGCTGTGAAGACTGTTAATGTTACTTAGATCCTCCTGACCTTTCCGGTGGCATGTTTGCTGGCTTCTTTGAAAAGGGCAATCATAAAAAATAAGAGCAAGACTTTTCACACAGGCTGAATGCAGAAGAGAAAACACCTCTGCAATGCTGACAGTGTTTGCAACGTATGCAGACTGTTTTAAACACTGATACTGACCACTCCGGTTGGGGAGTCAAAGTAAGAGCAAACCACAAAGAGATGCAATATTTTAGCGATCAGTACCAAGGATATGTGACCCAAATATATACAGAAAGGATGATAATTACCACAAGATGTCCATAACTGAGGCTGAACCTGCCAAATAAAGGCTCACAGCTCGGTCTACTAGGAGAAGCATGGCCTGTTCTGAGACCTGAGTGTGCTCACAGATGGAAGGGAAGCCCTCCATCGCTTCACGCTTTTGCAAAAAAATCGAGTGGTGAACCACCGAACGTGAGGACGACAACAGAGAGCATAAATGGGCCATAACAAATGTAAACAGGGCCATGCATGTATTTTAAAAGCAAGAAGGAGCGCTCATAGTCAAAGCAGTTTCTGTAAGCATGCAGTATGCTGTCCTGTGGTTTGTTGAATCAGCAGTCCCCAACCCCACGATCCGGTAGCAGCCCGTGAGTGGTTTGGTACCGGGTCGAGTTGAGGCTCGGATGTGAAATTTATGGTTTTCAGGGTTTTTATCGTTTTTATTATCAACTCGGTTTCCCTGGGTCTTTTCCTGTGTGTTATGAACAAATCATCTTTTTTTGGAACCAGTACTGGTTTTATTTTGTTGTATTTATCCGCGACACTTTAAAGGCCGGTCTGTGAAAATATTGTCGGACATAAACCGGTGCAAAAAAGGCTGGGGACCGCTGTGTTAAATGATCACACCTCAGTCATCTCTACATGTGTTTCTGTGTTATTAACAAACACAAAGACATAATTGTCTTAAAGATTTGTCACACAGTGACATCACACACACCCATGAAGCTCATTTTTAGCACAGCTACACTGCGGATTCAGATGACACACACTAATGAGCACAGCTTCCCGTACTACTGAGCAAATTTCATTCTGACAGGGTAGTGGGAGAAATAAAAGCGAGCTCCTCTTTTCCCTTGTTCAGCACAACGGCAGCTTTGTTCTTAAAATAGTCGGGCTTGTGATTTAAATTCAGTCTGGAGTATTGAGAGCAATGAGACAAGATCAAAGAGGTCTCTTTAGACTCACTTACTGCAAAAAAGAGACGAGGCAAGAGAAAATACAAGTCTCGCTGGATCACACGGGGAAATTGTTCTCTGCACATTTCCAGCAAATCATATTAGATAGAGTCACTGTGGCAACTAGAGAAGATAATCTTTAATGTGCTCTTTAATGAGAGGGAAAATGTTTGTCTCTTGTGATTGAAGCCCTCGCTGTGCAAATTATATCCAAATCAGTTCACCAGCATGGGCCCTTCAATGATGAAAAGTAGCTGAGGGATAGCATTCAATTAGTGCATTAGATTGAGACAATCAGAACATGTAATGGGCTTTAAGGCTTTGGCTACGAGCTCGTCAGTCAGTGAATGCGACTGGTTCCAAAACAGATCATCACAAGCGAGCTAAAATGTGATATTCCTTTGGACTCCCTTTGCTGGACTGAGAAGGTTCGGCTGCTTTTATGTGCACAGTGTTGTGTTCACCTACAAGCAGCAGGTACGCTGTGCGGTCTAGACAGATTTGTCAGGTTCACTCTGGAGGACTGACGTACTGGTACATTGGCTGGTCAGGAAACATGCAGAGGAATTTTTTTCTCCCATTTGAAAAGACAACAAAACTGACATTAAACTTATCCTGGCAAAAAGACAACATTAATTAGCTAATAATTAGGTGTTATGTGGACGTTATCGTGTAAGATTGACATGTTTGCACATAATCCCTGACCTTTTACTACTGTGTTTTTAGTGTATGTCACATTATTTGTGAAAGTCTCATGCCTTCTGTCTTCAAATTTAATACTACTCTATAACAAATAGATAGAAACTCTAACTCTAATAATAACTCCTAGAGCACAGGTCGTAATGAGCTGCACTGCCCAATAAACCATATTATTATTAGTCTGAACTGGTTAGTTTGAAAAAGAATTTACCCACCATACAGTTTGTATTTATGGCAATGTTAGCTTTTTCTGTATAGGTTCCCTATCTGTTACGTAGCAGTCAATGTTTTAAGCAGTGTTTCTTGTGACGTTCAGTGAGTGTTGTGTGTAAAGTGGAGCTAACTGACGTTTGTGTTGTAGAATTACAAGGTTATGAAGGTTTTTAAGTCAAACTTAGCAGCAGTTTCTGACTTTGCAGATGTCCATTTGGAAGATATACTGAATACAGTAAACTGACATTTAATTTAGGAATGTTAATGACTAGCTGCTAGCTGCCTTGCTAACCAGTAACTAGCATACTAGCATAGCATGCTCAAAGACAGACGTCGCCGTGGCACTTTGATACAGAATATAAGTGGTTATATGTTTGCTTTATTAGAGTAACAAACAGACACCTGCTTGACTGAAGGAATGCATAACCGCATTGTGTAGCTAACATCTGCTAGCACTGCAGATGTTACCTACACTAGTAGAGTGGCTGTGCCTCAGTGTGAGTAGGCTACCATTTGACGGGTTGGTGGTTCGATTCCCCAGCTGCTGCAGTCTGAATGTTAAAGTATCTTTGGGACTGATGCTGAATACCAGCTTTGGTCAGTGCTGGGCCTGGGCATAGAAAACAGTGAATGTGTGTGTCATTGGGACAGGAGTCAGTTAGCTTTTTTGGAATAATGTTTAAACTACAAGTAAATTACCTGCCAAAGGTATTCCCTGATACTCATAACCTGACATTCACATAAGAGGACAGCAGATAGACACTGGACTCTGGGTGTTGAATATAGCTCGAGCAACAATAAGACCTAATCCATGCTTATAACATGTCTTCAACTATTCCAGGACCTGGCAGAAAAACGTCAACAGCTGCATGCACACAGACACACACTCATGTTTACAGTACGACCAAAGCTACAGCAGTTATGGAGAATATTCACACACCTAATTAAGGCTCTTCTGTGTGTTCTTTCTGTTTTCTTCTCTAGCATGCAAATGATACTAATGTGGCAAATTAAACATTGAAACAAACACGCACACATAAAAGACTTTTTCTGACTCTTAGAGTTCAAATCGATTGTGTGGTGAAGAAACATTTTTAATTCTGTGGTTCAGTCGTTGTTACCATCCACTTTAAATGATGGTGAAGAAATATTGTTAAAAAGCTTAACAAAAGAGAAATGAAACCTCCTCTAACAAATTCAGCAGCTTGTGTTGTTAGAGCCAGTCGTCTTTCTGTGTCACATAATGTGACTGCAGCTCCCACCCAGAGACTTCATATCGTGTGACCCTAGGACTGCAGAGCTTCCCCTGTGAGAAATCAGCCTGGTCTCCAGCACGGCAGCTTGAGCCGACCCATCGGCTCGAGTTGGTTCATTATTCAGGTCCCCCTGGCCACGAGAGTCAAAGCCAACAGTCTGATCACATTATCAATCAGAAGGATGTCGCTGAATTTGATTTTCTCGATGACAGGTGAGAGCAATGCAAATGCCTCGTGATATCAGTACCTCCCCTGCGACAACTGAGATCATTAACTGCAAACTGTCATCTAAGTGTGGAAAATGGATAGCCTGCTCCTCACTCCCTTTTCCTCTTTGCCCATCTGTGTAAATAGTAGAGATGGACCGATCCGATATTACGTATCGGTATCGGTCCGATACTGACCTAAATTACTGGATCGGATATCGGAGAAAAATAAAAAATGTAATCCGATCCATTAAATATCACGAAAGCACCTCACAAAACTTGCAACACGCCGTAACTCACCTCAGAACGTTAGCACGTTGGAGCAGTATGCATCACGTGATAGAGCGGCTGTGGCATGCCGGACCTGTCGGTGGTCTGGATAGCATGTGGAGCTTCGCTAGCAACCTGGCATTTCATCTCCGACAAAGTTATCCCCGAGAGAAGTAAAGCAAGTGTGTAAGTCAATCTCTGAATGTTTGTAAAGCATTCCCACGTTAAGCTTAACAAGCGACTGCCTCTCGCTCTCCGGCTGCTACTTCAATCATGAAACTGCTTAACGATCAGCTGATCGGCTTTTCTGTTGCGAGTCCGTCTCTCTTCTTTGTTTTTGGCCCACTTTGCACCAGAAAGAGGAAACCAGCGGCTGAACAACAGCAGCACGTTTAAGCTTGATCAGCTGTTGTTAGAATTTATTTAATATTACTTTCTACACCAGGATCTTTTTCTACGTAGCTGACGCTGGTAACTGTGCAGGGGCGGATCTAGCAAAGTTTAGCCAGGGGGGCCGATAGGGCATTAACAGGGAAAAGGGGGCACAAAGACATACTTTTCTTTCTTATTCTCATTTAAAATGTCGAGCTTTTAATAAATAATTATCTGACACCCAAAGTTTTAATTTGATGTAAAATGAATAGAAGTCAATTACTGTATATAGTGACTATTAAGTCTAATATATATACCCTAGTAAGCTATAGTACTTTTTCCTTTGGGAAGGTACCATCTGTGCAGTCTGCAATTTTGTTGAAGAAAGATGTTGAATCTATTTAATATTTCTTGAAAAATAATTGATTTCTGTGCATTTTTTTTCACACTGCATCAAATTAAGGTTGATTACGTCGATTAAGCATCATGAGGTGGAGCGTGAGGGGTGGTTCCCTATTTTTTATTTATTTATTTTTGTTGTTGCTGGGAGTTGGAACCCTATTAGTTAGGTTGCTTAATATTTACGCTAAGTACTCTTTAAAATACCAGAACAGGGAGGATGGTGTAGGTCTAAGTTTATTAGATTGATCAGTATTGCTGAACTATGAAATATTTTTTTTGTATACAGGTATAACAGAATAGCTTTAGTGTAGTTGTTGTTTTAAACTTGAGTATGAACTTGCAGACTTGCAAAATGCAGCAAGATATTTTAAAAAACAGTTTTGTTGATTAAAAAACACTATATCGGATTCATATCGGTATCGGCAGATATCCAAATTTATGATATCGGTATCGAACATAAAAAAGTGGTATCGTGCCATCTCTAGTAAATAGTAAAGCATTCATAGCCTGAAGGCAGGGACTAGGACAAATGGGTAAAATGTAGATTAAATCTTTTTTATAAGTGCATACAGTGTTATATGTACTGTAGTAATGTCAGGAAAATGATCCTGTGGTGCTTTGCTGGAGAGTCAAGATGAGAAATGTAACAAAAACTAAAAATCAAAAACTGTTTCTGATTCAAATGTGGCCTGCCTTCCTTTAAAGGTCATAGTTGTGTTCTGTTGATCACATTTATGCCTCTGCGATGTGCGCTGGATACCCTCCAGCATGTCAAAATAAAGACCCTTATACTAATTTTAATATTTGGGAAACGCAAAAGGACACCTAAATCATCGCTGCACTTTGTGCCTACATACCAGGGCATGCAACACAGCTCAGGTCATCCTGCTGAACGGACTCTCTCTAAATGTCTCAGCATAATCCCATTAACATGGGTAAAAACCAAGCATGTGTGTGATCTGACACGCAGCCTTTGAGCTGTATGCGCTCCATCTGTGTGCACTCAAAATAAAGTTGGGCCAGTTTGAAAGACTTGTTTGCACCCTGTGCAAGTTTGAGGTGAAATCACATTGGGAGAGAGCCGGGCATCCACAAAGCGATCCAAATAAAACGACTGCCAGAGAGCAGCACGGCTCCTCCCGAAAACCCTCAGTGTCTACATGCATTTATAATTGAGTTTAGGGCACCAGCGCCAGAGGTGGTTTTGAATACACAGAACATCCTCTGGACGCTGTATAACATGCCCACCCCCAAGGCCCTATAGTATGTGTTATGAGAGTATGAGTAATGCAGATGTAATGCTAGGTTGCAGATTAAAATTTATGCACAAGCAGCCAGAAGGCTATCTGTGGATTCACAGGATGATGGCTTTAAGGGTAACTCAGTTCAGTTTAAATCACAGGTGGTTTTTACTTCCTGCGCTTTTTGATGGTACCTCGCATCCATACACTACCTGCTTCTTTTCCGTACGTTTAATTTGAAGTTCGGCACAATCATAACACCAACTCCTCTGCAATTTCAGCTGAATTTAATTTTCTTTCTTTAATGACACTGAATGAGACTTTAACACACTTCGGGTTTGTACAAGTTTTGAAGTGCTAACTCTGGGCAAGTTTTCAGATAATCAGCTCAGGTTATTCATGTCTTTTACATATATTTATATTACTTGCCACGAGAGTGCTTCACACTGTGATATTATGTAGAAACTCAAAACAATGCATTAAAAATTCATAGTGTCCTTTTAACCCCTGCTGTGACAATAGAGCCCAGGGCAGCCTCGAAAAGCTCGTTTGTGGCTTGAATTTAGTGCTCCACAAGCAAAAGGAAAAAAACATCACAATTTATCTCATAAAGGCTGAGCATATCAGTGCTTAAATGAATCTAATCATGCCAGCAGCTTTAGCCATCACTATTAATAATATCCACTTTTCATAATGCTGCTGATTTCTTTTATTTACGCTCAGTCGTCTCCGCTGGCTGCCAGTGGAAAGCGGGCCTACATAATCACTGCTAATAAATTAAGCCCAATAGAACTGTCACATCTCATTTGGACTCATTTGCACATGATTGTGTTTGTTTATGTTCAGTCTGGTTGAGAAAAAGCAGAAGCTTTGACTGGCAAATGGGTGGAATTAATGAATTTCACTGCCGTTCTCCACTCTCCCTTCCTCACCGCGCTGCTGGAGAAATCAAAACTAAAGCACTTTCTTTCTGTTTCCTCTGGCAGCAACTCAACGTGGCGGATGATCCTGAGTTGAACGCAGCTGTCACACATCAGCACACGTTCTTCTTTGATAATAGCGTATGCGTGTGTGCTGTTGGGTCTATCTTCCTGGATTATTAGTGTGGTAAAAGCAATCAGCTGCCAAGGGAAGATGATTAGGCTAACGATGATGAGAGGCACTGAGTTGAGCTGTGAATGACAGACTGATCAGTCTTTTTTTTTTTTTTTACCTGTCCCGTTTGGATCTTTAGCATCAGAATTATTGTCTGAAGGCCAAGAAAGATGCCAAGCGGATTTACTTTACCAAGTGGATCATCATGGCCTTGCCATATTGGTCCATTTGATTGACCTTTATTATAATTATGTATTTATTTGATTTGATTTTCGGTTGTTACAGACAGGACAGACAGGACTGGGGGATAGGACAGGGAGAAAGAATGAAAGAAAGAGAGGGAGAGAAAGAAAAATAGAGGAGGGGAGAAGAGATGGTGAGAAAGGGGGAAGGGAAGAAAGAAAAACAAACAAAACACCTGGATCACCTGTATGGAGATAAGAAAAACAGAAGAGAAAACAAACAAGAAAGAGCAACATAATAAATACAACACCATCACAATATACTAGCTAACAGTAGATAACAGTAGATACTAAATATTACATGTTATTGTGCAGCACGCAAGATCAACAGCGCACAATGTGCTGTGAGGCAGCAGCCAAGAAAGGTGTAGTTTGTGTCAGTGAACACCTGTGTGCACACCTGTGT
Source organism: Rhamphochromis sp. 'chilingali' (assembly GCF_963969265.1). NCBI lineage: Eukaryota > Metazoa > Chordata > Actinopteri > Cichliformes > Cichlidae > Rhamphochromis > Rhamphochromis sp. 'chilingali'. The sequence continues at coordinate 1,561,154 of NC_137946.1, read as the reverse complement.
GGATCAGCACGCTTGTATTCCAAAGGTTTCTCCATGTAACGATCTGCTAGGGAGTGTGGGGAGCCATAGCCCCGTCCCCCAGGGTATGAAGCAGGAATGGAGGAGATCCAGGCCCCAGAGTACGAGGACCCAAGGAGGACCACCAAAGGGGGAACCGTGCCACCCTCCTGGGAAGAGCTGAGGAGAGCCCCAAACGAGAGGTCACTCAGCAACCACGGAGCAGAGGCCAGAGGGGGTTGCAGTGACGTGCCCGCGAGCCCGCGGGCCGCCAGCTGTGCCAGAGAGGACCGGACCTCAGGCCCAGAGGCCACAGGCCTGAGGGCACCCCACCCTCGGAAGGGGCCCAGCCGGGCCACAGGCGCCAGGCCCCGCCAATCGGCCACCAGGAATGAGTCGGTACATACATGAGCGCCCAGACACCAAGAACCACCAACACACCAACGTCTGAGGGCATCAGCCACTGGCAGGGAGTGTGGTGAGGGGAGACAGGCCTCCATAACTCGGAGAGCCTGAGATGTTCCCAGAGAGGTGGAGTCTAAGACCCCGCTGACATATAGACACAGACAAACAGGCGCACGCAGAAACAAACGTGCATTCCCACCCCCATATACACAAACAAATACTCGGTACTCACCCGACGTGGAGACAGACACAAATAGACACTGCACACACATTCACACTCCCCAAACGTACTCTATATCCCAGGTCCGGGTACCCCTGCACCCAGAGGGGCAAACCATACCCAGACCCAGGAGATTTAACCCTTCTCTCTGAGGTGGAGGAAGGCAGACCGCCTCCATATCTGCAGTAGCAGGGAGGCCCCGCATCCCAGCAACAGCGCCTCTTCTTCCTCAGGAGACTGAAAAGATTCGGCATGAGCCCTCGCATCCTCAGGACCTTCTATCGCTGTGCCATTGAGAGCATCCTCACTGGATGCATCACCACCTGGTATGGCAACAGCACCGCTTACAACCGCAAAGTAGAGCAGGGCGATATGGCCAAAAATATTTATCACGATATATATTCGAAAATTTGCGATAACGATATAACTGACGATATAATTGATGCGAGACAAAATACAACTCCACAACTTTACTAGTGCAAAAAAAAAAAAACCCATTCATTTATTTTCACTTAAACAAGCAGCTGATTTTTTATGTGCATTAAAGCTATACAGGGAGTGCAGAATTATTAGGCAAGTTGTATTTCTGAGGAATAATTTTATTATTGAACAACAACCATGTTCTCAATGAACCCAAAAAACTCATTAATATCAAAGCTGAATGTTTGTGGAAGTAGTTTTTAGTTTGTTTTTAGTTTTAGCTATTTTAGGGGGATATCTGTGTGTGCAGGTGACTATTACTGTGCATAATTATTAGGCAACTTAACAAAAAACAAATATATACCCATTTCAATTATTGATTTTTACCAGTGAAACCAATATAACATCTCCACATTCACAAATATACATTTCTGACATTCAAAAACAAAACAAAAACAAATCAGCGCCCAATATAGCCACCTTTCTTTGCAAGGACACTCAAAAGCCTGCCATCCATGGATTCTGTCAGTGTTTTGATCTGTTCACCATCAACATTGCGTGCAGCAGCAACCACAGCCTCCCAGACACTGTTCAGAGAGGTGTACTGTTTTCCCTCCTTGTAAATCTCACATTTGATGATGGACCACAGGTTCTCAATGGGGTTCAGATCAGGTGAACAAGGTGGCCATGTCATTAGTTTTTCTTCTTTTATACCCTTTCTTGCCAGCCACGCTGTGGAGTACTTGGACGCGTGTGATGGAGCATTGTCCTGCATGAAAATCATGTTTTTCTTGAAGGATGCAAGTGGCATCTTGGCAGCTGCACGCTTGACTTTTCTCAGTTCATGGGCAGTTATTTTGCGCCTTGGTTTTTCCACATGCTTCTTGCGACCCTGTTGACTATTTTGAATGAAACGCTTGATTGTTCGATGATCACGCTTCAGAAGCTTTGCAATTTTGAGACTGCTGCATCCCTCTGCAAGATATCTCACTATTTTTGACTTTTCTGAGCCTGTCAAGTCCTTCTTTTGACCCATTTTGCCAAAGGAAAGGACGTTGCCTAATAATTATGCACACCTGATGTAGGGTGTTGATGTCATTAGACCACACCCCTTCTCATTACAGAGATGCACATCACCTAATATGCTTAATTGGTAGTAGGCTTTCGAGCCTATACAGCTTGGAGTAAGACAACATGCATGAAGAGGATGATGTGGACAAAATACTCATTTGCCTAATAATTCTGCACTCCCTGTACTGTTCAATAGTAGTATATTCTACCAGAAAAGTAGGTTAACTATGTGTGCGCTCCCATGATTGTCTGTTTTTCAGAAACTTGCTGGTCTGGCTCTATTTTATCGGCCGGTGTCCATCTGTCTGCTTTCTGATGCTGTCTGAAAAGAAACAGACTCACACGAAGCGCTTCCAGGTTGGAATTGTCGTAAATCATCGGTACGCCATGAGGAGAACTAAATCTGCAAAATGATTCATCTCTGTACTCGTTACAGTAAAATGTAACATTGTTTTTCAATGAATTATGTAAAAAGATTCATTAAGAATGAAGAAACGGCTACATGCTGAATCTCTAACAGCAAATGACTCTATTGTTCCATTAATTACTCACAGCTTGTGTTAATTTCATTGTGTAATTTCATGCTGATTTGTGGTAGCTTGAGTCAAAACAGCCTTTAACACAGTGAAGCAGAAGCTTGCTACGGCTGGGTATGAGGCATAAAGACATACTTTTAAACAAGCTGTAGAATGAGCTACACCATGCTGACACGTATTGAACCAGTGAACCAAATAATAAACCGACCACCATCGGTCTCGTGTTAACCAAGTGACGACCTCCACGGCTCAAAAATTAAGCCGACCTGGACGGGCCACACGCTGCAGTTCCTCGAGTGCAGAGGTCTCCAACTTCAATGAGCTGTGGGCCACTGTTGTTGGGGGTGTGGCCACTTTGACTGACAGGTATCCAAACAGAGGACTCCAGAAAGGTTTGTCTGTTAGGCTTCATCCACTACTTTGAGTTAGATTGCAGCTCTTCAGTGTGTGTGTGTGCTTTAGGAGGCTTTGTGGAATATTTTTAATGGATTATCTGATTAATAGGCTTGCTGTGGGTTTCAGATCATCACAGAGGTTTTTGTGTTTTGATGAATTACTTTTTCAGTATTTTCTTAGTCTGTTACATAACAACGATTAGCCAATATGTCTGTCTTTGTGTTTTACCCATGATGTTTATGAATGCAGCTTGCTAACCAAGTAAGCTAGCATTAACTGAGTACCTATCATTCATTTTCCAAAAGTCCATCATCTCTTGGCAAAGGTGGTCACACTTTTCTCCTCTCCCCTTCGTTTATCTTCCCCAGTGTTGGGGACTAACAGAGTACATGTACCACTGTTACGTATTTAAAATACAAAATATGAGTAACTGTATTCCGTCACAGTCACTGTTTAAAAAGGTGGTATTCAGAATACAGTTACTTTGCTGAAGTAAAGGGATTACACGGCGGTCTTTTCCTGTTTCATATTTTAGGCTACGCCCTCTCTATTTTTGGTAATTCCACGTCGGTGGAAACCCAAAGAAAACATGCATTAAGAGGCTCAAATGCCCGTGTCTCAATCTCGCATCTGACAATGACGTGAAGAAATATTTTTTAAAATGATTTAACATGAAGGCAACAGGCAGAGTGTTACAGGCATCGCCCTAAAGCATGCAGCCTGATGGGCAGTGTAGTCCGTGCTGCAGGGAGAATGGACTGCCATACTCGTGATGTGTCTGTGAGCGAGGAGGGAGAGAAAGGAAAAGTAGGAGCTGGAAGCATGTAAATATAATAATAACCACTGCAGCCAAACAGAGAGCCTGACCAGTCCAGCTGTAAGTAAGCTGTTAAGACTCGACTGTACGCTGTGTTCGTGTTTTCCTCTGAAACAATAAGTTCTGTTGCAGCAGCCTTTCAACGCCTCTCTCTGTCTCTCACTAGCAAAGACAACAAAGTAAAGCTAGTTTTCAGCTACGAGCCCGACATGAACCCGACGTATCAGCCAGAGGTCCCTTTACTACGGTTCGGAGCCGCGGACCTGTTTTATATACGCGAGGAATAGTTTCTATACGAGATCGCTGCAAAAAGTGCAGCCTTACCTAATGTCCACCTACTGTTACTCATTTATATTAAGATTTAAACATCTAGTTGGTGTTGGTGTGGAGAGTAACCTTCAGTAATAGTGATAAATCACACAGCAATAGGACATTCATGTAGCTGTAAAAATCATGATAATATATTAAATAATCCAAAGTATTATGTTACTCTCATTGAGTAACGTAACGGAATACGTTACAAAATACATTTTGGGGCATGTAATCTGTAATCTGTAATCTGTAGTGGAATACATTTTAAAAGTAACCTTCCCAACACTGACCTTCCCTGCTTAGCTTCTTGTGTCCTTGTCTAGTCTCGTCTATTCTTTACTCTTGCCCTGGAACTCTCTCACAGTCTGTTCTCTAAAACCTAAACAAGGAATTATGGATTTGATCAACTGGTCCCTGAATGCAATTGACACCCTCTTCTCAACTAGAAGCCTGGGCTCGGGTGAGACTGAGTGTCCTGGAGGGACGTTCCCTGCCGGAGACACGATGGACGGGTGGCATAACTGGAGGGTCGTGTGCCTGGCGGGGCTGTCGATGGAGGACATTGAAGACATCTACCTTTTCGGAACCATGATAACAGGGTTCTTGCTGATCGGAGCTGGTTTGGCCCTGGCTTATCAAAGATTACAGGGAGTGCAGAATTATTAGGCAAGTTGTATTTTTGAGGAATAATTTTATTATTGAACAACAACCATGTTCTCAATGAACCCAAAAAACTCATTAATATCAAAGCTGAATGTTTTTGGAAGTAGTTTTTAGTTTGTTTTTAGTTTTAGCTATTTTAGGGGGATATCTGTGTGTGCAGGTGACTATTACTGTGCATAATTATTAGGCAACTTAACAAAAAACAAATATATACCCATTTCAATTATTTATTTTTACCAGTGAAACCAATATAACATCTCCACATTCACAAATATACATTTCTGACATTCAAAAACAAATCAGCGACCAATATAGCCACCTTTCTTTGCAAGGACACTCAAAAGCCTGCCATCCATGGATTCTGTCAGTGTTTTGATCTGTTCACCATCAACATTGCGTGCAGCAGCAACCACAGCCTCCCAGACACTGTTCAGAGAGGTGTACTGTTTTCCCTCCTTGTAAATCTCACATTTGATGATGGACCACAGGTTCTCAATGGGGTTCAGATCAGGTGAACAAGGAGGCCATGTCATTAGTTTTTCTTCTTTTATACCCTTTCTTGCAGCCACGCTGTGGAGTACTTGGATGCGTGTGATGGAGCATTGTCCTGCATGAAAATCATGTTTTTCTTGAAGGATGCAGACTTCTTCCTGTACCACTGCTTGAAGAAGGTGTCTTCCAGAAACTGGCAGTAGGACTGGGAGTTGAGCTTGACTCCATCCTCAACCCGAAAAGGTCTCACAAGCTCATCTTTGATGATACCAGCCCAAACCAGTACTGCTCCTCCACCTTGCTGGCGTCTGAGTCGGACTGGAGCTCTCTGCCCTTTACCAATCCAGCCACGGGCCCATCCATCTGGCCCATCAAGACTCACTCTCATTTCATCAGTCCATAAAACCTTAGAAAAACCAGTCTTGAGATATTTCTTGGCCCAGTCTTGACGTTTCAGCTTGTGTGTCTTGTTCAGTGGTGGTCGTCTTTCAGCCTTCCAGCCATTAGACCACACCCCTTCTCATTACAGAGATGCACATCACCTAATATGCTTAATTGGTAGTAGGCTTTCGAGCCTATACAGCTTGGAGTAAGACAACATGCATGTGGAGGATGATGTGGACAAAATACTCATTTGCCTAATAATTCTGCACTCCCTGTAAAGAAAGCTGCCGCTGTGATTGAAACAATGGGTCGAGTTGTGACTTCTCAAAATGGGCTCATTGAACGCAGCATGGATAACATCTCAGAGAAGCTCACGGCTCTCCAATGCGAGATTGAGAGACCAGTGTTGGACTGCTAGAACGGCTTTGAAATTCACATAAGCTGTTCATACAAAAGAATAAACCACCATCATTTCATGCGGCTACCATTTCGGGGCCAGCTGAGGTCTCAAGGCTGGAGCTGAACAAAACAAATTCTCCCTGATAACAGACGGTGTTTAGACTGTTCCTTCCTATCCTACAAGGTCACCTCGATTGGCTGGAAGACTGTTTACTTAGCCTGGCAGGACAAAGGACACTCTCTCAGCTGAACTCTGGACACAAACACATATACACATGCAGATATACACTCATCCCCCCTCCCCTTCCAAATGCTTTCGATGCTTATTTCCTCCCGATGCAGACGGTGGATCAAAGGGGACCAGCGCATATGCTGCAGGCCCGGATGTGCTGTCTACACTGGCTGTCTCTCACCTTTTACCCATCCCTGTTGCTTGTCATGTGTTTCTATGGTGTATAAGAGTTTTTCATGTGCTATGCGCTGAGGTGGTTTTTTTCTGTTCTCAAACTGATCTCCCTGTTTGAGCTCAGTTTGGGGGGAGTTCTTTTTTCTCCTTGTCCTTCCTGATGTTGTGCATTTTTCCATTGTTCGGTTTCGGGTCGCTGCTCGTGTGGCTGACCGGCCAGCTACCTAGCCTAACCTGTCTCCCCAATGTGATGTTTGTGTATTGTATGTACGGTCCGGCAAGGTCAGTCTCTTAATTGCCCCTTGGGGATAAATAAAGTTTTCTGAATCTGAATCCTCAGAGTCTTGCATTATTACTGTGACTGTATACTAAATGTATACTAAACTGCAAACTAAGTAAAAAGCTATTTAAACTACTCTATTGCTAATGTATTTCACTTCAGTACTACTACAAAGAGTAATACTGAATTGTTGTCATCAGTGATGAAGTGTTCACGCCAAACTTTCACATCATTGAAACAAATTGAAATATAATTTCATCCTTTGAGCTTAACAAGTGTGTAAAGCATAGAAATACTGAATGCTTTGAACAAAGCCTGTGAAACCCTGCCTGACACAAAAACATGACGTGACATATGACCGCGCTGCCTACAGAGCGGCTTCACCTGCACAAACAATAATCTAATCCAATACAAGGTGAGGTGTGTTTCCTGCCTATTCAACATGACTTCCTTTGATAGCTGATGCCAACATCCTTCCCCTTTGCTATATGTCTCGCTCTGTTGCTACAGCATATGACACAGCTCAGCAGACACAGAGAGGATGAGATTAGTGTCCACAAGAGAGAGGAAGCAGAATTTTCCCTTAAAGGTAATGGCATTAATGAACAGAGGGCCTACAGCAGATTTTAATTAGGATGTTAAAACCTCTTTAACCAATACAGCTCTCCAAACATTGTTGTATCCATTACCGACTTGTTTCTCTCCTCTGCCTTGCTTCCTGCCAGTCTGCTATGCTAAAGTCCAAAATTGAAGTTTATAAATGAATCATTTACCTAATTTTTTGAATACAACACAGCATTGGGTTTGAAACTAGAAAGAAAAGAATTAGAACGTGGCTGGATGCTTTCTCTTTCTAGAGTTCCCCCTGAAGAGAACGCTGAGCAGCTACAAGGATACTGGATGGATGGATGAATGGCTGATGGATGGATGGATGGATGGATGGATGGATGGATGGATGAATGGCTGATGGATGGATGGATGGATGGATGGATGGATGAGTGGATGATGGATGGACAGATGAATGGATGGATGAATGGATCAACTGATGGATGGATGAATGGCTGATGGGTGGATGGATGATGGATGGATGGATGGGTGGATGAATGGCTGATGGATGGATGGACGATAGATGGATGGATAATGGATGAGTGGATGAATGATGGATGGATGGATGGATGAATGGCTGGCTGGATGGATGAATGGATCGACGGATGAATGGATTGTATCACTACACCTCTGAAACTGTGCTGTGGTGCCCGCCATCAAGATATTAGCAACAGGTCCTTTAAGTCCTGTAATCTGTGAGGCCTCCATGAATTGGGCTTGTTTGTCCAGCACATCCCACAGACACTGGGATTAAGATCTGAGGAAACTGGAGGCCAAGTTAACACCCAAAGTCATTGTTGTTCTCCACAACCCATTCCTGAACCTGTTTATGGCAGAGGGCATTATCCTGCTCAGAGGCCACGCCCAACGGGAAAAACATTTTCCGTAAAAGTAAGTAAAGTGGTAGCAATCGCCCTTAAGGGAACGGGTGTAAATGGTCTGCAGCAACGATTAAGTGGGTGGTATGTGTGAAAGTAGCATCCACATGGATGGATGTCCCAGCAGAACATTGCCCAAAGCATCACACTGCCTCTGCTGGCTTGCCTTCTTCTTATAGTGTATCTGGGCGTTAGATGTTTCCCAGGTAAGCGACTGGGCTTCCACATGATACAGAAGAAAATGTGTTTAATCAGATCAGGTCATACCAGAACCAGCATTAGCTTCTTCAGCAGTTTGAGCTACAGTAGCTTGTCTGTTGGATAGGTTTACACGGGCCAGCCTTCACTCCTGCCCGTGAACATGTCACTGGATCATCACTGTCACTTCTTCAGATCACTTTTTATAGACGCTGACCACTGCAGACTGAGAACAGCACAAAACAGCTGTGATTTTGGAGATGCTCTGACCCAGTGTGTAGCCATCCCAATCTGGCTCCTTGTTAAACTTGCTCAAATCCTTACGCTTGCACATTTTTCCAGCTTCTAACGCCTCGACTTTGAGGACATAATGCTCCCTAATATTTCCCACATATTAATAGGTGTCATGATGAAGAGATCATCAGTGTTAGGCACCTCCCCTGTCGGCGGTCAGAATGTTATATCTGATTGGTGTACATGCTTCACTACACGAACAATGTACAAGAATGAGGCTCACACAGGGAGCTGTTACAGCACCATCTGTTTCATGATGTACATGTAAAGAACCTAAGATCTACACATGCTTAAGTTAAGTATGTGTAGTTTCTAAACATCTTGCACTCCACTCACCACCCCCAGTGACAATGAAGCACTTATTCCAGATTTACAACAGATCCCTACAGCTCCAGGACACATGCAGACTGTAAAATATTAAGTTGCATCATGGAGCACACCGAGCAAAACCAAAAGAAGAGAAAATACTGGTCCAATTAAAATGCAAGAAAGCATGATATTGGTTCTGAATCCATTTATGATGCTGTGTATATTAAATAATTTCACTGTGTAACCACTATCCTGAAAAACTCAGTGTGGTGACTTGTCATCTTAACACAGCTTAACTAGTGCCCGGGTAAGGCCACTTAAAGCTTGTGAGCAGAGGGTGACTCGTTGCACCAAAATAAAAGAGCCAATTAAGCGTATACTCTATTTGAGAGAGATGAGACTGGAAGCAACAGGATGCAGGGTCAGAATGTTTGGCTCAGTGCTCTGTCGAGGGAAACAGTGACTGAGAAGGGACTGAATGGGGAGAAGTGGGTGAAATGAATGGTACCTACAGTGTTGGGAAGGTTACTTTTAAAATGTATTCCACTACAGATTACAAATTACAGATTACAAATTACATGCCCCAAAATGTATTTTGTAACGTATTCCGTTACGTTACTCAATGAGAGTAACATATTCTGAACACTTAATATATTATTAAGCTTTTTACAGCTACATGAATGTCCTATTGCTGTGTGATTTATTACTGTTACTGAAGGTTACTCTCCACACCAACACCAACTAGATGTTTAAATCTTAATATAAATGAGTAACAGTAGGTGGACATTAGGTAAGGCTGCACTTTTTGCAGCGATCTCGTATAGAAACTATTCCTCGCGTATATAAAACAGGTCCGCGGCTCCGAACCGTAGTAAAGGGACCTCTGGCTGATACGTCGGGTTCATGTCGGGCTCGTAGCTGAAAACTAGCTTTACTTTGTTGTCTGGGTCGACTTTGCTAGCAGAGACAGAGAGAGGCGTTGAAAGGCTGCTCCAACGGGACTTATTGTTTCAGAGGAAACACGAACACAGCGTACAGTCGAGTCTTAACAGCTTACTTACAGCTGGGCTCGTCAGGCACTCTGTTTGGCTGCAGTGGTTATTATTATATTTACATGCTTCCAGCTCCCGTTTCTGCTCCGTGACAGCTCGTACTTTTCCTTTTTCTCCCTCCTCGCTCACAGACACATCACGGGTATGGCAGTCCATTCTCCCTGCAGCACCGACTACACTGCCCATCAGGCTGCATGCTTTAGGGTGACGCCTGTAACACTCTGCCTGTTGCCTTCATGTTAAATAAATTTTTGAATAATTTTTAAAAATATTTTGTCACGTCATTATGTAGTGTAGGTGTAGGTGTAGTAAGGGTGACATGGGCCACGCATCAGAGCCTCTTAATGCGTGTTTTGTTTGGGTTTCCACCGACGTGGAATTACCAAAAATAGAGAGGGCGTAGCCGAACACAGTGGTTCCCAAACTTTTTTTGCTAAGCCCCCCTTTGTTTTACAAGACAAATACGAACTCTGTATTCCTCGTCCACGTAAACGGTGTTTCGAATCACCGAAAACTGAGATTTTTTAAAACTCCTTTTTTGCGTTTACGTGCGGACGAGGAATACAAAGTTCGTCACACAACGTCAAAGGTATGAGCCTTTTTTCACGTCACGCTGTGCGCCACGTTATTGTTTACATGAGATGAATTGCAGAATGGCAGATAGTCTGATTAACAGTATTTTGTCTCTATCTTCAGGTTTTACACGCAGTTACTGTCCCTCCATTTACAAAGGCAGAGGCGTCACAGTGTAATTATTTTACATGTAGTTGTTTTTTCCTGTGTAATAATGTTCAACATTGCATCAATACATTTTTCAAAAAACACCTCTCTGTGCAAAATGTGTTTAAACACATAAACAGCTGTTGGATCCTGTTTGTCTGTGATTTAGACAGGGGGAACAAACTGTGGCAGGATCAGCCTGATGTTATTTGTATCCTGCTGTAACTTTACTGTATAAAGAGCAAACATCTCCAACATGTCAGGAGTAGTTAGTCATTACAACAAGTGTTTGTGAACACTCAAGAATGTGGGATCCTGTTTGTCCGTGATTTAAACAGCCCAGCGCTGCTCCCGACGCAGGGAAAACCAACCCTGCAGGGAGACCTACCTCTGCACTTGTGCAGGTGAAGCCAAAGGGCAGATTTGCTTCACCATATTTTCTAGTCTTTGTCTTAGAATGAAGTTGGTTTGGAAACATATTCAGCGATGCTTCATCTCCTGCTTTGCGTTTGTGTGGTGCTCTGTGCTGGCAGTGTCCAAGCGTTGTTTTTTGGGGTTTTTTTCCCCTTTTCGTACCGTGCCCCCCCTGCAATGGCCCCACACTTTGGGAAGGTCTGGCCTAACATATGAAACAGGAAAAGACCGCCGTGTAATCCATTTATTTCAACAATGTAACTGTATTCTGAATACCACCTTTTTAAACGGTAACTGTAACAGAATACAGTTACTCATATTTTGTATTTTAAGTACGTAACAGCGGTACATATACTCTGTTAGTCCCCAACACTGGGTACCTAGACCCTGGTGAAACCCAGTGGACATCACCCTTTGGTCTCCCTGCAACAAAGTGTTGTAGGCTTGCACAACTGCAGGCCTCGAGGGCCGGAGTCCTGCAGGTTTTAGACGTGTCCTTGATCCAACCCAGCTGATTTAACCTCTGATTTGACCTCCCCAACATGTCTTGAAGTTCTCCAGAGGCCTGGTAATGAACTAATCAGTCGATTCAGGTGTGTTGACCCAGGGTGAGATCTAAAACCTGCAGGACACCAGCCCTCGAAGCCTTAATGAGATAGTTGCCACGACTGTAGAGCAGAGGCTCAGCCCTACAATAAAGTGCCACACACTGAATTGCACCTTCCAGAAAATGTGTTTAACAATTTGAAATGTCACAGAAATGCCATGAAATGGACGTCCAGCATAAAAACACCCACTTGTCTAAACCTTATTAACTGAGTAGCCCTGAGACAAAAGCGATGGTGTTTTAAGGCTGCTGGTGGCAAACAATGCAGACTGTATAGCGCAGCAGGAATGCCTGTCAAGTTTGAAAATACCTCCATAAAATGATTGCTACAGCCGAGCGTGCATTGATCCGGTGTAATTGCAGGATTATTTAAAGTCAAACATCCCCACCCTGTGGCCAAGGACAGATTCCACTCAGTGAAAGGCAGATAAGTGTTCCTGGAAAGACCGACTCCTCTGCAGTATAACGTGCCCCCTGTGAATTACAGTCATAAGAATTTCAGTCAGTGTGCGTACTTCTGATGTATTCTCGTCTGAAGTCAGTGGTCAGCACAACTTTAAATCGATGAGATGCTTTTGGTGCTCTCCTACCAGCTGAGAGCCTGTGACACCAGCGTTTGACGAGAAATGAGACGGAGCTTAATGACGGTCTGGCAGCATTTAATAGCTCGTGGAGACACACCACTAAAACACAGTTTAAACGATGACTCATTTTATGAGTCTGAAAAGCTCTCATCTGCTGCCTTAAGTGGAATGTGTTTAACAACACTAATACATTCCTGTGATCTGGGAGATGAATTCAGCTATCGATTTTGCCCCTGCCTCTCTCACTTCAATCACAGGCTGAGCGTCCTGACACCGTGAGCGGCAGTTCTCATTCATCCAGACACCGGTTTATATATCGATTTGCTGCGTGCTTCAGATTAGCCAACTCATTAGTCAACATTTTAGAGACTTTCAGCCATTTTTAATATTACATGGATGAGTGGGGACCTAATGGAGAGCCCATAGTCTCCCCATAACCACAGTGACAAACTGAGTCAGTCTGATCGATCATTAGATTACGTTCTGTTTCTCTTTCAAGCCGTCCAGTCTTTGAACATCGGTAAAGCAATCTCTCGCACAATTGTGCGTCTGACCTTGAGTTTTTATATAATGCTTGTTACTTTAGACACAAACACCTTCCTCAAAGACAATTTAGAGCTTTTAAAGAATCTTTCACAATCGCTCCTGAAATTACTGCCATAAATGGCGAAAGCTATCTTGGGATTAGTTTAATTATATCTCATTGTCTTTGTGAACCATCGGGGGGGTGAACTAAATCTCTCGCATCTCATTATAATTCCATCTGAAGCTTTCAGATACACCGAAAGTAAAACGCACTGATCTGTTGCAAGGATCCCTGTAGGAGAACTCAAGATTTGAAACAAACAAATAAATAAAATAAAAGCAAATTTCCCTGAATAGACGACAGACTGTAAACGTTCTCATGTCATCATTAAATTATTCTTTAAACACGTGCAGCACATATTTGTATGTGAAGCCCAGTTCTGTCCACTTGTCCTGAACGCTCCTCCACCGCCACATTCATCAAAAGGACAAAGTGATCTTTGATTAAAACGGCTGAGAGTGAAGAGACACCGCTGACAAATGGCCTCTCACTTACCCCTCAGCACAAGCGCCATCATAACACCAGCCTCACACGATGTCTAAAAGGAGCTAATGTCACCTTATGGTTGCGAAGGTAGTGTGTAAATTGAAAGATGACAGCTTTTGAATCCGACAGTGATCTGCATCTGTTTGATTGTGGATTGACAAACTGCAAGTCGGCACAGATGAGGATCCATGTGTCGCTCTTACAAGAAAGAAAAAGAAGACCTGTTATTGTTTTTGTGTACTCTCTCTGCTGACTGACCCTCTCAGCATTTGCAGCATTGCCAGCACAAGTGGAAGAAGCTGACAGCTGGAGGCTGATTGTTGACGAGTGCTTGATTGCTCCACTTCTCCATCGCCACGAGTTTGAGATGTTTAAACACATACACCTCCGTGTAGCCACAGGACTCGTCGCTCTGTCACAGCTCTGCATGAAGTGCTCTTAGACACTCACTGGTTCATTACCAATCAAATCCTCTAAACACAACAAAGTCTCTGCTCTCATTTGAAGCACCATCACACACAGCAGGAACTACAAACATGCTGGTTCAGAACTTCAACCTTTTTCTATTTGAAATGCACAAACCGGCGAGGAGAGCGGTGAAAAGCAGTTCACCTTTGGCTCCACATAAGAGCAAGTCAACTGCTACTCTGGGACCAATGTGCTTAAAACCTTGACCTGACTTTAGTCGATCTAATTCTGTGAGGCACTGAGGAGGTGACTGTAAATTAGACTGAAGCACTTTTGCTGCTTCTGGGGGATGGACAGGTTTAAAAAGAAAGCAAAAGAACCATTGTGAGAAACTGAAAAGTCGACAGAGCCGGTGGACGGTACTGGACCACCTACCTACACGTCACACCTACAGCAGCTGCTCAGCCATCACATGAAGCTGACAGCGCACGTTTTTGCTGAGAGCGCTGATGTTATCGAGTCACGTGCTCCTCGGCACTCTGCACCTTCTTAATGTGAAATTTGGATCCAAGCACAGTTACAATCAACATTATTCAACCACGCTAAATATGCAAAGGCCTGCTCACTGACTACTTTCTGTTATACTGTCAAGTAATCAACATTATCCTGCTTAACAATTTGTTAGACAGCTTTCAGGGACTCTTAAGACACTGGATTTACTGTGATCCTGACATAAATATCATCTACATAGTGTTTGACCCGAGTAGTAAGTCTTTCAAAGATAAAGGAGGTTTCATGGTTTCCTTTCCACACCACAGGAGTCAGGCTCACAAATCAGGACTTTCACTGAAACCCTGTGTGTTTGTGAGGACAGAGGCTTTTCAAGCATTTTAATGAGATTATCTGACTAAATAATTCGTGTGCATAAAATCTACTGTTTTATTTGCCTGCTAATTAGATACTTAGCCCTAATTAGCAAACATGTCTGACTGTTAACCAGCTTCGGTAGCATCAGCTGATAAACGGGAATGTTGCTCAGGCTCCAACAAAACAGCATCAAACCCCCAAAACTACAGAACGACTCTGAACAGCCACTTTGTAACATCTTTGTAGAACAAAACAAACATCAGTAGTAAAAGACTCCTCTCTGTTCATCGTATATCAGAGACATGCAGAAAATCATTCCTCATGCAAACAGTACATTAGCGATGTCAGACATGCGAGTTTCCCTGGGATGTATAAAGTTATTCTTATTCTTATTAAAAACCAATGGGTCATAGCTACAATTATCTTTTGTAGATAGTGTGACCTTAGGTGCTATTACTGAATCACTTATCTGTGGCATTATTAAACTATGAAACTGAATAATCGTGATTATGTGAACTGATAATACAGAAAATGATAATGATCTTTAAAAGAAAAAAAGTATTGCATTTGGATTTGAATGATTTTGTATGATCCAAAAAAACCCTCTTTTCTCTGGAATCAAGTGTGACTGAAATATTCCCAGATGCACGCTGGACCATGTTTCCCAACAGTGTGGTCTGGGAGTGTTTATTCCATCAGTGGACCTTTTCCCGGTAAGCTTTTTAAATAAATACTGCTGGCAGACACTGTTAGACATCATATACATACCAAGTAAATATATACACCAACAAGATTTGTGCCAAAAGCACATTTAAAAAACAGATAATATAAATACTGCAGCAAAATGCAGCGCTGTGTATTAGGCGAGTAAATGCTGTAAGGCCTCATACAAACGCAAAAGCACATTTGTTTCAGTTCATGAGAAAACAAGTGCAAATCCTGGACTCTCCACAGGAAATCACCAGCGTAATAGAGGCGCCATCAACGGAAAGCCTGAGAGTCAATCTCTCTCTCTGTGATCTCAGTGAAAGGGGCCTCAGGTGAAGACAGCTGTCACCCTGATCTACAGCCCCTGGCAGCCTCAGTAATGTAGGCCAAATTGCCTGAGTCGCTGGAAATGATGCAGTCATTGTGGAGGAAATTGGAAATCAATTCTTGTCATCACTGAACATAACTCCTTTTTTTAGCAGAGCCAGGGCTCAAATATAGTTGTGTAGGCTTTGGCAGCTCTTACAAAGATACCGCTGCGTAGGCAAATGGAACCGGACAGGAGCAAGATAAAGGGATGAGGAGAGGATACGGCTGATGGGAAAAGCCCCTGGAACACTTTAATCCTAATTCTGGTGTCAGGTTTTACCATGGATCCTGAGTGAGTGTAGATATCATCTTAAAGAAACAATAAAAAGGCACATTAAAGATATATTTTAGTATCTGTGAGCCTATACATCCCGAATATCAGCATGTGACCCCCTCCCCCGAATATTAAATGATAAATATAGAACCACTAAATAAAGATTCCCTTGTCGTCCTGCCGTTCTGTCCTCGGGGTAACGAGTGCTCATTAAAGAGGTTTCTCACCAGTAATTCTCTGTAGTTCTCGGTAATGAGGTTTCCGAACGCTCTCGGCGAGAAAAGGTTTGGTTTCCTGGAGCTCATCTCGACATTGTTTACAACTTGGTTTATTTCTTCAAGGAGACTTTCGCCGTCCCACACAGCGTGTGAAAGTGAAGACAATAACGGCGCATTAATGAGTTATAAACCAGCTTTCTCGCGGACTCAATGGCTGCTCGTATACTCTGTGTAACTCGTGTAGGTCATAGCACGAGGCATGACACAGTACAGTGCTCCTGCATGCCGAGTACCTCATAACGACACTCCCAAGGGCTCAATAAGAAGCAATCAGCAATGGCGGCGTACCCTCTCTGGCTCAACTCCATCTTCCCACAAGGCACTGCTCTGAGTCAGACCCCATCCATTATGCATCAAAACCTGCACTACAAATCTCCTCAAATAGAACAGAGTGACAGGCTTGATATAGAACAATCGACCGAGGGGAGGGAATCAAGGCGCAAAAATTCCCAGGATGAAAAATATCCTGTTTTTCTCTCTGATGCCGCTCTTTGTTTTTCTCTGTTTGTCTTGTTATTTGAGCTGTATGTTCATGTCTCTCGTGGGACGTTTGCCAAGGCGCAAGTCATTCGTCATCCTAATTGGTTGTGTTTAGAGAGCAACTGTTGTTGTTTGATAGAGAAGCTTTTCCACTCCTTCTGGTCAAAACAAAGCCATAGTTCTGCTATCAAAGGCGGTTAGCTATGGAAACAGAAGTAGCCACAGATGTGATTATTGTCTGTTCATCTCAAAGTTGTTGCCTTTTTTGCCTCAGTGTGTTCAGCTGTTGCAGTCTAGCATCCAATATCTTTACACGCCGGGAGCGCGCTCAGACTTTGCTGCATGGAAGCTAACAGCGTACTCTTAACACGTTAGTGAAGAAGTTGCTGTGTACGAAACGATGTAAAGAAAACTCGCCAGGAAAAAATGTTCCAGACCACTTTTTAAAATCAAGATAAGTTGAAATTAATAACGACCTTATTTAAGGACAAAAAAACCCCATAAAGAAACAAAACCACTTATCTGAGAAAACAAAATCTCAACAGAGGAAATTACATTTAAAGTAAATACAGAGAAACCCAGAAAGCCAACGGATCGGTAATAAACAGATTAAAAGCACACAGTTTATCCAGCATTTACTTGTGCCTGTGAGCCACTTAAATATTTTGTTCACAGAAAAATTGCTTTTCCTGGAAATGATCTGTCTAAATATGAGGTTTGGAAAGTAAATGTCAAACAGACTTTCCATGATTCAGCTGGAATTGTGGGAATCAAACGCAACATTTTGGTTGTTGTTTTTAAATTCAAACCAGAATTGGCCAAACAATAAATCGAGGCAAGCATTTCCACTTTACGCTAACTTTGTGAGCACATTTGGGGCACATTTTTAACTTGTTTTCTAGCAACTCACCTGCACTCACCAGGGTTAGCAGCGAAGGACAAAGTCAGCCCCTGGGTGATATATTGGACAGGAGGGAACTGTGGGAAATCCATCTATGTCAATCTGCTGCTTTACATGGTAACAGTATTTCTCATAACGGCCCATTTTTCACTCCATCTAATCTCCTCGCATCTTTCATTTCCTCCCACCCTCTCCTGTCAGATGGACATCTAATGGCACTGACCAACCATCATTCATATTAATGCGTATTATCTGTGAAATCACATCAGGTCATAAAGATTTTTAATTCACGCAGGTTTTGTAAAAGTTTCACAAGAACTCTTTGCAAGGACAAGGGGGGCATGTTCAGTGCTCACCGCAGTGCGGTCGGTCCTCACAATGTAAAGTGTCCTCCATCATGTTTGGGACAAAGACACCACCACAGTAGATGGGACATCAAACGATCAATATGTGCTTTAAATTACCGTTTTAATTCAAGGCGTTTTGAAAAAAAAAAGTGTTTGCAGCCATTTTTTTTTACACTAACCCATTTTCAAATGTTCAGAAATAATGGGACACAAACAGATTTTAATATAAAATGTTTAATACGTGGATGAAAAATGTCTGCAGTCTGTGCAGCCTGAAATGTAGAAATCGTGTTCGTCGTTGTGTTTTGTGCCTTGGACCTTTGCTGCAGTTGCTGCTTGTTTGTGGATCTTTCTGCATTCAGTTTTGTATTTATTGGATTTAATGCAAACGCTCTTTTGGTGTGAGATCAACTGACTCGGCCATTTAGGAATATCCTGTTTCTTTTACATTGAAAAACCTTTGGCTTGCCTTTTCAGTATGCTTTGGTCATTGTCCAGTTTGTACTGTGAAGTGCAGCAATTACATCAGCAGTAAACACTACTGACCTGGTTCCACTGGCAGCCGTACACGACAGTGTTAAGCAGATGATGTGGTGTGTTTTGAACCGTCTTGGTTTCATCTGTGCAAAGATTTTGTTTTTGTTGTTTTTACAGACTCTAATCTCACCAGACTGGTCCTGAGTGAAATCAGAGGTTTGCAGCCTGCTGTAAACTTTTCATTTCCATTCATGAATCCATATCTTGATTGTAGACTTTGACAGTCTACAATCAGGGTTGACAGACTTTTAAATATTAGCATTAATTGAAATGCCTCCAACATGTTTATGTAGATGTTACTCAAGGCTCGTGACTCATGCTCATTTGTAATGACGTTGAAAGGCACAGAAATGAATCCACTCAGTGAAATGTACCAGAAGCTGACGTAAAATCAGATTCTTTCCTGTCCTGACGTGTGGTGGACGTGTGGTTGCATAACACTACCCCAAGAAACACTGCAACCAAAGGTGCCAGAGGCAGAGAGAGACAGAGGACACGACCATGTTGGAGTGAGGTCCCAGTGCCCCACCACTTCAAGGCATTGTCCCAAGATTACATGGCTTCTTCCTTCACAAACAGGGTTTCTTTTCCCTGCTGGTCGGACAAGAAGCCAAAGTCAAAGTGGGCTGTTGTGTGCTATACTATACTGCTAACTCAACAGCTTGAATACTGCTGCTTGTTTCCACATGCTCGTGTGCACGCTGTGAAACCACAGCATGCACATAGGTGGTGTTTTTCTAGGCTGAAAACACTATGCTTTGCAACTCTAAAGTAAGCAGTTCAACTCCCAGCTTAGTCCTCTCAAGCTGCCATGTTTTTCTCTCATTTTAAAATGAATCCACTCTAAAGCAAACTATACTGACCCCTGTCCTTAATCAAACAGTTTTATTTATGTATCCCAAAATCACAACAAAAGTTGCCTTGAGGCACTTTAAGGGTAACGAACCGATATTAATAGAGAGGAAACCCAACAATCGGTCAAACCCCTGTGAGTTATGACTCCCAACACTAGCCAGGGTAAGACAGATGATGAATACAAGTGTATATGTTGACTTTGTCAGAGCATACTGATGTATAACCACTCATGTGAAGTAATGCACCAGTGTGGAGAAAATAAATCTGCGGATGCTCGTGCAGCCGACGTAAACCACAATCTGACATCGGTGTGTCTGTGGCCTACCCCCCCCCCCCCCAATAATACAGACCCTACAACAGTACAGAGAAAACCTCAACAATCAGATGAGCTTCTATGAGCAAGTATTTGGCATCAGTGGGAAGGAAAAACTCCCTTTTAACAGGAAGAAACCTGGAGGCAGAACCAGGCTCAAGGAGGGGCGGAGCCATCTGCTGTGATTGGTGGGGAGTGAGGGGACAGAGAGAGGCAAAAACACACACTGTGGACAGCGATAATAAATATTTATAAGAACAATACTGGTTCTTTCACTAGTAAAGTGTAAAAATACCACATTTCTGGTGCTTTTTCTTCCCGTGCATTTCATTTGGTGCTTACTTACAGTCACATTTTTCATTCATATATGAATGTAGAGGTAAGAAACAGCGCCACTGCTGGAGATGTAGACTTACAGAGGAAACTGTACCAATCTCGTTACAACGTTGCACACTGAGAGCAGAACATCTGGAAAGCTACAGCAGCTCAGTGTGGCAGGTGTGCATGAAAATGCACATATAAAACAGGAGCGAGGTGTGAGCCACACACTCATGGCTGTTGATCCGATCTTTCCAGGTCATCCTCCATCTGCTCAGCCTTCAGCAGAGCTTCAAGCAGAACACGCAGCAGCATATGTCTGTGTTTGGACTGGAGAGCTGAGCTGAGATCATTAGGTCCACCTTTCATCTGGTCCTTTGATGAGCCTTGCTATCTTTGCAGCTGTGGCTTAAAAGGTGGATAGCACACAAACTTTCTATGCAAAAACATTCATTAGGATACACCAACAAGTGCCCTCCATAAGGTGAGTTATACTCTTCATCACACCAACGTCTTTTGTAAGAATTCTTAGAGAAAGACAGAGGTTATGAGTCCCTGAGCTGTATTATGTCCACAAATAACAGACAAGTTATTTTAAATTGTATCTTTACTGCTTGTAGCCTCTGGCAGTGACAAAACCAGCTCATCAACAAGCTGAATTTGGCAAGTTCTTGCCATGGTGTGCAGTGTGTCCTTCGACAAGTGGAGCAGATGAAGAGTATCTGAACGTCGCGTCCTTAGGAAACAGGAAAAAGAATCCAACAAAGACCCGAGTCTATACCTCCACTGTCTGCCTAGTTTAATAAACTGCTGCACGCATTTCAGATTTTCCTGCCAAAATATAAAGGAAGAGGGTGGCTCAAAACTTTTGCACAGTACTGTACATTAGGGAAATAAACAACAAGTACTAACACAAAAGTAGCACAATGCTTTTCACTATACTGAAAGCATAATCGATGCGTACGGTATGAGAGCAGTATGGAAGTGCTGCTACATGGTGTGTATGTGGATCTTGTTCTTTTATTCTTTCCCCATTTTTGAAATGATAAAAAGCCAGAACATTACTGCTTAGTGACTGTACACCGTCTACTGTAGAGTGTAAATGTTTAATTATCCAGGATAAGTGCCAGCACATCCAACTATGAGCCTATATTACTGTGTAATGTCTGCTCATACCGTGAAAATGTGCACAGCAACAGGGCTGTGCCGTTTTCTTCATATTGACCATCGACCATCAGATTAGAGAATATACAGTTTGTAATATGGGCTCATCTGCAGGTCACCCAGATATAGAAGTGGCTTGAAGTGCTTAAGTCTGCTTATAATCTCTGTATAATCCCCCACTCAAGGCTGACTGTGATGCAGCCTTCCCTGGGGGAGGCATGAAGACGATCCTACAGGGCCTATCAGCTCGACGCTCTGATGAAAAGCACCATCTGATTTACAACTGCAGCTAATTGGAGCTCCACTGTGCTAATTAAATCAAGGAGCCACCTGGCATGTGAAGAGCAGTGCGCATGTGTGTGTGTGTGTGTCCTGTTTGTGTAGACATTCCAGATGATACTCGAGTAGATTTTCTACACTCTCAGCGGCAGCATCAGCCTGGCCCTTTCCCTCATTTGCAAGCAGCCACATAAGAGCCTGAACCGCTTGGATGTCCTACAGTTTCCACAGTTTGAACCGTAAAAAATGTCGAAATTTCTTGTTAGCACTTCAAACGGGCAAAGAGGCAATTACGGCGTTTTGTTGTTTCACCAATGCCCCTGTGACACAATTCTGACATGGAGCCCTGCGTTAATACCGCTGACAGAAACATTACATTCCTCAGCCTCTATGAAAAACTAACCGAGCCATATTAATGCCTCCGTTCCCACCACCTCAATCTCCTATCTCTCTCAATCACCCTTATCTTTCTCTCCCCAGCCCTCTCCTCCTCTTTCATTTCCGAGACAGTCTATCATTTGGCCAACACGGTGTGATTGTGGCTTCCGCTAGAGGGGGAGAGCCGAATGCTATCATCACTCCCAGGGCCATAATCAATAGTGTCAGTGATGGCGATGGCAGAAGGCGAACGGTGGATTGCTACGGGGTCCTTGGAGATCATATTGGAGGGCTTTGTCTTTTCTCTGGCTCTCCCCACAGTCCTGTTAAATTATTCTGCAGGCGTTCCCACTGTCAGCCTCACTCCGCTGAGGACTGCAGGCAGGGAAACACTATTCTGTTAGAGAGGATATGGAGCTCGAGTTGCCTGTTGAAAGGCTTCCAAATGTGTAGCTGCCAGATTGTGCTGGTATATTCGAAAAGGAGAATTCACACAGTGCTTATTTTCAGCCATGCTATGGGCTTAGTGAGAGGCATTCCAAGGCTGCTGACATTTCATCTTTCTGTGGTCATTTTCACTCACTGATGTAATACTGTTTTTGTCATTGTGGTTACTGCAGTGTTGATGGAGGCTGTAATAGCCTTTTTAAAAGCCATAATATTTTTTATGCTTCCAGCGCAGAGCCTAAAAATGTTTTCAGCGGAAAAGGATTTATTTCAGACGATATGCTTTACAACGTTTTGCGGTGCAGCAGGAGGAAATCACAGGAGGTCGACACACCAGTGGGACAAGCTCGGAGTTTGGAAATCACTCCCAGGTAGTTCCTCACACGAGCAATAGTAGCAGTAACGACAACCCGTATTAATTCACAATTCACTTTTATTGAATTCAGCGTCAAATATAGATGACAGTTTCCACCTTTGTCGAACGTATCAGAACAAGCAGTACCAGCAGCTCTGTGTAGCGTTAAGCTGACCTCATGAACACAGTGCTCAAATACTTAAAGGAACACTTTGAAAATACATCAGAACTCAGTGGTTGTCTGTCCTGACACTGCCACATCATTTGATGGAGGTGAAACTCATCGACCTGCAGAGGGCTGCATTCAAAGACGCCCTCTGTAGGTCGATTTCATTAAACCAGCTCATAACACAGTCGTGTGTTTGCCCCCCACGTGCTTCTCTGCATGTCTGACAACATTGGTCCTGCATGATGTTCTCCACGGCTTCTCCAGACTGTGAGTAACACAGGCCAGGTCGGGTGGTGGACCTGCCATTGGGCTCCACGGTGCCAGGCAGTGAGCAGCGGGCCCACTAGAGGACATTACATCAGTGGGCTGCTGATCTTCCTTCTTGCACAAAGGAGCAGATACTGGTCCTCCTGGTGGGTTAAGGACCTTCTACAGCCCTGTCCATCTCGGCTGCCTCATCTGTGCATCTGTTGTTAATTTCATTAACACCAAAGCAGCTGAAACCGATTAACGACCCCGACTCTGATTAAAGAGTTTGTCATTTTTTGGAGTATGTATGCTGGGAATTGCACACTTAAAGCGTAGATATCCAAATTATTTCACGGTGCCATGCGATTCTGATTTCACAGGGTGCCTGTAGTGTTACAGACTCAGTTCTTTATTAACATACGTTGAGTGTGTTTGTGTGTACTGTATACAGATACAAGAGACTCTTAGAGGTGCTGTGACCTAGCATTGTGACAGATTCTGTAATTCCAGATGCCATCACCTCAAATGTAAACACTGTACTCCGAATGACTAAAAGCAATTGAAGTCTGTGCGTGATGAGGATCCCTCTGAGTTACGCATTCCAGTTCTTTGACACTATAAGCGTCAGGTCAATCCTATGAGCCATAAAGCTCCAGGCGCACTGCTGCTCTCATTTCTCCGTTAAAAGGCTTCAGAGAAATCTGTCCTCACAGGGGAAGGCATAAAGAAAACAGGCCATTGCTGGAAAGACATGGAAAACAACCTGCATAGGCTGCACTGGGCCTACTAAGCTGCCTGGCAGCAACAGCTCACTATTACAGAATGCTTTTAAAGATATGCTCAAACTAACCTGTTATTTTAACAGTTGGGACCTTTTGTCAAGGTTTCATTACATTTCAATAAAATGTCCCGCGCTTTTCAGCACTGCATGAAATCCTTACAAGCAGACAGCAGCCCAGTCTCAGCCAGCGTAGGACCGTGTCGAGGTGTTCCTGGGGTTTCTCAGTCACTCATTAAAAGGCATGCAGAGGGAGGCGCCTGATTATTCAGCCGAGGTGCAGGACGGCTTCACCTTACAAAACGCAGCACATATTTTGAAGGTAAGGAAAAGGCTTTTTTTTGAAGGACGGGGAAAGGAGCTACAGCGAGGGCAGAGAAAGCAGAAAAGATACAATTTCACAGCTGAGCACGCCCGCTTGGTTTTCCGGCGTGAGCGGGAAAGGATTTCACACCTGAGGTAATAACAGAGCGGAGGCAGAAGATAGGATCACATTTTTACACTGCTACCCATCTTTTTCTCTTCATCAGGGAAGATGGTGTTACCCTTTACAAGGTCTTAAACTATCACATGCTTTAAAAGAGCAGCACAGTGTCTTACATTCACTTAAGTTCACTTGTGCTCATTTTTCCAACTTATGCCTCCATTCATCTGATGCCAGATTTACCAGCATTTCCGTGTCACTCATTGTAACGGTTAAAGTGAATTAAAGGTTTCTGTCAAGCTTTCAGAGCTTCTAAACACATATAAAGCTTTTACGTTATATGATGATGAAGTACTGTGATTAGGCACACATGATCCTGGCTAAAATCTGGATGATAAAATGTGCTAAGACTGTTCAAGTGCAGGCTAACACAGCTTCCACATCTATCTCTGTGGAGAGAGTAGCTCATGCCCACCGAGTCAGATGCAGTTTTTCAACAGCTTTTAAAGAATCAAGTTAAGTGAGAGTCTGGCTCCGAGCTCAGCACGGTGCTGTTTTCATAGTTAGCTAAGACTAAAGGGAACTACAACGTTTTAAAAAGGAAACTTTTAGAGAAAAATACATTAACTTGCCTAGCATAGTGTCAAGAGGTGCAACTGCAAATAACAATAGACCGATACTAGTGTCTCCCAGTGTTTGAAATACTTACACTAGTGCTGTCAAAATTCACGTGTAGATTAAGCCGTCATCACGATGAACGCAGTTAAAAAAAATGACGCATCTGGGGAGCAGAGTGACTCAAAATCCCTGAAACGTTTCAGCAGCGCATTTCGGGCAGTTCGTCCAAGCAGAGTTACCTTCGCACATGTGCAAATGGGCAGTTGATCTGGCAGTGACTGAACCAATCAACTCAATATGGAAGATGATAAACGCACATCGGCCTCTCGATGGGAAATTTGAGTATTAAAAAACAAGAAGCCGGAACAGTCGACCGACATAAAGTCTCATGGACGTTGTGCAAGAAGGAATTTTCACCGAAGCGCTTCCAGCTTAAAATATCACATTGACGCGAAGCATACGTTAGCCAGGATGCTGCTAGCACTTTGGCTAACGCGCCACCCAGCTTGGACAAACCCCTCACGGAGCATCGGGGACTCAGTAAGTCGCCCTCGGACACATCGACTGACGCCGAGTGGATTGCAACAAACTGCAGACCTGTTAACATCACTGAGAACCTTTACACAGCTTTGGGTCCTCGTTTCAAGGACTTGAAGCCTCCCCAGGAGTGACAGAGAGAGGATGAACGTTTACAGAGGTTTCTGTTAACATGAATGTTCCAAATGTTCAATAAAGTTCGTATATTTTCCATTTTTTCTCGAGTCTGTTTGCTCATGCAAAATGAAATGTGATTAATATAGAATAAACATGATATTTAATCATGATTAATCAAAATTACCCATATGGAAAAGAAATAGTAAAAACTTACATGATTTACTCATGAAAGTGGCCACTTTCTCATTACTTTCATATATTGTTTTAGGAAGTATCCAAAACATACAAGTTTCATTATATAATTTTTCGAGGGATCTTATATCAGTTTTCACTCTTGTATGCTTTTCATACAAGTTTCACACAAGACAGATACAAACTTTATAAGATTTATATATATCTTTTCCATATGGGTAATCCACAGTAACCCTGTGATGAATCTGATTAAACACTTTAATTGTTTGACAGCACTCATATATATTATATATTAGTTTCGTTGCATTTCACAGGAGAGAGCCTGTAAAAGACTGAACAAATTCTCTTTGAATTTAAGCATTTAACATTCTTTGTGTTTGTTCTACATTTATTTCATTATATTGCATAAATGTCTGTTACAAGCTCAAATATAAAGTTGATAAAGTGTAATTGCAGCCAGGCTATTGATCAACTAATGTGATTAATCGCAATTAATTACAGAAACGTGTGCAATTAATTAGTTTGTTTTTTAAATCTGTTGACAGCACTAATTTACACTGAAATAAAGTACTGCTCCTTTAACCACACAGCCACAGTTCATCACATCAAAGGAAGCGCGTTACACTAAAGTCTTCTAGTTCATCGTATGTGACACACAGGTTTTTGTGAGCTTTGGAGACTCATCATCAATGTCCCGCCATCGTGTTTGTGCTGGTAGTGCTTTCTGCACTATTATTAAATTATGTCACGAATAATAAAGCTCGTTGTGTCCAAAACACTGGCCCTTCAGTCGTGGTGAATCCTGAATCCTGCAGCATCCTTGATGCGGTGAATCGAGCTCACCAACCTTCGTTCACTTTTCTGGTTCCAGTGAAATAATTTGGTGGTAGCCACACACGAAGGCTTCACATGGATTGATGTTGGCTTTCTCCATCTTTAGTATACAGTCTGTATCTGGATAAATAAAAACTTCATATGACGACAAAGAGAATCAGAAACGTTATCTTAACTCATCAGGAGTGAGACATGAACCCTCCACACATGTATCCAACATTTCCAACAGCTCTACAGACGAAGCGGCCGACGCTGCAGTCTGTGGGGACGCTCACAAACACAGAGGACCTCTTCTGACACGATGACGCCCATCTTCATATTCTCCATTCCCTCCTTTCAGCCTTGCTGCATTCCATCATTATGCAGAAGCCATTCCACTCATTAGCTGTCAGTCAGGGTAAAGCTGAGGAATCAATCTGCTGTTTTATTAAGGGCCCACTGGCAAAGGAAGACATGCACACCTCATATCTGCAGCAGAGGATAATCAAAACCCATAATTGCTTTTTAAATCGCAAAGTTAATGACAAGATCTCTTGATTGTAATGCATTGTAATCATGTCATTAATATGGATATGACTGCAGCACTGGGAGCCATCTGTTTGGCTGAAGGAGCGCTGGACGCTTTCCAAGAGACATACTCATTTCAAGGACTGTATTTTGGCCAACGACCACAGGCAACATAATCAATGTGAATGCCGCCACCAGCGCTGGGAAACGAGGGACCCAAATTGATCCATCAATCACCTATTCAGACAATGTTTACTCAGCTTTGGCTCACTTCGCAGTTATTCACACTCGCAGATGAAAGCTCCAATAAAAAAGATGGCAGGGAATAGAGAGGGGGGAACAGGCAGTCTTTACACAGGGCTTCAGTGTTCGCTTTTGGTGAGGTAGGTGATTGCCTTGGGTTACCTCTGGGTGGAATCAATTATAAAAGCTTTTTAAAAGGCCCTCTTTGGTCTTCACTGAAAAGCGCGAGGCAAGCAAGCTCCTGAGGTATCTCGCATTACTCCTTTTTATGTCCTAACATCAAACTGTCTCTTTCTTTTAAAACTTTTCCGTACTTACTGCCAGAGTGGAAATGTGGGACATTTGAGATGTTATTGCCAAACTTCAATTGCCTCGCCCGCTCCTTCTTCCTGTTATGTCGAATGTATTTCCAGTACAAAAAGCATATGTTGCTTTTAAAGAAGCGTTCAGCAGCAACTGCTGCCGCGTGTTTGTAAGGTGGGACAAATCCAACCTTCCTTTTTTCTGTTAGCTTCACTTTGTGTTTTAGCTTTGAAAGAATGAAAAGGCCTAACCCTCCATTTGTCCTGACGGGGGTCAGACAGTTTAGCCTCCGTGTTAAGAGTCTGTAAAGGCCAGAAACTGCGCGACTGAGTGTAAGAAAGGAAGAAGATTTAAGGGACGCAATAGTAAAAAATGAACTGGTTTCATAAAATAGAGCATACAGCAATGTTACTAATGTCTGCTGAGTTTTGTTAGAGAAACACAGTCGAGACAGGAAAATCTGGGAAATGTTGGAGTAACTGCTCCATTGATGATGATGATGATGAATGTCAGACTGACTGGATGTAAAGGTGACTACAGACACATTTACATGCAGTCAGTCCTGTTAGCTCTGCTCTGAAGTACACCTCATTTGGCGAACAAAAAAAGGAGAAGAAATAAGAAAGCTTAACTTACTGCATACAACACTTGCCGTGCCAGCCCTGCACCTAATTTGCAGCAGTTTCCAGGAGTTAGGAAACTCTTGAAAGAGAACATTCTTCTTACATCTTCCTCGTATAGCTTGAAGCATCAGAATGTGAAAACTACACGCTACTGTCTGTCTATTACATTGATTTTCCAGGCAATTTAAATTTAGGCCTTTCTCTTTTTTTACCTGCTGAAACATTGCAGTGTTGGGTTTTTTAGTCTGTGTCTAATTGGCAAGCCTGCCTACACTCCCTCAGAGCAGAGACAGTCTGCAGGGAGGAGAGCAACCAACGCTACGCATCTCATCTCTCTGCAGATTTCTTCATCTCGTGTAATTAATTGCATCTTTAAAAGAACAAAATGTAAATACACCACTGACACGCTGCCAATTAATTTTCAATCGCGGTCTTCCTGACGCTTTCTGCTCAACCGAGAGGGAAATCAAAAGTTTTTAGAGGGTTTTACGAAAGCTTTAATAGTGTCCCTTTGTTCCCGGCAACACGTTGTGAAAAACGCATTCAGGCCTGACAAAGTGTTCCTGCTCCGTGTAATCAATTCCCTCAGCATCCACCAGCAGAAGACGACAGGGTGGGTGGGTGGGTGTGGGTGGGGGGGCATCGTCTCTGCGTGTTCTTTGATCGTGCAAAACAAACTTCTTTTCATATGGAAGAAATGTGGATAAAGAGAAAATCACCTAATCTACAAATTTTCTTTCATTCGGTGCTGTAGCTGGTGATTAAAAAGGCCGGTAATCATCGAGGTCGATTACTCCTCCAACCAGATCAGCAATCGTGTGAATGCTTTCAGTGCTCTGAAGCTCTCGTGCCTGCAATAACATTACGCTGCTTTTAATGTGGATGGACTTCAGTATCCAGTATGGCTCAGCAAAGGCCCATCATCTCCACTCATGACTGATAGTTTGTCAATCAACATGATTTTTTATCCTATTTATTTATAATATCAGTGGTTTAATTATCGTTGCATTCATATTTGATTTATTCTGCGTCATTATGGTGTCAGTATCTCCGACACGCTGTCAGCGCACATGGGGAGGGAGGCTATTTCTGTCTGTTGGTTTTAATGGTGTAGTACAGCTTAATGTGCATTTACATGTAGTTTTCCTCTTCTCGCCGTTACCTTTTCCTGTCATTGCTGAGTAGGGCGTGATGATGAGTCTTTTTCCACGCTATTAAAAAAGGTGTTTAAGCCAACTTAGGAACTCTTTCCTGGCATTTTTATTTTCTCTTTGCTATTTGGGCTGATTGGGACCTGATGAATGTAAAAACACAGAATTATCTTTTTACTTTACTGTTACAACTAATGTAATGTTGTGCCCTTAAACAGGGGAAACAGTGAGGAGAGGTGAGAGGATGGCACGGACACGTAGCTCTCACTCGTCTGTATTGAGTGAAGGTTAGTGATGTGCGAATCATGAACGAATCGTTCAGAACTCGAGAATCACTTTACTGACTCGTGAATCATGATTCACAAGCCCAACGGACTCACTGACTCATCCCTGTTGCTGTTAGCAAACTCATTTCAATAGTGAAATATATCTGGCTTATAATTAAAATTGTGGGGGAAAAAACAACAGCCAGTTTCTTAACAGAAACATTTCTGCTCTGAACTGGAAGAAAAAGCCTGAGTAGAAGCTCACATCAAGGCAATAGCTCCTCACTCACCCCTCCCTCCTGTGCGGAATCGTAGCGCCAGCGAATCACTGGGGGTGATCGTTGACGCATTTGTAGACCGATTACGTCACAGCGACGCGCCGAAGCCTGTCCAAATTCGTAGACTCCTCCGAATGCGGCCGACAAATGCGTCCTTCATTTCCCTAAATTTGAAGGATGGGTCGGGTGTGTCCTTCGTGGCCCACCATATCCCAGAATTCATAGCGCGACTCAGCCAAACTCCAGTTTCCGGCAATGGCGGCTGCTACTAAGTTTTAAAATTACTCTTATTAATCTTTCTGGGTCACAACATAAACTTTTAACATATTTTCAGGCGAGAAAGTAGCTGTGTAAACTTCAAATATCTGCTCGGTTTATCAAGACATCACGTATTTGCAAAAGTGCTCCGATGTTTTTGCAGACGTCTGCTACCCACCAGCTCGATAAAACGCTTTGACATGGCACCCTGAAGCACGCCCAGTGATGGGAATAACAGTTACGGCATTACTAACGGCGTTACTTTTTTCAGTAACGAGTAATCTAACTAATTACTGTTTCTATCGTTACAACGCCGTTACCGTTACTAACAAGAAAATGCAGTCGCGTTACTATTTTTCAACAAACAGACGGTTGAAGCTGTGTTCAGGTTACCGCATCTTATATCAGTTGCACAGAAGTAGCTGTAAGTAATCTGGACGCTACAGCTTTAAGCAGCTGCGCGCTCCCGCGGACAGCAGTCACTTTCTGCCCGACGATCACTTTTTGGCACAACTAGTGATGTGCGATACCACTGATTTCCTTTCTGATCCGATACCAAGTAAAATCCAGGGTGGTATCGACGACACTGATCCGATACTCTGTACAAAAACTTCCTGTTTCATTGTATTTCATAATACAATATAGAATTGCATTATGTCATTGTAATAATAATATAAGGATATAGCTTCACAATGATTACAGGACATCAGACTACTTGTTCTTATTGCTTAATGATGCAGAATTATCATATAGAAATAAAAAACTTGAAGGTGAGCGCTATTGAGCATGTTGCCTGCCTGCAGCACTAAAGGAGTCCTCGCCCAGCAGCACCTGTCCTCGTCTTCAGTTCACCTCAACATACACTCGTCATATTCTGTGATATGATTCACTCTGAGGTGTTTCACGAGGTTAGAGGTGTTGCCACAACACCTCACTGTCTTGCCACATGTATCGCAAACCGCGTCTTGGCTGTTTGTGGAGGTAAAATATGTCCACACGTGACTTTGTTTACGCTCAGCCATTGTTGGGAGTGCGCACGCCAGGTGCAGTGTTGCCCACTTAGTGACTTTGTCGCTATATTTAGCGAGTTTTCAGACCCCTTAGCAACTTTTATTCTAAAAAGCGACTAGCGACAAATCTGGTGACTTTTTCTGGTGTTATTGGAGACTTATTTATGACGACTTTTTGACGTGAAAGCGCGGATCGCTCTTCTCAACAAGCAGCGGTGCTGCTGTGGGCACCTCACCCGTGCCAAAGCGCTCACGGGCGGAGGACAGTCCTCCCCCAGCTGCTACCAGGGCAGGAGACGTTCACACCTGTGCGTCCAAACGGCAAATGAATCGCGCATGAGCGAAGCCGCTGCTCCCGCACTGACTGTAACGCAGTCAGGTCTTCTTTTAGTCTTATGCTGTTTTGTGGATCACAAGCTTTAAAACTACTTATAAACACACACACACAGTAACTCCACCAGAGCGCCTATTTCAGGTCACTTTTGCCGGTCCAGGCCTGGATAAAGGAGCAGGGTTGGAATTGTGACATAAAAAAACAACAAAACAATAATCGCTAAAGAAAAAAATAATTTGTAATTCTAAATAAATTCTAAACGCATTTAGGACGTTTTTACTCACTTTATGTCTCTTCTTTTTTCTCTCCAACAACGTGGGTTACAATGATATCAGCATGACCAATTATGCAAATTAAGCGATGACGTCATTTAGCGACTTCTAGAGACTTTCAGCACAGCCAATAGCGATTTTCCTTACTGAGGAGTTGGCAACACTGATCAGGGGCTGCGACACATTTACACAGCTGTGTTTCGCACATGACTATGAAAGGCGTAAGAGGAAGTAGTTCCTTCCAATTTAGACGATCCGAATGATGTAGTTTCTTTCCACTGTGCTCCTGTTAATGAAAAACTACAAATTTACCCCAAAGTACTAAAATATTAATATTTTAATATGAGAATCGATTCTAGAACTACTACTGGGATCGGAAGAATCGATATTTCAATATCGATCCGCACATCACTAGGCACAACACCTGGAGCTCAGGGGGCAAAACAATCTGCTGCTGTTTGACTGAGGAAGAATAAAGTAGTCGTGGTAAGACAATCACATGACCACTTCAAGACAAAGCAACAAGGTGACATATACCAGTTTATAAACTGTGTTGATCGGCCAGTAAAACCAGAGTCATGATAAACAAGATATGCGCCTGTTTTTCCTCAATAGTTTCGTCACGTTTGCTGTCTAAGGACAGCGCAGCGAGCACGCTCTGCTTATGAGCAAAAAATAAACAAAAATAAACAAAAAACAGCCTGTTGGTGTTGGTGGAAAAATGCACCATGTCGACCAATCAAAAAATGATATGGCAACATGACATTTGGTTGTTTAGGAAGAGAGAGAGAGTTTTGAGATGTGAGAGATTTGTGACGTTTAGCGTGTTTGGAGTGTGTAGTTAATGTGTTGTCTTCTGTAGTCAGTGTGTAGTGTAGTCAGTAGTTGTTGTGTGTGTCAGAACAATGAGGCGCCTGCTGAGTGTTACAGGTGTTACAGCAGTGACACATCTGCTGTTGTCAGGCCTGCAGGTATCAGGCTGCTGTTCTCCTTCATCTCATAGTGGACAGAAATTATTTGGAGTGACACAAATAATTTGTGTGGCATCAGATTTGATGCAGAACAGCTGATTGTTCTGTAAATAGTTTGAAATGTTTGTTTAAAAACGCCTTGGCTGCATTTTTAGGTAAAAGCTGCAAAACTTTGTTTGCTTAACTCAGTTACTTTTTTGAAGAAGTAACTATATAATTAACTGCCCAGCATTGGTCATTATTTACTGTTATTTGCAGACAGAGTTACAGACTCTCTCCCAGACCACAGACTCAGAATACAGTCAGAGCTTTATAAAAAAATAAAAAAGAAGAAGTTGTGTTTTAAAAATTGGAGTTCAGGTTATTTTTCCTTCCAATGGTGTTAACATGCTGCACAGGTCATGAACAAGATTCATTTAGATTTTCATTGTAAGTGGACTAAAGCAGTTAATTAAAAGTAGTCTAACATAAATGCTGTAATTTGATTACTTTAATAAACATGTAACTTGGATGGATTGGATGCTGGCATGACCACAGTGCTCACGTCTGCTGTTGCTCACAGTGGTCCAAGTGTCCGCTCAGGGAGTTTGTGTGCTCGCTCAGACACATGAAACATTAGAGGGAACATTGAACTGGACCCCAGAGGGTTAAACTTTTTTTTTTAAAGTAACGCAGTAGTTAATTACTTTTAGAATCTTGTAACTCAGTTAATTTTTTGAAGAAGTAACTAGTAACTATAATTAATTACTTTTTCAAAGTAACTTGTCCAACACTGAGCACGCCACACAGGTTAAAGTATGCTGGAGAAACAGTGCAATATCCAAAAGATCCACGTGGGCTTTCTATGTGAGCACCTGCAGAGTTCAGTAATTCCACCAATGCCAGCGTCTCCCGGTGTTACAAACTCACACCAAAATAAAACGATGTAAAAAGATGCTGGAGTGCTAAAGAGTTGTGTTTGGAAACGTCACTGCAGATTTGATTTCACCAGTGTAAAAAATGCTGTTTCTGTATGAGAGAATTCAAACAGATTGAAAACTCAAATACCTGAAGAGCAACAGAGAGCCAAGCAGTGTGCATCACATGGATGTCTCAGGCATAGTTATAGCAGTACGTGGGCGTTTTACTGCATTTTACCTGAAGTGCCTTTCTGTCTAAGAGCCACTGAGACAAACAAGGGAAGAATGCTCTGCTACCCTCAGCGACTCTTGTAACGAGCTGGAGTGGGAGATGTGCTGCCTCTTAAGGGGTCGCCTTTTATTACTGCCAGTAAACAAACGCAAACAGGAAACAAATGTGAACAAAAGCAACCTGAAGTGAAAATGTGGGCAACATTATACTCGGACGAGTACATTAAGAAAGCCACTTTGCCTTCAGTGATCTCGGAGATTTCTAAAGACATGAAAGCATTGTTGTGAAACTACGGTTAGTCTTCATGCTCACCGAGCAGCTGCTGCCTGTTTGCTGTCGAATGCTGATGTACTGAATGTAAAACTGATTATTTAAAAATGACCATTTGATCTCTGAAGATTTGGTTGTGTCTCATGAATGAGAGACAGCAGATAATCAGCAGCCGCCGCATCGTTACTGTAAATGTTAACTTTGTACGTGAGGGACGCGGCGTGAACTCTGCGGCTCTTATACGTGCGATCTAAACACGTGTGACTGAATTTGTGCTGTTTGAAAGATGCCGTGACAGACAAATCACTTGTGAGTATTGTATCAGTATCAGCACTAAAGTGTGGTTTTGGTGCTTCCCTCATTAAATAACATTCTTTAAAAGACGTGAAGGTCTGATTATGTCGACGGCATCTACATCCCTGCAGAACACAACGTCTTCGTGTCTGAACTGGAGCAGTTTTGTTCTGGGTCTGCTGACAGACTCTAATTACAACATAGATGCCATCGTTTGGTATTTCCAAATCAGCACGAAACATAATAAATGTTACCTGAAGATTCTCTTTATTTTCTTCAGCTTCTGTCAAACTGAACTGAGCAACTACATCTCTCTTACTTCTCCCCTCGCCGCACCCTTCTCCTTGCAGTTTGCAAGATGTTGTATTTTTGGGCGCTCGATGTTACAAGCACAGCAGTGAAAACAAAACTGCTCTGTGATTTCACCCTCACTTGCTTCAGGCATCTCTCACAGCACCAGGAAACTGCAGCGGCACAACAAACTGCTGCAGAGCACTTCATGGATTCACAAACAGAGAAACTGTGGCTGCCACTCATCTCTCCCTTAAAAGGCTACAAAACATGATGCATATCATCTACCAGTTTGTTTTCATATATTACATTTACACGTGACTGCCGGTGCAATTAGGTCTAAAATCCCTCGGTATGTATTTTATGTGCAGTAATTCTGGTCGTTTAAACAGCGGTGGCGCCATTATGTACTGGCACATAATATGTAAAATCCTCCAGCAGCGTTTTGCATATTACTGTAAATCACAGGGCGGCTGCATTCTTACCTTCTGACAGTAACAGTTTTATATTTGTGTATCAACTTTGAAAACTACTCTCTGACTCTTTACCACTGAATCAACAAGGTTTCTGTAATTAATGGCTGTTGATGGAGTGGACGTGTTGGTTTTAGTGTGGCAAGAGTGCCCTCTGGTGAATTATCAGGATACACCTGTCAGGACAGCACAGCAGCAACAACCTACACTAAATGTGAAGTAACTAATAGTAAGCAAGTAGAATAGAATTCACTCGCTGGGCCCACGTCCTCATTTTAGGTTTGACAGTGTTTTAGTAGGTAAAGGTGATGCTTGGACATGAAGTGAGCTGCGGTTTGGGGAAGGCCTCGAAGGAGACTGGCGATGGCTCCCAGGCCTGGCAGATCCCCGTGTACTAAATAGAAGTGAAGTTAAAGAAATGAGAACAAGGAGGGACGGCGGGAGGGAGGGGCACGTAAACGAGAACGACAGCTTGCAGAACTGGGGGACCCTCTGGAGCGTGTTTGGAGGTCCTGCTCCTGAAATTCCGATACATAATCTCCAATAGAATATAAGTTCAAATCAACACCTTTGTGCCAGGAAAATAAAATAATTCCACATTTAAAAATAGTTTGAAAGCCTCCCAGCTATTTATCTCGACATCTTTGGACATTTACCTACTGCAACAGCGGCGTGACGCGACAGATACAGATCAGTCACTGACATCACTAAATGCCATCTTATTCCCTGATAGGCTGATGTCAGCCCACGAGGCCTACAGATGATGATGCATCCCGAGGTACATGTGAGATAGCAGCTACACATTACAGTGCACACAACAGCATTTTAAGAAATAGGCGTGGGCTGGTTGGGGGGTCGAGCCCAGCCTGAATTCAAGAATTAGAAAATAAACACTGCTGTTTTTGCTTAAGCCTGAACAAGTTTTTTTTAAGTTGGACAGTATTTTTATACACGTGCACTAGCAGCAGGTCATCTAAGAATCATAACCCAAAGTTATTATCTGAAGCGTGTGAATGTTTGAATATGCCTCAGTGCTATTTATCTGTCTTTGAAACCAGCTGCTTGTTTTAGAAGGAACCAACCATGTTTGTGCTCAGAGGTACAAAGATTTCATTATAAACCAAACAAACCATTTTAATGACTTTAGTTACTGGAAACATTGTAACTGACAAGAATTGGTTCTTCTGTATATTTCAGGTATTTATCAAGATTATTGTAAAAATATCCAACAGAACCAACTCGTTTGCTCCAATCATCCTTTTTCTTCTTTGATGTTTGTGAACTTGTGTTAAAATGTTAAAAGGTCAAAAACGTAAACAACTCCTAAGACTTAACTGTAACTGGATTTAAAGGTCTTTTTTTGATTGCATAAAAAAAAGTTAACTATTTCCAGTAAAAACAAGAAATAAAATCTTAATTATATGCAAGGGGCAGAAAACCAGGAGTCCAGATTTCTGCTGAGAGGAGATGCCACATCTATCCAAACTTCCCACTGCAGAATAAACCTCAGACGGATATTTCCTTTGTTTTATTACAAACAAATACATTACAAAACTCTCACATCTGAAGGCAACATTTTTTTCAGTGCCTGAGAAAAAAAGGTCGTAGCACTTAAAGTTAAAAAAATATGCTTACAGAGGTCGAAGAAAAACCCCAAACATTTTGATTTCTACAAATCATCACAGAGCACATGAACACCGAGTGTTTGGAGTTGTTGGTTTAATCAAGTCCCTTTGAACCATCCAGAGTCTCTGTGTGTGTTTGCTCTATAGTCCGTGAAGGGTGCAGCTGATAATGTCCATGAAGGTGGCCTCTATGCAGTAACAGAGCTGGACATCAGGGTCAGCCCCACCCAGCTCCTCTGCTGTCTTCTGGGGTAGAGTCAGCTTGCAGGGGTGTCCTCCTGAGACCACAGCCTCCAGTGGTTTCTCCTTAAGATACTGCAAGCCTGAGTGAAAAAACAAGTGTTTTTCTTTAGCACTGGTAGATCTAAACTCATCTACACAAATTATTCTATGTCCAATCGAAGCGTCCAGAAATGCTGAATAAACAAAGTAGATCAAGCCTGTCTGCAGTAGCATACATGGACAACACCTTTAAATGTCTATGGTAGGTATACTCCTACTACACATTTACTAGATCCAGTGAAATACATGAGCTGTGCATCCACAGTGAGTACAGATCCAACAGCAGTGATACCAACACCGAGCTTCAAACCCTCAGTCTGAGGAGCAGGCTGGCACTTGGTCTTTATGTGTAAGGCAACATCAGGCTTCACTCAAACACATCAAAGCTAATAAATGATGAAGGCTCTTTCTCATAATTCTTAGACATTTAGGACAGAAATGATCAGATGGCTTTAATTACAACATCTGGATTGTGGATTTTTAAAAAGATGAACAAAAATCATTCGGGTCAAAATATTTTTGTGTCAACATTATTCTGCCAAGAAAACGAGTAATCATGCTTACGCGCGATAAAAGGATCGATGTCCCGGGCTTTGGTGGCCACGTCCGAAGAACAAACCTGGCCCACTTGTACTAAGAGAGCTGCCACGTCATCGTAGAGTGGAGGGAACGCCTGGCAGAAAGCCACCAGGCATGGCAGGGTGGGCATGAAGAAGAGGAACCGCTTGGCACGAGTCAGCACTAGGAAGCAAAACACACACACGAATACACAATTAACACAAAACACAAGGCTGATAAACAGTTAATACAGTGTAGAGAAATAATGTTGCACTAACAGCTAAACACCAGAGGATGGCAGCTAAACACAGGGATAAAAACATCTGTGTGCCAACAGCTGATTCATGTAAGATGAACTGCACAGTGCAGGCAGCAGACTGAATGTTTGACAGAGAAAAGACGCACACTAAAAGAGGAAGTATATCACCACATGCATGAGCGTGTGAGACGTAAAGAGTGTTTACCGACCTGTAAGAAGTGTACCCATGACACTGATGGCCAACCTGGCCACACTCAGGGACTTGGGTAGGGCGTACTGGGTGCACAGATATGATAGCAACTGGATTGCAAAGATCTGCAGGGACACACGATAACAACAGTGAGACATTTAATACATTTATTTATGTAGCAAATATGCAAACACTCAGCAGAGCAGCGAGCAGAGCTGGTTGGAGAAAATAAATAAATAAAAGCACAACAGTGTAAGAGAGGCTCTGGCACAAACCCAGGGCAAGTCTAGGAGTGAAAGCCAGGAAAGAGAGGGGAGGGGAGGTTGGGAGGCCTCACCTGCTTTTCCAGCTGGGGCTGGGCCAGCAGCTCTGGGATGAAGTCCAGACAGATATGGATGGAGGGAATGCCTGCCACAGTTAGAGGCAGCAGAGCTTGAGGGTAACCCTGGCAGACAGGGAGACAAGAGGAAACGGGAAACTTGGAATTAATCTAGCAACATAAGCAAGAAATCGCAAATAAGCAGTTCATTTATTCAAACAGTCGTCTATGTAAATGAGTGCCAGCGTAAACATGCGTGTGCGCCGATGCACACTGCAGCAGCTCCTGCTCAGCAGCTCCTGCTCAGCAGCTCCTGCTCAGCAGCTCCTGCTCAGCAGCGTGGATGGATTACTGTGACAGGAAGCGGTTTGATGAAGTCCACCATATGGCTGTCTGCTGCTTCTGGGAGCTGCACTCACTTATTACTTACGCCACGGCACAATCTGATGACTAATGGGGTCAATATGATTCAGATCTTCTTGAAAAACGCATTGAAGGTATTTTCTGCTCTACGGTGTAATCAATTATCAATGACTGTAATGCTTTCAATAGGAAAATGTGGAAGGATGCACAAAATGGCACAATAAACCTGCCAGCATTATATTACCTGAAAGTGGACCAACTTGGCAATGTTGGGGTCGGCGATGAACATTTGATGCAGCAGACAACAGATGAGACACTGCACCTCCCTCAAATCACTGAGCAAACCTCCCTCTGGCTCCGCAGCCTCCCCGCCCCCCTTGGCTGCAGGCCCCAGGCTTCCCTGTTTCAATTTCCCTGGCACGGGGCCCCGAATGCTCCTCAACAGGCTGTCTGTGGTGGCCCCCAGCTGCTGCTCTTCAGAGGTTGGCAGGCACACCTCCAGAAGAATCTGCACTGCTGCGCTGTCCTGCAGTTGGACAAAAACAAGGATTTATAATGACTTTGCATAAAAGGCCCGCCGTTACACTTTAGTGTCTTTTTGCATTTTTTGTTTTACTGAAACACCAGTAAGATAGAAATTTCACATAAAAATAAGATTTGAAAATTTTGCAGTGTAATATTTTGGGGGGGA
The DNA here is from genome assembly GCF_963969265.1 of Rhamphochromis sp. 'chilingali'. NCBI lineage: Eukaryota > Metazoa > Chordata > Actinopteri > Cichliformes > Cichlidae > Rhamphochromis > Rhamphochromis sp. 'chilingali'. The sequence continues at coordinate 1,521,464 of NC_137946.1, read as the reverse complement.
TGAAGAAACAACGTGATACAGGAAACAGGGTTAGGAATGAATATGCTGTCACATGCATAGCACTCTTATAAAACTCAAATGACCTGCGCAGATAAAAGAGCGTTCTTTAGCTCCTCCCTGGTGACCTCCGGCGTATCTGCTTGTCCCGGCACACCGAGGCTCGACACAGTCTGGCTCTGTCGATCAAAGTCGGCCGTCTCCTTCAGGTGACATTGTAGGTAGGCTTTCGAGGCCAGCAGGTAGCCATTCAGCATGTGAAGGACAATGTCCATCAAAGGAGGACACCTGGCCAAAAACAAATATTGTTACCTGACAATTAAGACGCATCATAACACGTCTGCCAGAGCTCATCTTTATATTCTTACATGCAGTTTCTATACATCAATACAACCATTATAGCCTCAATTTTAATAACATGTATGCATTAAGTCCTTAGTAACTACATAAAAAAGTGCAATAAATGACAAAAAAAAATTGAAAATCGTTTTTGTTTTTTTCCATATATTTCCAGTTAGAGTAATTTCAGAGGTTCACCCCTCAAAACTGTAAATACAAAACAGTTGCACAAAATAGTTTCCAACCACAGGAAAATTATTTTGAGTGTCTTCATAGTTTTATTTTTGAGATACACTAATTTTTATATACTGCAGGAAAAATGAAAATAAATATTATGATGCAAATTTGCAAAAAAAAAAAAGCATCAAAACAGATTATTTCCAGCAGTTTGAGTTTAAGCCTCCCAGACACGATACAGAAAGGCATAAACTCAAAATCTATTTTAAAAATACCTGCATATCTTTGTAAATGCCCTACAGGACAAAAAATAAATTTTCTGTGAAAATGACGTCACTTCCAGTTCCGGGCAGGTCATGGCGGGTATGCAACAGTTCACGCTGACGTCTATTCAAACGTAGGAAGTGTTATGAACAGCTGATCGGATCGGACGAGCCTGTTTCTGGAATATTATGTTGTTGTTGCTGCAAGTGCTTTTTATGCAGGTGTTGCAAAGCTGTATGTGGAAGGAAACCGTGACTGAGGACGAGCTGATGGCATAAGATGTAAGTACAACTCCTCCGGTTTCATATGCAAAAAAAAAATGATTGCGCTAGCTCACGTGGTTCCAGTGCTACCGGGCTTTAAAAATAGTTACGGAAAACGGAGCGTGCCCGCGCTGCCTGGTCATAAAGGGTTCATCTTTTGTATAAGAAGAAATTCTTTAGTTACGTTCAGTGAAAATGTGGACCACATGAAAGCCCACCTACTGCAACACATCTGAGACTGTATGTCTGAGTCCATGCGTGGCTTTTTGTAGTCACCTGTATACTCTCTGATCACAGCGCAGCACGATGAGAGGATCGACCATCAGGTCATTCTGGGTGTACCTCTGCTGCCTGAGCAGCTTCGCTGAAGGTTGGAGGGCGTTTACCGTCATCACCCACAGCCTGTGACACAGACACACAATTTCATTCCCACCACACAGTTTTGTTAACTGAAGCACCGACTGTACCCGGCTTTTAAAGAACTCTGACCTAACTAAGACTAAGAAACACTGCCTTGTTAAGGGACAACATTAAAACTGCTCAAAGTAAAACTGACAGTATTACGCCCAAGATTAATATTCAGACTAGAGCAGGGTGATGTGACCAAAAATATTTATCACGATATACATTTGAAAATTTGCGATAACGATATAACTGACGATATAATTGACACGAGACAAAATACTTTACAACTCCTCAACTTTATTAGTGCAAAAAAAAAACCCATCAATGTATTTTCACTTAAACAAGCAGCTGTTTTTTATGTGCATTAAAGTTATAGAAAAATGTAACAGTGCAAATGCAAACTCCTCACTGACAGTTTAACCAAAAGGCATTTCCAGTGGAAACTGGCCGACGTATCCTGAGCACAACCATGTATAATATCCACAACACTTAAAAAGAGGTTACACACACACAATACGGAAACATTATGTTGAAGCACAGTACGTATCACTCCGCGAGGCTCCGCCTACGATAGCCGTAACGCTCCCACAATCCATCAAGCGGTGCGGCTTCGTAGCTCAGCAAAGTCGTACTAAAACATTTGACAGATTTTCGAGCGCCGTGCACATAAAATCGTTTCGAGGTCAGTAAACACGACCAGAGTTCATACATAAGGCACACGGGATTATAAGGGGCTCTGTCGACTTTCAGAGAAATCAAAGGATTGATTTTAAGTGCGCCGTATTTTCCAAACAACACGGTAATAACGACGGCCCGCTAGCATGCTCCCCCGACAACCCCTTACATCTCCCCCTCAGTCTTCCTGCCTGAGCTCGTCTTGTAACAGGCTCCTTTTGGTAGCTGTGCTCCTTTGAGCAGCAGAGTGAGGCCTAGAGGAGGAAGCAACAAGTCAAACACCCCTGTAAGCCTTTTACTGGAAACATGTATAATTATTATTTAACCAGCAGCAGGGGAGTTCATTGACTTCAGTGATGTCAAATTCTAATTAGTGAGGACAAGAAAATTCTTTAGACCAATTTTAGTTACTCAAGTGATTCCATTAATGCCTTAAGGCACAAATTCCTGATTGCATGTCCGGAGCACGTACCTGCGGGGCATCACGGTGTTCAGACCCATCCAGAGCTTGTTGACGGTCTGTAGTATACGACGAGGCACAGCAGGCTCCAGCAGCAGAGCCATGCTGGCTGTGAGGGCCTCCGCGTAAGGGATCAGGTCTCCAGGTGAAAGCAGTGTTAAATGTTCCAGGATACGCATCAGCCTGGGACTACCTGATGGCAACTTCTGGAAGGCTGGGAGGAAAACATAAGCTTTAATCTCTGATTCATAGAGAAGCTTTGGCTGCATCTCCATCAGTGTACAACAAGTGCACAGCACAGTATCATAAATACACTTGAGAATTATTTTGTGATTGTCCGTTGAGGTTAATCAACAGATTCCTTTAGCAGCATGGATGCATTTCAAGAGTCAGAGAGGAAAAATGTAAATCACAGATTAAATCCTACAAATGTATGGCGGTATTTTTGTGCCACTATTCTGAGCGCGCGTAAAAAAAGTTTGCAGGTGCAAGTGTTTGAAATTTGTTTTGAGCGAAGAAAATTCATTCCTGCAAAAACTGTATTTCAGTGTTTGCTATTATCCACACACACACACACACACACACACACACACACACACCCCAGCAGCCCCTCTCACTCAGTTTTTGCATTTGCGCTCGCTCGCAATGTGTTGCTCGTGCTCTCAACATTTCTGCCCGTGCGCGCTCAACTCTTTCTCCACACCATTATATTTGTGCCACAAAACCAGCCAATCACAGACTTGGATGCAAAGAAATCTGATTGGCTGTTTTGGTCTCCAATCAGCTCGAAATGACGAAATGCAATATCCCAGAATCCATTTCATCCAAAACTCAAACGAGGCAGTGGCGGAGGACCACAGAGGGGCGGAGTTTGAAATATTACTCTTTCTGGGTCACAAAATAAACTTTAAAGATATTTTCATGCGAGAATGTTTCTGTGTAAACTTCAAATACCTGCTCGATTCATCAGGACATCACATATTTGCATAAGTGCTCTGACGTCTTCGGAGATGCCTGTTACCCACCAGCTGACCGGGTGGTCACTCGGGTTAAACATAATATAAAAGGCTGAACTGACAGAAAATCACCGACTACACCACCAGGTGTTACAGGAAAAACGAAGAAAAAAAAAATCCTTTGAACTAAAACAAACGCTGTTGTGACAGTGATGTACTGTCTTGTTGGTATACATGTATGATTTGTATCACCTTCATGTTTCCAAACCGATATCATGACCAGCAGCTTTACAGCTGTGGCTCCAGCAAACATCAGCTGATACTAGAAATTAATATTAAATAAATTCTAACAACAGCTGATCAAGCTTAAACGTGCTGCTGTTGTTTAGCGTAACATCCGCTGGTTTCCTGTTTCTGGCGCAAAGTGGGAGATAAACAAACAAGAGAGACAATCAGCTGATCATTGATCAGTTTCATGATTGAAGTAGCAACAGGAGAGGGAGGATGAGAGAAGAGGCAGCTGTGCAACGTAAAGACAGAATAACTCCAGCTTTGTCTTTTTGATTCTAGCTGAAGTCCGGGACTAATCGCGTTCCTTTTCCCTTCAATACGGATGTGTTGTAATTGGTCCAGCCCAAAAACAAACAAACATAAAAAATCACCATCGGCCCACCAGGCAAATGTCCGGGATGCCCAATGGCCAGTCCAGCTATGCGGTCAGCTGGTGGGTAACAGGCATCTCCGAACTCTGCCACTCTGTGTTCCTCCGCCACTGCCTCGTTTGAGTTTGGACGAAATGGATTCTGGGATATTGCATTTTGTCATTTCGAGCTGATTGGAGACCAAAACAGCCAATCAGATTTTTTTGCATCCAAGTCTGTGATTGGCTGGTTTTGTGGCACAAATATAACGGTGTGGAGAAAGAGTTGAGCGCGCGAGCAACACATTGCGAGCGAGCGCAAATGCAAAAACTGAGCGAGAGGGGCTGCTGTTGTGTGTGTGGATAATAGCAAACACTGAAATACAGTTTTTGCACGCAGCAATGAATTTTGTTCACTCAAGTTCAGCTTTTCTTTGCTCAAAATAAATTTCTCCTCAAAATACAACACTTGCACATGCAAACTTTTTTTACGTGCGCTCAGAATAGTGGCACAAAAATAACGCCATACAAATGGAGTAAGCTGTTCAGGTTAAGAGACAGGCTCCGCAACACAAGTATGTAACCATCACTCAGTTCAAACAACTTTCTTTTAAACTACTACAATGAAGATCAGAGAAACACAAGAACACCACATGACAGAGCCAAATAAACGAGACGCCAGCTCTCTGCGTCTGTCGTGCAGCGGCACACAGCATCTGGATGTAGCTACACATCACCTACATCTATTGAAACTGTTGATCCTTCAGCAGTTGTAGGATCAACACAGCATAAAAGATTAACCACAAAGATTACAGATTGATAAATGATTTTATTCCAACCTAAAACAGATAATCTGGCATTTCACTCGCCCAACTGTGGCGTCTAGATTAGCGTCAGTGGTGCTAGTAAAGCCATCAATCATCTGTCTGGGTTTTTATTACTTTAAAATGTTTCTCTCTTAATATTTTTAACTTAAATTCAGCAGCTACATCTTAAATTTCCTGTGCTCACCCTGGTGAAGCTGTCTCTGGGTGTATCTACAGGTGTTGCTGGGAAGCATCATCTTCCTCAACAGGGGCAGGGTACCGGTCACCTCCTCCGCACACACCCAGTCCTCCACAAGGCATAAATGTGGGTAGTTGGTTGCAAGCAGTCTCAGTAGGGCCGAATGCAGACCTGGGATCAGTGAAGAAACTGCGTTCAGTCTACAATAATCAAATAATTTTTACCTTTTGGGGGTTTTTCTCCATGTGTTTAGTAAGAAAAAGCCAAAAGTGACTCTCACCCCCGAGTTCCTGCTGCAGCCCTTGGGCCTGGGTAACTAAGTACTTAATGGGGATCTGGTCCATCAGGGCTGCAGAGTAGGATTTTGGCTTCTTCTGCATCAGGGCTTAAAAAAAACAGAAAAAGAGGAAAACAGGACAAGTGAGTGGATCACAGAAACTATACTGAATTAAATACTAAACAGAGTGAAAATGTGAAGCAAAATAAGGACGAGATGGAGGATAAATGTTTCATTTGATTGTGTGAGGACACCAGAGCCGCTGTGCCGATGCGTTCGAGAAGCTGAGGTGATTTTTCATTGACGTGGGTTCATTACCACTGCTGATGGGCTTCATTACTCCTTCCTTGAAGGCTGAGAGAGCACTTGGGTAAACACAGCAATTAAAGAGATGGGCATAAACTCTCACATAAATCTGGCCTAATGAAGGGCAAGAGGAGAGCTCGTCACGGGAGAGAATAAACACTGACTAGGCTAACTGCTAATGCTCAATCTAACCTACAGCTGTCCTAGTTAGCTTTGCTCCCGCAGCCATTGTACTTGGCTCTTTGTCAGCCAACCATTTATTCTCTATGAAGCAGCCAACATTCAGTGCCAAGAGAGAAAAGGATGAATGACTGCACATCCAGAGCATCTCCTACAACTTAACAGAGGACAAAAGGTTCCTTTTTCTTCTCACTTGCTGACAAATTCCCTTCATCATCCACACAATGCATTCTTCAGTGAGGAAAATGACAAAGGATGCAATTCAGACAGGCCCAGAAAGAGAAAATGAGAAGCAGGAGGGAGGTGAGCCAAGAGCACAAAGGGAAGCCAAACACATCGCAGTGTTTTTGTTGGGAAACAGCCTCATACATACCCAGCTGTTTGGTGCTAGCCAACAGGTTCTCCTCATAAGACAGGATGTAGTACAGGATAAGCAGTTGGGTGGTGATAGAGTAGCGCTGCCGTCCTGCTCGACTACCATCCGCTTGCTAAAGAGATCACCAGCAAACGTGGACATGGATATGTGAGCAAAATTATGGATTATGAAAGTGTAATTATGTTTCAAACTAAATTAACAATAACCCATCAAATGCACTGCACTGGTGTTTTGTAAGGGTGCGGATTTAGCTTCGGAAGCGACTTACTCCTGCAGAGCTCAGGAAGACAATGAGGATTTCCTGCTCTGTGATTGGCTGGTTGGTGGCCTCTGGGTTTGCCTTGGAAGCTGGAGTAAGGATGGAGTTGATATAAGCATCAATTAGGGGAATAAGTTGGGTGTGGATGGGTGTTGTCGTCTCACAGAGTTGGCGATAGATCCAGTCCTAGAAGGTGCACACAAGGGCAACAACACAGTTTCAAACAGCTGTGCAGTAGTACAAAGTTACGCAATAGTCACAATCAGCCATAACGTGTGCATTACCTTAATAGACACTTTGTGCTTGGTGAAGGCTCGGCTCCGAAGCAGCTGGTAGATGCAGTGAATGGGAAGAAATCCTGTGATGTTGGCACTTAGGTTGTTGGTCACTGCAACCCTAACTGCATGAGCTGTAACCACCTGCACAGCCAAAGTCACACAACTGTTGTTAACAGTTCAGAAATGTAAAGACTATAAACATTTGTGCCACATTTCTTTTGTAGCTCCTGGACAGGAAAATTTACTTCTATACCAGCAGCATGGGCCCAACCATCATCTTTGGCCAAGTGTTTACGTTTTGAATCATTATCGAAATAATATAGTTGCTCCGTGGTGCAGTGGTAACACATTCACCATATATGTGAATGATGGTAAATTTAATTCTGTTAGGAGATAAACCCCAGCCAAGTGCACTCCTAGTCCCAATGCCAGATAAATGGGCGGGCAGCATCAGAAAGGGCAAAGGGCATCAAATGTGTGCCAAATCAAATATGCCGATCCTTGGGAAATAAGGGAGCAGCCAAAAGTAGCTCCTAACTTTAATATCAAATTGAATCTGAAAAAACAGTTTAAAAGGTTTGCTACAAAATAGGGTTAAAACTATCCAACCATCGTTGCCATTATGGGATTTACTGGTTCAAGACTCATGAGGTGTCCGATCTCTCTTATAACACTGTTTAAGAAGCTTACCCCATGACACAGACAGATGTGTGTGATGCTAATAGTCTATACTGGTGTGAAAACTCTGTCATGCACCGTGACAGTTTGCCAACGTCAAGCAGTAATAACCTAAAGATATCAAAGTCAAAACTTTCTGTGCTTCCTATGAAAAAGGTTTCAGCAGCAAATCCCCCCCCCAATTGGTCTGATAGTAAACAGTGAAACCTGAAAGGATGGAGGTGTTGAGTCAGAGATCTAAATCAAATCACTGACAAAAACGGTGGTTGCCCAGTAACAATACACAATGATGGACTTGTAATATACATACACACCTGTTCAGTGAAGATCTCCTGTGTGAAGATGGTCTTCATCTTGCTCAGTGAGCTGGGCTTGATGGCAATCTGCAGGAATTACACAAAAACTATGAAAAACATCCAGAGTGGCAGGCTCGCTGTGAGTGAAAACAGCCTGTAGGCAGCAGCGCTGCTATTTTGTAATTCCCTCTTTTCATATTTCATAAGAAAAATTCTACATGGCAAGCACAACACTGAATTGAGAGGATTGCCCTAGGGGTGGAAACAAACAGGCTCTAAATCCAATTACATTACACATCTTAGTGGGAAATACAGTGAGACGGGGAAACTACTTAGCACACAGACAAGAAACAATAGTGCACTTAATAAGTAATAACACTGAAAACTGGCTGCAGGGTGTAGAGCAGCTAGCTAGATACGTGTATGCTGCAAATGTTTCATTAGTGATATAGTCTTTATATGCACCACTGCTGCAGCAGACGAGAGGGGCCAGTGGCTGGTCAGCCAGACTGATGTATTGATCACTGCCTCCCTCCCACCTACCACCTTACCTTCATCCCCAAAGTAGAGCACACCAACTCAATAATGGAGCTGAGCTGGTTGCTATGGAAATACATGGCAACCAGTAATAGCATCTCTCCAAAAGAAGCAGATACGCCTGCGGCGCTGTAAGGAGGAAGACAAACACATATGCAGGAGAGGCAAGTGAGAGAAGACATTTAGGTTTGTCGTTAAGCCTTCATGTTGCAGGACAGAATTTAAATAAAAGTGATTATGACCGTTACATCAACCCACACACACCCGAACCTTCCTCTCACAGCCTTTAGGTTAGTCAGACAAACCTGTCAGATTTATGGTTTATGGACTTGAGTCACAAAAACACGGATTCATATTCAATGCTGAAGGTGCTGAAACAGGTCAGAGACTTCATACAGGAAAAACAAATCTCCAAGGAACGAGTTCAACACATAAAGACGATTTAATACTTTCAACTTCTTGTTCATTGTGGGAACGTTTTTTGTTTCCTCGGTCACTTGGTCAAGGGGCAAGGAAACCGAGTGTGTGTAGGCATCCTTAGATTATCTGCCCTTCCTTATTCATCCCTCTTCATCTGACACTGAAATCTATCAGAGCCTAATGTAAAGAAATGTTCAAATCCGGCACACCGATTAGCGTGAATCCACTGATCCTTGTCACTTGCATCATCAGCACTGGAGCAACAACAACGGGCCAAACTTGGAGATGCACATAACTAATGTAACTGACTAATAATGTCCAATATTCAAAAAGAGGTTCTTGACTTTAAAGTCCCCTCTGATGTCCATGTCTACTATCCTGGATCTTATGAAAAAGACACTGAACGGGCCCAAACAGAAATCTGTGATAAGCCTACAGCAGCTTTGGTTTTAGCCGTAGCTGGTTAGCAATTCATATTTCTAGGACAAGTATGCTGTGGTTGTTTAAAAATAATACCTGAGATGGATGGCAGGAGTAGAAAAGACACCATACAGCTATCTATGCATGTCAGATATATACCAGTCAATGTCAGCACCAGTTACAACCAATCAAAACTGGCGAGGAAGCTGACCTCAGCACCTTTGTCTTATACCGACACCAAACTCGGTGAATGGTACTGGCTCTACTTCCTGAAATTAATTTTAAAAAATTAAATTACATTTTTTTAAAAACAAATCTGCTGATTCTTCATATGAAAGGAGGTCACCACCAACAGCAGCTGTGTATAATGTTTCACAGTATAGGAGACAGGATCAGGATCTAAGTGCCACAAATGCTTTCACACATGGGTTTATGTTGCATTATAGACTAATTCTGTAAAGACATCATCCTATTACAGCTGATGTGATGAACATTTAAAGCTTACGACATATAAAATCAGTACAATAACGTGTGTGTCACAATAAACTCAGACATGTGACAGCTTCCTGTGATGGATTTTACTCTCTAATCTTTTGCGTTCTCCATGAAGCCTTTTTATTGTTACCTTTCAAAGTATTCCTCCTCTTTGATCATCCAGCTGAGCCACATGACCATCAGTTGTTCTTGCTCTGGAGTGCTGCACAGGCACACAGAGGATAATGCTCAGTCGACATATGAAAAGAATACTATTAATGCCAAAAAACACCGACAGGGCTTTTTGGTAAGCAGCGGGCAAATCAAAATTCAAGACCACCGGCAGCTAAAAAGAGCTTGTGATCCCTGGCCTGTTTGTGTTGGCAGAATAAAACAAAGACGTCTAAAAGTAAGAGTCAATAAACGTTATGTACCTGACTAGAGTAGGAAAGGCCAGCAGTTTGCAGAAAGACAAGGAGACGAACCGAACGCCAGCAGGAGTGGCAGGAGGCCGGCTGGTCATCAGCTGCAGTAGTTGCTCTGCTTCCTCATCTGTAGGTCTGGAAGGAAACACAGCCATTAAAATACATTGTTACATTGTTACAACTAGTACATAAAATATTGATTATAAAATCAAATGTAACAAAAGCTATCATGATCTTTGACTCACCTGAGACCTGCAATACCCATGAGGGCGCAGTACAGCCGGAGCAGGGCGCTGGCCTTCACCACGTGCTCCTCTCTGAGGCCAGAGTACCCCGAGCCTCCTTCCTCCTCCATGCCGCCATTATTGGGCACATGGGTGCTGCGTGAACGCGGCAGGATGGCAACGAGCTCGAGCAGCAGCTGTCTGCGCATTTGCCACAGCACTGAGCTGCTTTCCCTCTTACGCTGGCAGGATCGAGTGAGGAGAGGACACCATTTAACTTTCATGCTTCCACCGCTGGGCCTTGGTAACAGTTTGCCCAAGTTCATTTACAAATCTGATAATTATGATCATTAACTGACTCGTTGCATGAGCAGCAACTTGAGGAACACTTTAGGACATTTCTCCAATGGTGAGCAGAAGCTCCGTTCCTCCTCAGAGCTTTATCGCCTAAAAACCCCCCAACATTTTATGAAAGGGAAATTTAAACAAATGATGACATTTACAGTGAAAAGCTGACTAAAGCGTGTCTGCGCTCCATAAACTGCAAGAAATGCCAGCAGATAGCCAGACTCGTGATCTCCTTTATATCTGCTGTGATATTTTGAATGTTAGCTTAAATTTGGGGCAATCCAACTCGAGCGCTGAACACCGAGTAATACAAGAAAGATACTCCCACCAGGATCTCATTTTGAATTTCAGCGAGTGTTTGTATTACTGTCTGTTCTTTAAAAACATCACAGGAACAATCCAGCATGTTGAGGACATTGTGGGTGGTCCACCTCTTGCACCTAAAGGAGTGACTGTTTATGTGTTGTCAGGAAATACGAGAGTCAACCGGGGCCTTACCTGTTGTCCATTGCGAATGAACATACTGAACCACGTACGGACTTTGCTATTGGTGCCAAGCAGCAGTCCGCTGACATAAGACACAAGAGGACTGACTGCCTCATCTGCTGCATCTGGTTTATAATCCAGAGTGAGAGCCACACCCAAACCAGGCAGGTGACACTCCTCCACCTGGAACACACAGAGCACCCACAGTCAATTACAGAGCGTCACCTGTTCTATCAAATATTAATCATGTTCTTTCATAATGACTACGTCTATGTTTGTTTGATTATCACTATGGGCTGATGTGCTCCCGGTCTTTGCAAAGACACGCGTCTCCAAGGTATAGCTCAGGGGTCTCGAACTCCAGACCTCGAGGGCCGCTGTCCTGCAACTTTTCCATGTGTCCCTGCTGCAACTCACCTGAATACAACTAGCAGGTCATTAGCAAGACTCTATAGAACTTGACTGCATGCTGAGGTGGCAATTCAGCCATTTGATTCATGTTACAGCAGCTCATGACTGAATGAACACGGTGCAATAAAAGCATTGTTGGAATTACATTGTTCCAAACACATTTACTTGAGCAGGGTTAGGGGTCGCCACCTCAGCATGCAGTCAAGTTCTATAGTCTTGCTAATGACCTATTAGTTGTATTCAGGTGTGCTGCAGCAGAGACACATGGAGAAGTTGCAGGACAGCGGCCCTCGAGGACTGGAGTTCGAGACCCCTGTATAGCTCCTTTTCTTACTGAGGGGAAACATGAGCAAAGAAGCTGTCTTGCTAAGTGAGTGATTATGAGCCAAAACAAGGTTTGAAAATAAAGGAAATTAAAAAAGGGGAACTAGCAATATGGGTGTCGTTCTAATACAAGCCTGCATTGCTGTATTAGTGTCGTCTTCTTTTTCTGTGCAAACGAAATATCATTGTTGTTTAAATTCACTGTTCCTCGTCATCCTACTATTAATGTTTCTCGACATTATTTTCTAACATCACGTGTTGCTTGACCTTGCTGGTTGCGAGCTCTACTGCCCTCCACCAGACATTGTTTTCAGCACTGGATCCCATCAATTCCCAGACCTTGTTGTTTGAGACCACAAAGTCCAGCCAAGTACGAGTTCTGCTAATGAATCATTCAGCAAGGCAATGAATTTCTTCTGCCTCGTTCAATAGCCGACATTCTAACCTCTATGAGCGATAGAAATAAGACTCATTTCTCCCCCTCGGGGACAGCGTCACTAAGAGTACCACAACATAAATGACTAAAGAGCAAAATCCTATCACTTTTACTGCCCTCTATCAGGTGAGTTGATTTAAGCAGAGAAAATAGTTCCCCGCACAGCAGAGCCAGTCGTTAGTCAAGTCTATAATAACTAAAGAGTGACGTTTAGGAGCTAAAAGCAAACAAACGTCTACAGCTTACAAATTATTCATCATTTAACAAAGTGGTGTAAGCACAACATTTGTCTGTCAAACTGATTTTCATTCTTGAAATCTGTGCATGACTGTTACATTACCAGCAGGCTACGTTTAGCGAGGCAGAGAAACAGATGAGCTTTGCTGGGGTGCCGCGTTAAATTTGTTACCAAGAGAAACTGCAAAATTATGGAAGATATGTTTTAACGGCAAATAATTATATTGAGATCACAATCAATATTTAATGCGGCTATGTTTCTGCAAACACAACCGTCGTGCTATCCAAACATTTAATCAGGAGAGCACTTCATAAAAAAGGAGCAGATGCTCCAAATGTGCTGGTGCGAGTATTAATTTGATTTAATACATGCATAATTAATGGGATAAAACAGGGCAGCAGAATGAATGTTGCAGAAAATGTGCATCCAGAGTAGAAAAAGAGCAGCTACTAGATGGGAGAACTCATCTCTCATCTGAAATAAATGACTTTTGGGATGCTGTAAATAAAGTGGGAGTTTGGCGTGAGTTCAGTCCCGCCATTATACTAACGGTATACCTACCACCATAGCCCGGATATTGAGAGCCTGTGAGGGATTCATCTGACATAGCTGCCGGAGCGCTTCAGTCCTGCGCCGCCCACCTACGCTCTCCTCATCCTGACGCTCTCCATTCTTAATCAGACCTCTGCACACTGCAACAACAGAGAGGCACGCTTAAACACTGTGGACCTTCTGCTTACTATATCCTTACAGCAAATGAGGAGAAACGTATGCAGACTTTCAACACTGTATAATCTGAATACTTCCAGATCCCAGTTATGTCCTTCAATACACAACAGCCATGATTACATCAATTCTCTGGCATATTTGTCCTTCACTTTCCCACTGTATATTGTTTAAAAGTAAATTTGGTAGCTGGCATTATGGCAACGCTTTGAAATTGAATTAGTTTCCATCTGTGCTGCTCCTGGATCATTCATACACCATTGATGAGGCGGCAGGGTGAAGTCTGGCTGCCAGCTGGTGTTTAACATGGCAAACCTTACAAACACTTCATCCAAGGATGAATCCATTGCACTTTCATGTCAATGAAAGAGTAACTGCAGCAGCAAAGCCAAAAGGAATCTGTGATGATCACCGCTACGCAGCACAAATCTGCGCCTGACATGGATCTGACACTCTGTGCGATAAGGAGACAGTGAGTGTTTTATTCCAGAGAGCCTCTCAAAGGGCTCTCGGGGAGTCAGGATGACATAATAATAATGTTCATCATCAGTCAAAGACAAATGCCTGCACTCTCGGTCCACTGCCGTGAACAGCATTAAGAACAACACATATAGTTGTAGATATCAGTGTGTAATTCTAATAAAGCGAGAAACCTTGGAGGTAATCTCAGATAAAGTCCTGTTTCCTCCACACTGACTATATCCAACTATTCCTGTCAATTAATCAGCCACTCTATTTTCCATTATCTGCTGACAGAATGTGCAGCGTTGTGCAACAGATGAATTACCTTCATTGAAGCTGTCAGGAACATTGGCAACCAGCAGACACAGAAACCAGTCACCATTGCGGACATGAAGCAAAGCCTCGGCCACATCCACGATCGGCAGGAGCGAAGGCAGCTCTAAGACGGAGAAAATCCAAACACACTTCAGACGGCAGGGTCAAAGAAACGGATTGTTTTCAGACATGTTTACAGAAATATTTGTTATTTTAAATATGCTGCGTTATTTCTGAACTCTCAGGAGCAGTGGATTATTTATTATTTGGATTATTTCGATTTTTCAGTTATTTTGTATTTATCAAAAAGCAAGTCACTGCCTTTTACAAGAAAAAGACAAGGCTGTGAGGAGATGGGAGTGGCTGGCTGCAGACTGCTCTTCAAGCAGAAATCAGCTGCATGACAAAGTGCAGTAAACAATTAGTGTTTGAGCTTCGGCATGTTTTCAACACTTTGCCATGCCAACAGAGCAGCAAGAGATGTTTTTCAAAAATTGTTTTCTTTATTTTCATTTGCCGCTCATGACAATTTTTTTATTTGTAGATTTTGTAGTGCTCCCTACAATGTGAACCTCTCACCTGAATGTTTAAAATGTTGTTCAATCCAATTCAATTCAAGCTCAACAATCAAATGATCCCCTATGAGAGCAAGCACCAGGCAACGGTGGAAAGGAAAAACTTCCTTTAAACAGGAAGAGACCTCTGACAGAACCAGGCTCAGGGAGGGGCAGCCATCTGTCATGACTGGTTGGGGGGTGAGAGGCAAAAGAAAAGAAAAATGAGAGTGTGGCTCACGTTGCCTAAAATAAACAACATATGGTTTTCTGGACTGAAGGAAAGTTTTCTGTGAGGTGACTGAAGACGCCGAGCGGATGCTTTTCAGTGCATTTCTTGTTTAAATGAACTCCGTCGGGTAAAAAAAATGGAGTTGTTGAAAAACCTCAAGCATGGATGCTCAATAATCACTCCAGCAGCCTTTCTAATGCTGGCGTTCACGATCTGCCTGTCCTTATTGATTTTGCCTGGATTTCCATATCTCCCAACTGACGCTCGTTGATGGATGAATATACAATTGTCATTGAGGGAACTCTGTGTGCAGTTGCATCAATTCCTTCTCAATGACAGAAGTTAATAAGCAGACATGAGTCCCAAATCATTGCCCCAAGCATGGATTACCAATATGTCAGGTGGTCTCTGTGTGGATAGCTCCTCATAAAAACGAGGAAGGACTCCGCTCCAGCGCATCCCTCCTTTGCCAAACCACTGGACGTTGGCATTAAGTCCGAAATTTTCTCCTCTCTTTTGCGTCACTCTCGCCTCATCTGATGTAGCTTGACCCAATGATCCACACTTTTGTTTCTCCCTTCTGGAGATTCTGTGTGGTCTCTCAGTGTCAATACATGGGAACCTGTTAGAGAGGCCAGGGTTGAAAAAGGGATGCCGGAGAACCTCCAAGGGTGTTATGCGCTGGTGTGCATCCAAGGCCAACATCTCTTTAATTAAGCTGACAAATAAGCTTTGGCCATCTTCTGGTCCTCGTCTAACCTTCGTTATTTGTTCGAGGTCATCAAGACGTTTAAGTTTTATGTATCGAGTCTCCAGGGATGGATATCCTGTCTCGTACTGAAATTGTTGGTCAGTCTTATCTGTCCAGCGCTGTTGCTTGTAGTCGTCTTCAATGAAATAGTCATCAGTGTAAATGCCAGAGTCTAGAACACGATCTGGTGGCTGACCCTGAGTCTGTATGATGAATTTCAGATAATCATATTCATTCTCCGCAGGGTAGAGTAGCACCCCTGTAGCAAGCTCCACACCTACCAGCCCCAGCTGGTAGGGGTTATTAGAACTGACACCCTTTACCTGTCTGTAGCTGAATCTCCCACATTTCAGTCATTCAGTGATTAAAAGAATATGAACCTTCAATATTCATTCAGATGTTTTGTTTTTCTAAAAAAAATTAATTCAGCTTTTTCTAATGTACATTTTAACATCATCTACTTTCAAACTTTGAAACTTCTTCTGTGTGAACTTCAGCTTTCAACAGTTCTCCACTTTATCTTTCAGGTGAATTATTCAATATGTTTCAGCTGTAGGGATGGGTACCAGTATCCAGTGCCATCATGGCACGTGTCATACACTTTGGATTCTAGCCAATCATTTTACCTTTGTGAGCGTAGTAGGCGGGTCCAGGTACGTACGTTCTTTTAGAGCAGAGCTACAGATTAAAAATGTCCAAGGCGAAGCGGTCAAAAGTCTGGCTGTACTTCACAGCAAAAGATGCAAACTCAGCAGCAACAAGTGCTTTAAGCTGATACTGTGATACTGTCAAAGGAGGTAACACCTCAAATCCGATGAAACACCTGGCGACGTATAGCGTTTTGTTAAAGCCGAGAAATGCGCCGTATTTGAGAGCTTGCTGCGAGACCTCACACCGAGCACATCTACTGCGGGTGTGGTGCCTGTTATCGGACCCGGAGTTAGCAACATCCCCCAAAAACCCGAAGAGGAGAGTCCTGGCCCCTAGCCCTGCCAGTGTAGCAGAAATGATGAGGATGATGATGCAGCAGCAGCCGTTCTTCTCTGCGTGAGTAGCTTAATGTTGTTCGTGTGTAATTTACGTTGAGTAGGCTAACCACGTTATTACATTAATGCAGGTAAGGTGAACTAGCAAACATCATCATAGCTACATGCTGCTGTCTTCTTGTTTGATGGCAGATACTCCCTTCACCCTGGCCAAAAAGGCTAAAATGACCAAAGAAAAAGTGGAAAACAGTTAAACATGAGAGGTTTTGGACAAAGTTTGTGTTTTTTCCATTGTTTAAGCACTGCTTCCAGCCAAGAGTGATACCATATATGCCCCATAGCTGCAGAAAAGGCTAACATTGTTATCTTTTTACAAAAAACCAGCTGAACATGAGAGGTTTTTGGACAAAGTTTGTGTTTTTTCCATTGTTTAAGCACTGCTTCCAGCCAAGAGTGATACCAAATATGCCCCATAGCTGCAGAAAAGGCTAACATTGTTATCTTTTTACAAAAAAAAAAAAAAACAGCTGAACATGAGAGGTTTTTGGACAAAGTTTGTGTTCTCCATTCTTTAAGCACCGGTTGAGCACCGGCACAGTTTCAAAAGTACCGGTTTGTAACTGGTATCGGATAAAACCTAAACGATACCCATCCCTAATTCAGCTCATTCAACATTTTTAACTTAACATTCAGCAATTGTTTCATTTCAGCTCAAAACATTCAACTATCAGCATTCACACTGCAGTTTCTTCAGAAAATGCATTTTCTAGTTTTTGAATGTTGCTGCATTAAATGCAATGCTATTATAATGTATAATCTTTTTTACCTGCTTGTAAAATGCAGAGGACATCCGCAACCTCTTCCAAGTACACAGGACTTTCAAAGAGTTCAGAAGACTTTAAGAAAAACTCTCCATTTGAGTCTGCCACCTGAGAAACAACACGGGAATGTGAAACAGGCCACAGGGACGCATCACCCAACTCACCCTATTAGATGAAGATGGATCTACTAAAGGACAACAGCAGCACGCAGTTAATTTCATTCCAAGCGAGAGCAGCTGGCAGAGATTTAGTCGTAATTCTGATAGAAACTTCAAATTTAATGAAAAGTTAAAGAAAACAGCACAATCTTGTTTCTGTAGTCCACAGGTGACACTCATTAATGATTCATACTTCCATTTCTTTACATATACACAGCTGTCCCAGGTATACGTGACATGTTTGTTCCACATTTCTACAACGTGGATGCTCAGTTATCATCGTCAGTGTCCAGAGATCTACCGAATTATAAGGGGAGCTTTGACTGTACCTTGTTCATGATAGCCAGGAGCTCACTGAGGGTCAGACGGAGTCTCCTGAGGGGATCACTGTGTTCAAACTCCAGAGTTAGGCCGTGCTGCAGCTGTGACACCAGGATGCTTTCTGCATTAGAGCCACCTGCCTTGTGCCTAGCAGAGGAGACGGTACATTATGTATACTGCTAAAATGAACTCCAAGTAGGCTTTTTTGTTTTTTAAAACACAGTAACAAATATAGCTGTATATGTATGACCCGATAAGCAGCTTTTCCCACTCTGTAACCCACTACTGTGCCAGTATATAGTGTTACCATGTGAAAATAAGTCATACCTAAGCTGCTGCTCCTTCCGTGCGTCCTGCTCCAAGGCATGAAAGTCAACAGACAAAAGTGCTACAATGGAGTTGACGGCTTCAACCCCAGAGAGCAGGCGGAGGATAAGCTTCTTGTCCTGTGCCCAGGACTCGCTCTGATCAGCGGGGGCACATAACGCCATCCTCACCAAGCAGGGCAGCAGCAGCCTCAGCTCCGGATCACTTAACGCAGCCAGGCGCACTACATCCACCTTCTGCATGGCTTCAAAAGCATAGGAGCTGACAAACTGCAGCCCTGCACTGTCTCCCATCGCTCCGTGCATACACCTTGGGGGAAACAGACAAAACTGACGGTTTAAAGAGGAAAACTGGATGCATTTTTTTCTACAGTCTGCTAGTCTGTTTTCAACAGTACATACACTTTAAGTTGCAGAGCTAACGGTTGTCATAATGTGACCATTCATTCCTCGATATACATTTTTAACGCGAGAGTAACTTGTACGCTGATGGTAATGATTTTGTTTGATAACTTGTTCATAGGTTTAGTCACTACAAACAGAAACGCTGTTACACGCCACTAAAGAAACAAGATAACAGCCGTCTATAACCACTAACTGAAGCAAATGCTAACAACTGCTGGGAGTAATACATGAACTAGTGTTTACTGGATTGTTGTGAAAATATCATCTGGACTCACCTTCAGAAATCTTTAATATATGCCTTTTAAAGCACCAGCAATTCGGCTAAAATCGCTCGAACTCTTAGCTGGGTTTTTTACGGCTACATATGAGCTAGCAGTAGCTAACACTCATTCAGTTCGCTTCTGGAAAGACTTTTAGCATACTGCTAGCAAGCTAAGAGCTAAAAGCTAGGCTAGTTTGTCACAAGACAACCTTGAGTTGACGGGTCCGTCTAAGCTATAAAGTAAGTGTAACATAAATACACGAATTCACAAGAACGCCCTTACCTGGCTCATTAAGATGACACGTACTGTTTCAAACAGTTATCGCCGCGGAGGCCTTCAGACGTCAGACTGTACCGTCAGCCCCCGCGGTCGCACGATCGGGGAGAGCCCCCAGAGGAACTTGTCCTGGATTGTGCCGGTGTTCCAGATCTACTGGCGTTTAGATCAACTGGCGTTGGTCGAACAGATGTGTGGCAGTCTTGCGTTTCAGTAGCTCCTACCGACAAACCAGCAAAAAAACGCCAAATGTGTCACCTGTGACACTTGTGAGGTTGTCTCAAACACACTCCGTCAGTCTTGATGCTGTTGAACAACAAAATGTTTAAAAATGTGGCGAGTTTACCTGGTGATATCCTCATGCGCGACGCGATCGCGAAAACAGCAAACAAGTAACACCACGCCGTTGTTGTTCACGGGACACAAAGAGTAAACGATCGGGAGACTCTTGTCGTCGTCATCGTTCCCCTCGCACGGTTTATTCCTCCGAATTCAGCGTTTTTGCTTCACAACTACAGCGTGCTGTTTACTTTGTGCACTAACATGGACTCGAGTCAACCAGCGCCACCTCTGGCCAAGTGCCACAGCCTACAGCCAGATCAGCCTGTGACACACATCTGCACCACGTTTGAATTCGTGTCATGCACATTTGTACCTTTCAATTGTGTCTGTTTGTGCGTCATGCAAATAAACCTTTGGAAAGAATGAAATGATATCATGTATTTATTATCAGCCTACATTTGTACAAAATTCCAAATGACATACACATAAGAATCACCATCCTGATATCAATACTTTTGCCCATACGAAAAATGTCGTGAACACACTAATATTTCACCAGTGTTGTAACATCACATGTCGTTAGCATAGTCTGTCTGTGTCTTCCCTCTGCAAACAAACATGTTAGAGTTGGTTGTGATATACAGTCTGCATAAGTGTGGTCAATCTAATAAACATTTGTAAGGAGATGGCAGTTACTGTGAATGTACAGCAGTTACACAGTGATTAGTAATAAACAGCCAGACAATGACTCTGACAATCTCATTCAATCTTGCAGATTGCACCTTCTGTGGAAAGTGGTACCACACGGTGTGTGTGGACTTCCCCTGTGCAGAAGGCGACTACAAATGTTGTGGGTGCTAAATAAACAGAAAAAATTGATCCCTGTTGTCTTTGCTTACTGATTGTTTTTAGTGTTGACAATCCACATTGCTGGCATTGCATCTTTCAACATGTTTGTGGGCAGATTTGGATGTACCAGGGGTAAGTGCAGCCACTCAGCCTCTACTCAATGTGATCATAGCAGCAGGTGCAGATGTGTCACAAGTTAATCTAGTAGTGGCCTATGGTCATGTGTTAGTGGTGGGAACAGTCATATCCACTCACTCTCACTGGCTGTTTATTACTAATCACTGTGTAACTGCTGTGAATTCACAGTAACTGCCGTCTCCTTACAAATCTTCATTAGATTAACCACACTTATACAGACTGTATATAACTCCAGCCATGTTGATGAATTGCCTATATTGGCTGGAAATATTCATTTTCAGGGAAAAGACACAGACAGACGATGCTTACAGGATGTGATGTGACAACACTAATGAAATATTGATGTGTCATATTTGTCCAAGGCGTATTTCATTGTTATGGAAAAAGAGAATATTAAAATCATGATGACCAATTGGAGTGGTGATTTCTATGACTTTGTGTATATAATTTGGAATTTTGTACAAATGTAGGCCAATAAGGAATATATGATATCATTTCATTCTTTCCAAAGGTTTATTTGCATGACGCACAAACAGACACAATTGAAAGGTACAAATGTGCATGACACGAATTCAAACGTGGTGCAGATGTGTGTCACAGGCTGATCTGGCTGTAGGCTGTGGCACTTGGCCAGAGGTGGCGCTGGTTGACTCGAGTCCATGTTAGTGCACAAAGTAAACTGCACGCTGTAGTTGTGAAGCAAAAACGCTGAATTCGGAGAAATAAACCGTGCGAGGGGAACGATGACGACGACAAGAGTCTCCCGATCGTTTACTCTTGCTGTCCTGTGAACAACATCGGCGTGGTGTTACTTGTTTGCTGTTTTCGCGATCGCGTCGCGCATGAGGATATCACCAGGTAAACTCGCCACATTTTTAAACATTTTGTTGTTCAACAGCATCAAGACTGACGGAGTGTGTTTGAGACAACCTCACAAGTGTCACAGGTGACACATTTGGCGTTTTTTTGCTGGTTTGTCGGTAGCAGCTCCTGAAACGCAAGAATGCCACACATCTGTTCGACCAACGCCAGTTGATCTAAACACCAGTAGATCTGGAACACCGGTGTTGTGCCAAAAAGTGATTGTCTGCCAAAAACTGATTTCCGGTATTTGCCAAAAACTGATTGCTCGTATTTAAACTGCTATAAGTAACTTGATGGCCTATAATATGTGAAACATATGTCAAATGCATCCCTCATGGATGACACAAAGTCATATTGAGCCACAAACAACATTCGTGTAACAAGGTAGAAGCCGCAATCAGTTTTTGGCAGCGACTTTTATAGAACCTTTATTTATGCAGTTTAAAAAAATCTCATTAACATTAAAAATGTCTTTTGTAAGAGTAAGACAGCAGAAATGGCAGCAAATATTACAATAGTTCAGTAAAAATATTGTAAGTGGGGGAAAAGGACCGGATTGGTTATAATGTGAGTACAATAACACAGAGTTATAAAGATACTTGAAAAAACAGATAATCTTTTAATTCTATATATAACCCCTTTGTAAACGCTGTTCACCGAAGTCTATTTACCAACATACGTAAAGATATTACACATAAAAATACACGGAAACATTGGAAATCACTTTTTGGCACAACACCGGCACGTTTATGGAAACGTCTTTGCCGTTGTTTGGCACTTTCACTCCATTATAGATACCCTAAATCTCATCGTTACCCACAGGGAACACCGTGGGTACTGTGAAAGCAAAAGCACTAATGTCGTCGGTGCCGTGAAGCAGCAATGACCGAACAAAGACTACTCCAGCCTGCGCGTGCTGCGAGCTCTCTGATCATAGGCGCGTGTATATGATGGGGATTGTTTCATAGTTACAGCTAGATTACACACGCTTTGATTTTTTATAGTTTGACTATGTTATAACGGACAGACAACAATGGAAACTGTTTATTCTAGCTTATGCCAGACTGGTGGAAATGTTAAAAAACAATAATATGTAGTATTTTGATTACACTAATGTTTTGCAAATACCGCTTATGATGAGATATTAGGGCTTTTAGATTCCTGCCCATTTCTAACTCCATTTAATCTTGATTTGTACTTACCCAAACAGTTTCTGGTGTCAGTATAAATTCCACATTTTGAAGAATATACAGACAGCAGTTGGTGAGGAAGGAAAACGGAGAGCAGGACCCGTTTATCCCCCTGTCGCTGACAGCGAGAAGAAATGCAGAAAATTATCAAAAGAATGAACTGCCAGCTGCTACTACATGCCACCCAGGGGCAACTCAGCCATTTACAAGCAAGATATCCCACTCAAATGGCTCTGCGTGGTTATTCCAATGCCTTTTCCCACATGTGAATAGTGTGGTAACAAGCTTGCAGAGATATTGTATATTAGACGCAGATGGTTACTGCAAACAACCATGATTTTCCAAAAAAGAAAACATGGCAAAATAAACTTTCATAGGTTTATTAAATATTGAATGTATTTATCTACACTCAAAATAAGACCAAATACATTTTAATGGTCAAATTTTCCAAGCCAACAGACGCTGGCTAATATGAAAGATAAAGAGCAACATCAGTAGATGGAGGAAACATCCAGACAGAACATGTTTGTCTTTGCATGTCCAACGGGCAGCCATCCATAACAGGTTCATTTACACCACACATTTACTTTCACACTGAAATGGGACTGGTCTAAATGTGTCCATAACCAATCAGAAGTGGTGCCAGGAGGCAGACCTCAGCCAATGGGAGTACGGAGAGGCGCGCTACAATAAAGGGATGTGCTGAAAAGGACACTGCATGTCTCTTCTCACGGTCTTGCTTTCATTTTCTTCTCGAAGAAAAATAAACGGATTAAAAAAAGAAATAAGATTAAACCTGAGGTCAGCTACTTCCAAGAGATGCCAATAGTTGTCACTCCGCTGCACTATTGGTGTCCTTGTCCAATTGCACATCACAGCCCCCTCCCCCAGGCAATAAACACAAGCACAGGAAAATAAGTTGACGCACTTTATTCCTAAAACAGAAGCCACACCACCGACTGCTGGCATGGCATTCATATAGAATTATTTTATATATATTGCCGTTTGGTTTTTGTGTCTAAATGTGTGGTATAAAATACTATATACAACAATGTACCTCTTTATTTGAACACAGTGAAGTTCATTGCTGTACAAGTCCTCTGTAGCTACAGCTTTGCTGTAAGGTCTTCACGCTCAAAGGCATGAAACATAGTTCTCCACTCTAATTCTTCTGTACATTGTGACAATACAAATATTCTGTCTCCATTACAAAAAATAATACTCTAAAAGCAACCTACTGGGACTTTCATTTTTATGGGATTTTTTCCTCTGGTGTTTTTATTAAGACGATTACATATATCTTAGACCAATTGCTTTAAAGCAGGAAGGTGATATAAACCTTCTCCATTTTTTATATATAAAAGAGGTTAAGAAATAAGACAAATTATACATTTAAAAACTTACAATAAATAAGATGAATGCAGGCATTTTGTTTGGATACAATTACATCCAAAGGAATAAAAAGGAATTTCATGTCTTAAAACCAAAGATCCATTCTTGGGTTTTTTCCTTGATCAAATATGTCCCTTTTCTTCCAATAATTTTACAGATAAACTTGTCTCATCGATACAGACTGGCCAGTGACTGTGCTGCCATGCTACATATCATGACAACCAATCTGTCATTCTTTCACGTTCATTGAATGCAATTCAGCTTCTAGTTTCCCCTCTTTTTTATTCCCTTGTCTCTACGTGCATGTCTTTAAATCACAGGGACAGAATATCCAGTCTCACGGGGGAGGGGGGGGGGGGGGGGGGGGGGGGGCGGCGTGGTGGAGAAGGACTGGCTAGGCTTGGAAAACCATCTGATCCCATCTTGGTGCAGGATCCAGCTCCGTACACTGGTTTTCACTCATTATGACCCCCCGCCGCCTTCTTCCTGTAACAGCCTGATGTTTACAACATGTTCATGATGAAGTTGTACATCTGGTTGAGCACCACAAAGTGAATTGGTAGACACGATCGTCGGTCTTGCGTAGCCGGGTCACATGTCAGCCAGGAGAGGGCGTTGTACTGCTCCAGCACAAATCTGCCGAGGAACACAGGCATACAAAACGGTTACGCTTCAACGTTCAATCGATGAACATTAAAACATGCGGCAACTTTTACCAGCATTGTGCACAAACCAGCGTCAGTCTGAAATCGGCTACAAATAGAAAACTCACCCTGGAAACAGTCAGCAGGGTGGTAATAGTAATTTGTGCACTCGACCTGATGCAGAGTGTGTGCTGGTGTTGTTTACCTGAGTACATCTGAGGTCTGATTGGAGTCGAGGGGGTGGGAGTGTTTGCTGTGCAGCAGTTCATCTGATTGCACTGAAGCCACATGGAGGTGCAAAGAGGCCTGAGAGGAAGCACGGGGGGAAGAGGTGGCGTCAGAGGCATTATAATGAAGTTATCAACCTTTCATTACATGTCATTTAAATAATGACAGCTCTTTTCACAGCAGAAGGGTAGCAGCAGTGAGTCTGCAGCCAATTCCAGAAGCAATGGATAAAAAGGCAAACAAAACAAAACGACCTTATTCTAAGTACAACACACTTTGATTGTGTGCAATTACGCACAAGGCTTCAATCACACTTGCTCAAGCAGCAACATTCTTCACCAGCCTTACAAATTTACTGCATTTCCGACATAGCTGTGGTTTATTGGGGTGGTGAACCAAGTCTATGCCAGAGCGGTCAGAGCTATCAGCTGAGCCCGGGATTAACAACCAGCACTGTTTATAACGGCCACGCAGAGCTCTGTCGTAAAAAAGTGTCAGTGCATTTTAGTAGAACACCCGACAGGTAAGAAAAAAGGTCAGGGTTGCAACCCACACAGGACACTGGTGTTGGGCTTTGGGTGATAATGTTCAGGACGGCTCCTTAAATTCACTAGTAGGGCTGTGCGATATGACCAACATCTCATATCCCGATATAAGACATCTATCAGCCCGACAACAATACAAATCACAAAAATGTTACACTTTCTGAAAATTCTGTGAATCTCGGGCAGCTCTACTTGCGTGAAGAGTTTCCAGCTGAGTGTCGTGCACCTGGAGTCGAGTGTTTTGACAGATGCATGAAACGATAAATTTTAGACATAAGTTGTAAGGTCGCTGTATTCTTTGTATTTATTAGGTGGCGTGCTGCAGGGAAAAGCGCGCTCTAACATTTGAGTCTGAGGCTTATTTGGAGCACCTGACGGCTCTTTTTTGCTTCTCGTCTGTAAACTCTCTCCACACTCTTTCACGTGATCGCTGCGTAGGTGGTAGAAGACGTTTGTCGTGTGGAGTCTGAGGTGGGGGCCGGCTTCCTGCATAATTACAGTTTTCTGGTTCGTGTCAGACTTTTCATAACCAACCCATGTCCGTGCTACAGAGGCAGCCCCTCCTTTAGGAATAAGGTGCTGGATTTGTTTTGACTGGTCCTTCTGTTTGTCATCATTTTAGTTTATTTTGAAAAATCTCAACAGCATCTTGAGCTTTATTGTGAAAGGTTTATGTGGAAAATAAACAAGCAGACGCTGGGTTTACCGTCGTTGTTGCTAATGACAACACATAAAAACAGTGACTTGTCCGTCCGTAGTGTGGTTATTTTAAATATAAGAGAAAGAGAGAACTTAAAAAAATTAATATGGCTGCTTCAAAATAAAATAAATAAAAATACAATATTGCCATAAATAGTTTATTTTGCGACACCACGAAACAAACGATAGCGTGACATGAAACAATGTTTTCATATCGTCATCAGATGTATATCATCATATTGAACAGCCCCAGTAAAGATGCAGGAGTATCCTTAAGTAGTACCTTGAGAAAGAGTGGGCACTGGTTCTGAGCCTGCGGACAGGCTGACCAGAACCAGTCAGGTAGTGGGCCGGCTTTGGCCGTGGAGACGAAGTAGCCGAGTGCCAGAGGCTGCTGCAGGAGGTTAGGAACTTCTTCGTGGGACTCCATACGATCGGTACTCTGACCCTGCAACGAGGTGGAAACTCGAGATAAACTTTTTGCTTTCTAAGCGTCATGTTGCACAGCGTGTGTGTGCGTTATGTACATGTTGTACCTTGCTGCCATCACCTCCGTGGTGGTAATGAGAGCCAGGGGAGTGCACCGGGGAGGTGGTAGGTGAGATGTTGATGATGTCTGGATCCACTAAATCGTTCTCCTGGTCAAGCAGGGCCAAGATCCCGATAGCATCAGAGCCATCTGTGGAGAAGAGAACAGCTCAATAGGATCTGCGATTGGAGGGTGAGTGTGCCACTTACTGTAATGCAAATTGTGACTGTAAATATAGCTTCTTTTTCTGCCAACAAATGTATTTTTCGCAAAAGAAATGAGCTGAAGACCCCTGAGGGTGCCATAGATGCAGAAAGCATGTATGCAACCATGACTACTATTCATTCTTAACAGACTAGAAAAGTAAACAGGGAGGATTTGGAAACAAACTGCACTGAACGGGGGGGTTGCTGTGAGACAAACAAACAAGAAACAGCTGCTGAGTGAAAGACAGATAAAGGAGAACGACTGACCAGTGGTGGGATTGAGAATGTCGATGTTGGTGTCGATGTTGGTGTAATTGCAGCTGGCGACCTGGACGATGGCAGAGGTGGGGAAGACCAGGATGTGGGTGCAGGAAGTGTCCTGCGGCGTGCTAAGCTGCGATGTCTGCATGTTTAAGGTGGTGCTGCGGCCAAACACCGAGCCCGTCGACACCGAGTCTGAGAGGACGCACAGAGGAGAGAGAAAGGGTCAGTGAAGACACACAATATGAACAAGAATCCATTCACAATCCTTTTGTCTAGTACAAGTAAAGTGATTAAACTGGTGCTCGCTGAGCAAATTCATCCCATCCCAATCGTTAAAAGTGATTTAATTTCACCGCACCATCGTGACTATGTTAACAGAAAAGCCGAGTTAGAGCTTTAACTGATTAACACAGCTACGGCATTCAAAATTGAAAGAATTAACTGATTAAATATTCATATGTGTTAATTTTTGCAGCTAAAAATCACAGTATTAGGTTTTCAAAGCGTATTTTAAAGCGTCCTCACATATATACACACCACGGAGGAAAGTAGATTCTGAATGTCAGAACAGCTGTTACATTTAGTGCCAACCCCCTTAGTCATAGTCATCTGAGGCTAACACAGCCTCGCTAATCTCTTTCAGCTTGAAGGGGTTTTTAGAAAGGAGATGTCCTCAGCTTGGCATAGCTCAACAGAATCCCAGCATGATGCACTGACAATCCCCCCCTACTCGTTTCCCAAAATAAACCCATTGATCTGGCTCTCCATCACACTGCATTGAGATCAATGAGTATCTGAGAGGTAGTGCTTTATGAGCGAAAGGTACACGATCTTCCCTGCCATCAATCCGCCCTGGACGGGAAGGGAAGGGGGGGGCATTGTGATACGCTCCTACCATCCATCATGCCCCACACACACACACACACACACACACACACACACACACACACACACGTTGCCTCTCTGGGTGAAGTACTGTCACTCAGATACGACGTGTACATTAAATCAGTACGTTTATTTAGAATCTTTGTCAAGCGCACACGTTGTACCTGGCATGATGATAAAGGATCCCTGTGGCTCCATGGCAACCAAGCACACGCTGAGGATGCTGGGGGTGTCCGAGGCAGAGATGCCACACATTCGGCACATGTCCTTCAGACGTCGACTCAGTGACTGCAGGTTTCTCCTGTTCAACAGAATGCTCCAGTCTGGGACACAGAGGCGAGACAAAGGGGAGACTGAGTGAATCGTACACTGGTACGAAAACACTTCAGTGCTCGACAATCTGGTTTTTGGCCTCGGCAAACTTTAAAAATAAATAAATAAATGAATGAATGAATCAGCACGACTGTCCTCCTTACCTTTCAACTCTCCGTGCCCGATCCTGCCTAGTCGGCCAATCACCACCCTCCAGGGAAGGGATGTCATCTGCACGAGTCCCAAACACCAATCCCACAGTTTCTGTAAGCCAAGACGCCGAACTGACCCCTTTTTCCTCCGTGCCCTGCAGAACACACACAGCACAAACACGTCAAAACCTCGTGTTAGCCACTCAGCAGGGGTTCAATGCAGGATAAGCTGAACTAGGGCTGGGCGATATGACCCAAAATTCATATCTCGATATTTTTTAGCTGGACGGCGATATAAGATATATATCTCGATTTTTTTTTAAAGCCATAAAGTAAGAACAAAAAGAGAGTTCTTAGTCAAAGCTGTGTCCCAGATGTCACACAGGCACTTTTATTAACATAGAGCAGATGTACATAAAATTTACTCAAAAATAAATTATGAGCATTTATTAAATAATAATGCTCCATAAATAAAAGAAAACAATGTTGTTTTTGTGCATAACAAAAAGCTCACAATTGTGCAGTCAAAATGTAAACTAAAAGACGCTGAGCATAGTAACAAAGACAGATTTCACAGCTGCTCTGTTCCCAACTTCTACTCTGTGACTGACAGCATTGAGTTTGAAATCCTCTTCGTAACCACGTCTCTGAACAGGTGCCATTTATGGTCCTTATACACAGTAGGGTAATATTACGTTGAAGCACAGTACGTATCACTCCGCGAAGGCTCCTCGGTAGCCGTAATGCGCCGACAAACTATCAAGCGGTGCAGCTCCGTAGCTTACCAAAGTCGTACTCAAACATTTTTGACAGATTGCTGAGCGCCGTGTACCACATAAAATCGGTTCACGGCCATCAAGCACAACCAGAATTCATACATAAGGCGCGCTGTCAACTTTTGAGAAAATGCAAGGATTTTAGGGTTAGCGCTGTTAGCTCGTTAACACGTTGACGCCGTCCAGCCCCACGCACGGGTCGATGCGCAGTAACTCGTTAACGGAGATTTGCCGTGTCCGTCTTGTCGCTGCCTGCACGTGAAGCAATGGGGGAGGAGGGGGAGTTGTCTTCAGTGAAGGCGAGGCGGAGTAACGTTGCGTAGAGACAAAAGTGGACGAAAGAGAGGCAAACTTGCGGCTCCACAACTATAATTATAACGTAACATAGACTATATCGATATAAAGGATATTGTCACATCTTATATCTCGTATAAAAATATATCGATATGTTTTAAAAACTCGATATATCGCCCAGCTCTAAGCTGAACCTCTTGCCTGTTGTCTAAATTTGAGTGCTAAGCGTCGTGCAGATTAGATATGAAGCAGACACCCTGAGTGACATCGAGGTTAAACACTTGTGTAGAGTAATATTAAACAGCCAGGTTTTGTTTCATAAAAACATGCCACGGTCCAAACTGTGAAGATGGCAGGTTTGTAACGCTGATGCAGTCCTACCTGTGGGGTACATCTATGTTGATGATGCAGGTCTCCAGCAGTTCCCCATACAGGTCAGTGCAGGTAGCCAGAAGCCACCGTTGGTCGTGGGACAAACAGTAACCTACAAATAGCACGTTGTACTTCTGCGAGGCCTCTCCAAACGTCTCCCCCAGCTCTGTCTGCTTGTCCTTCACAGGTGCGAGGATGAACGGCGGCGTGTACAGACGCAGACACTCTGGCCTCTGCAGATGGAAAAAAAGATTCAGGATTTATGTTTCACCTCTTCTGCACCAAAGGATAAATACTAGATCTCTTCTGTCTTGGCTGACTTCCCATATTATTTATGGACAAATATGCTAATGTGTCTGTCCCATTGTCCCACCCATATCCCAGTTGTTTCTCCAAGGTACTTCAAGGCTTTCCAGTGTATAAAAGGAAAAGGTAGCATTGCTGTGAGGAAGGAAGTCAGCTGAATTAGGTCCTGATCTAAAGCACCCCTTTGTCTAAACTGGGAGTCAAGATCCCATTATGAAGGTCTCAGGGAGCTAGCCAAGCACATAATGGAAAGAAAACTCTGGAGGAGCAGAGGGTTACAAGTTCCTTTGGTCCGGTTCCAGTTTCAAAAAAAAAAAAAAAAAAACCCCTCTGGGGATGGTTAAGTCTGAAAACTATTTCTTTCTGGTTGCACACTCAACACAGCTGGGGCTCGAGGCTGGACCACATCAGGTCAGGTTCATGTTTGGCCTGAAACACTGCTGCTGGGGTCGGAGTGCCACCCTCTCTTTGCTCTCGATCGATCAGAGAAAGGAGGATACCCGGACAATAACACTAACTCACAGGACCAAAAGAGAGCACTGTGAGTTTGACAACGCCTACAACCTGGCTTTTGCTGCATTTACCTCCGGGCTCTTCAGTGCAGTGTCTATGGCCAAGCCCGGGCCGAAGCCGGTCAGTGATTTGACGTTGGTGGAGGCGGGCAGTGGCCGTCTGCACTGAGTGAACACTGAGAATGCGAGCGATTTGAGGTGCTGGGCGTAGATATGACGGTCTTCACCTCGCACTGGCTGAAGCAGGTACTGGCATGGGATAATCTGAGGTTTAACAGAAGAGAACGAAAGGGACACAAAGTTTTTAAAATGACAGGTAACCAAACTCTAAACTCTTTACCAATGCTTCTTTACATGCAACATGAAAAGTGGGAAGTAGCACACATGTTATGGTTGTGGAACAACACTGCAGTTCGCACGATGAGAATGAAATCAAAACAACATGCAGGACCTCTCCTTTGAAATCTACTTACTTGTACAGAAACAGAATTGCGGATGTGTGGAGGCAGCGACTGAAGCATCTCAAGGTAGCAGCGTAGCAGACCCAGCGTCCACACGCTGGATTGTGCGGGCACTGGCCCCGCGCCCCTGTCCGCCTCCTCGTAGCTAAAGGGGTCCACAATGTAAACAACGATGGCAGGTGGGTACGTGACAGCGTGGGACTCCCCATCCGTGGGCACTCCCACCTTCTCTCGCTCCAAAGTGCTACAGAAAATACAAGGACTCATTTTACGCTCAGCCAACTTATTCGCTTTAGATCATAAATGCTAAACTTTATTTTTTTGCATGAAAGTGTTTAGTATTAATACTTTTCTGTTGGATGTATGAGGGCTTTTGTGTTCTGACAATACCTCTCGGGGGGCTCTGTGGGCCCCTGGGCTTGGCTGCTGGAGTTGTCCCCCGAGGCACCGGTATTCTGGGTACCAGCCTGCTGTCCCAGCTGTCCACTCTGGGGGCCGCCTCCCTGGCCCTGGCCACCCATGCTCCCAAAGGGGGGAAAGGAGCCGGGCTTGGCAGGTATCGTGCTGCCGGTCTGGCCTGACGATGTCACGAGGTTGTTGGAGGGCGCAGAGCTGTTGGAGGGCCCGCTGCTGCTGGGAACAGTGGAGCCAGCGGCGTTCACTGAAGCCTGCTGGCTGGCTGTGCTGGAGGTGGAGTTAGATAGTTGTGTGGATGATGACTGGTTGGATGAAGGTGTGGGGCTGGGCTGCGTAAGGAGAGAGCTGTCTAATGCCTGTGATGCGAGGTATGGAGCTGCATCGAGAAACAACACAGGAAAGAAGAGCGCACATCGTTGGACTTTTATCAATAAGATAAAGCAGACTGAAAATAAAAAAAGATACTCCATTTACTACTTTTCAACATCCTCCTACTCTGATCACGCTTCTTTGGAAGCTCTGCTCGCTTTCAAGCAGTCAAGGTTCTCCAGCCAGCCTTTTTATCACATAGCAATATATTAATAACTACATCAAGAGGTGTTAAAAGGTGGAAATTCAGCACCAAAGAGCTGAATGAACCATATTATCCACCAGAACAACCAGCAGCCACACAGAATCAAGCACGTGGTAGGAAATGTCAGCGTAACGTACCGAGGTTGTGGCGGCACACTTGTGCATAGAGTTTGAGCTTAGCGAAGGTGTCACTGTTGCTGCTGGCAGCCTTGAGGAACCAATCACTGACTGGCTGATCCACGGGGGTCTTGGCTCCGTTGCCACCAACAAGGACGATGCCATCAGCGTAGCCTTTGGAAATGGGCCGGTGCTGTCCCAGACGACATGACTGGAGGAAAATGGATAATGGCGGCGTGTGAAAAACAGAGTATGATACATAGATTTACTTTCATTAGTTTGATTTAGCTAAAGAAAGTGCTGAGAGTAGTTGTTGTGTGGTGACAAACTAAAGGGGCATCGTATGGACATTTAATCCTTACCTCATAAACAGCGGTGAGGTCTCTGAAGAAGGTCTTGGCACCACTGAGCAGAGCCTCGTTGTCAGGACAAACAACCAGATAGCCGATGTCCCGCTGGGAGCCGAAGGGATCCAGCAACAGCTTCTCCCAGTAGGGCAGACCAAATGGAGACAGTACCACAAAGTCATACTCATAACCCACTAAGAAGGTGGGGATGGGTAGAGGCTCCGGGGACTCGTCTGTGCCTGTGGAGGTGATGGGAAACAGGAGAAGAGTGAAGGTAAAACCAAGCGTGGGTGGAAAGAAGCCGAAAGCAACAAGAAATAAACCAAAGAGTGAAAATAGTTAACTGGTAAGCTGTCACATTCAAACTTTCACTGTGAGGTCACCCAGCAACGTGACAGCTCCTCCCAGCAGAACCACAGCAGAGGGGCTTCACCCACTACTGATGTGACAGTCTCCAGAGCTTTGCTCCCTCGAGATTCAAACGTCATCCACAACGTTTCTTAATCATCCTTATGCTACAAACTAAGGATCTGACCGGCAATTCTTTTCAGTTAGCACTTTTGCACTCAGACAAGCAAGATTCAGGGATTTTACTCAGTCTGACACCTCTTCATCTTCTGTATCAGGAAACGAAAACAGTCAATCGCTAATAGCGTCGCGTGAATAGCAGCGAGGTCTCAGAGTTTAACACGGGATTTACCGTAAGAGCCCCGTCCAGCCATCTTGTGGAACTGCTGCCAGGTGAGGGGACCCTGAACGCCCCATGACCGCACCGTCCTTTTCTTCTGGATTGCATCCTGGAGTACGGGCTGCAGGGACATCAGCACCCGCAGCACATCCTGAGAGCACAGCGCACTCACGTCCACTGCTGGAGGACAGGTGAACACAGGAGACAGAGATTCATCACAACACCAACATTACGGGGGGGAAACAAACCATGGACTTTAAACATGGTGTTTAAAGAACAATTATTTTGTTTCTCAAAACAAAAACTATTAAAAAAGCAGGTTCTTGAAGGCGTTACGTCCTCACCATTTTGTTTGGCCCAGTTGTGCAGACAGGTGCTCTTGACCAGCGCCTCGTCCACCTTGCCACCTGACATGTTGTCCATGAACTGCCTGCCGTGCTCCATGGCCATGTAGCAGTCGCTGCGGTAGTCCCTCTCCTCTACCCGTACACATGGGGGTATAGGAGCCCCGCCTGGCCCCCGAGTCACTGCGTCATGCTCCAGAACTGAAATGGGTGAAAAGGGGTTTGTGCACTGATCCTGCAGGAGCAGAATCAGCTCGTCCGAGATATGGTCGCTTCTCCCGGCTCCATTTCTCTCCAGCGAGGAAAGCCGCAGCTCCTCGAAGCGCTTCTCTGCCTCTCTGCTGATGTCCGTGCCGCGGCCGATGATGTCCAGCTCGTCCTCCAGGAAGAGGCCCGAGCCGTTCCCATAGCGCCTGTTGACCACGGCGCTGAAGCCACAGTTGCAAAGTTTCTGGGCCTCGCTGACCGGGTCGCTCAGGTACACGCCCGCATCCGCTCCTTTGATGTTCATGTTGCACTCGCAGATGCAGCAGCTGTCAAAGTTGCAGTCCTTGAAGAGGTTCATGACCGTCTCGGAGAGGATGAGGGTGACGTAGAGGCTGTGGGCCTCGGGGATGGAGGGTACCGTGGCCGGCTCCACCGAATTCAGCGGTCGGCAGGTGGAGGGGGTTGACGCCGCTGGGGAGCAGAGGTCAGAATTCTCATACTTGATTGAACCCTGGACGCTGGAGGGGCCACGTGGCGTGCGGGGGGTGCGAGGCGTACGTGGGGTAGGGGCGGAGAAGCGGGGGGTGGCGGGTGAGGGCAGGATGCCGGTGCCACCACTGTTACTTGGTGGAGCGCTGTTGATCATGAAAGGCGTCTGGGTTTGAGGGGTGTACTCTTGGTCCATGGTGCTGCCCACACTGGGGATGTTACTGAGAAACGCAGAGAAATTAAAGAACACAAATTAGATCCGTCTCACGTACACGAGTCCCCTGGACAGAGGGTCTAACTGCGGTGCAAAGATATGGGAGACACCACACAGTTGTATGCAAAACATGGTTCTTCTTGGGTGCCAGATCAGTAACATTCAGTACACCGCTTGAGATAACAGCATACTGCCATCCACCTGTCTTGCTGAATTTGCGAAGACAATTTGAGTAATAAGGCAGTACAATAAGGAACGCAGAGTGGGTTCAGACACATGTTTACACATGAGGGAACACGAATGCAGGAGGGAGAGACTGCGAAACAAAAAAAGGCAGCAGAGGGAGAAGACATTCAATAAACATTTCAGCAAGCGTCCCTCTGAGGTGAGGACATTTTTGGGTTTGCAAGCAACTGTGAGGAAGCAGAGGGAGACCGAGTGTGTGAGAGAGCCAGAGAAGGGTGGGGGTGGGTGAGCACATCGTGTCCCTAGCTGCATGTCGGGGGAACAGCTCCTGGCGCAGACCCATTAGAAGGAAGTCCCAGCACAACACTCTCCAGCCGGGACACAGTCGCCATGGGATGCAGATGGCAAGGCAGCACCATAGCAACAATATACAAAGTGCTTATAGACACCTCTGTCTACCCACTCAGGCTCAACTTAGCGTTCCAATAACTTAAACCAAAACCTTACTAATGTTACAGTTATTCAAATATTTAAACCAAAAACACTGACCACCTTCTTTGCTTGTTATGCTCTACATCTGCAGTCATGCTCCAGTGTACTCGAGAGAGAAATGTTCTTAAATGATCTGCATCATCAGGCGACAGTATAACCCCGCAGATGCAATTAGTTCTGCTTTTAAAAAAATGACTTCTTGTGGAAAAAACAATTTAAAAAAAAAATCAGTCAACCTTTCCAGCTGAGAAAGAGCACTTCCTGTAAGTAAAAAGCAACGCGTCTCGTATCTTTAACAACTAGCGTTTGGTCCAGTTCAGTCATTTGCTTTAAAGGGTTTTTATTATTTATAGAAAATTACATGGTTTGTTATGCACTTTATCAATATGCATGTATTAGTCAAACACACAAAGTAAAGTAACACTGGTTAATACTGAAATAAGAAGTGCATCATTGTACAAGAGGAGCAACAGAGCCTAGATAGCAATCAGCAAACACAAAGCTAATGTGAGGGTCGACCGAAGAAAGGCAGAAAAACCAAACGGTCAGAAATAAGTTTCCATGTTTGTGTGGAAAATAGCAGAGCTGCATGTGTGTAGCCAACAGCAGCACGGACAGATCTACTATAGCCGGCACGCTGCTATGAGCAGCTAGGTGGCATGGAGCCGCTGTGGGGGCCCATCTCACCACTGCGGTTATAATCCTCGCCTTCAACCAAGAAGGCATTTTACACTCGGATCCCTGCTCCGCCTGAGGCAGCCATGCATGGGAAATTGAGCTGACTGCTAAGGTGGTGTCCAGGGATAGACCAGAGGCTGTGTGGACAGACAGAGAGCAGGGTACACACTTCCTCGCACACCACACTCAACTAGAGCCCTGAATCAGAACAATTCTTTCAAACAGGCTGACATATCTGAATTAGTTCAACTGACTGTCAAAAGACAGAGAGAAAAAAAGACCTACAGAGTCACACCTGAAGGTAAACATCCAAATAATATCACAGAAACAGAGCAGCATACCTGTCCTTGTTAAGGTAGGTCATCACAGGCACGGGGTTGAGCATGTCCCTGCCCATGGTCCAGCTGGGTCGGTAGATGCAGTCCTCTGGTACTTTGATAGGTGGGAGACACTGACTGGGCAATGTCTTCAGCGGGGCAAACATGGAGCAGCCTACAAATAGCTGACACAGCTCTGGCTTGTACACAAAAGAATAGTCCTGCAAAATGGACAGAAAATAAGGCATCACTGTGTCTGGTCCTTTGGGGGCGGGGTAGCCACAAACAAACACCCAAAAGATGAATCACAAGCATCCCAAACAAATCCTGTGGCAGCTTCTTTTCACATTCAGATATTACCTGATACACAGTTATTGTATTGACAGTTTGCATGTTCTGTTTGGACGTGCTGCAGAAAATGAAATCAGATGCATGCACAGGCAGGACATACTGGTGCTGGCCAGATCCCGTTTGCAATATTTGCATCACTAGATTACTTTGATACTGGGCCAGTTACATTTTTGTTAAAAAAGATCATTTTTCCTTATTTTCTAGTAGATGTTTTTGCACGTTTAGATCACCCTACAAGAAGAGACCTCTGAAGCACGACAGACAAGAAATTCTAAATTCTGTGCATCACAACAAAAGATTGCTGTTCTTGCTCTTGGTATCCAGCAGATTGCATTGTGGTATGGGCCCTTGATTCCGAATCTGTTTTAAAAACCAAATCCACCAATAATCACCAGCTTTGACATCTACAGTTTCTGGCAGTAAATCCTCCCTACAGAGTCAGTCAGCTGTAAGTCTCACACCCACCTTGATCTCAGATGGCTTAGGGCTACAGAAGCTCTCCTCCACCTCAATCTTGAAGTGCCCTCCTAGAGTTGAAGGGCCTTCCACTGTTGTCATGCCCGTGCCGGGCTCCATGGTGCAGTACTCCTTGCTGCACATGTTCATAGGTGAGTATCCCATGATGTGCTGCTCCAGGGAGGGAGGCGTGGGAAACATCTGGATTAGATGATCTGAACCTAGAATAGAAGAACCAGAGGGTAACGATGAAGGTCAGACTGAGGCTATAACGTGTCTGAAGAGGAACAAATGCAGGAGGTTTAAGGCAAACGTCTATTGCAAGACTACTGCTGTTATCACACAGCTTACACTGGGGATACAAGTAATTATAGGTCTGTATCCTATGTTTAAACCGCACTTCACAAACCATTTAGTAAGATAGTAACTACGGAAATAGCTTCACAAAAAATGTTTCAATTTTAGCTTTAAGTGTTACTAAGCGTTCTGCCTGCTGATGCATGTTTTATGTTTCTGTAATCAAATATGACAGCCATGGTGGTGCTACAGGCAGCTATAGCTATGTGACTACCAAACCAATGAATGTCTAATTCCTTACATTCCTCTAAGAGGACTATCACCCTCATGTGAGGAAAAGTTTGCATTTGCATTAGGTATTCAATGCAAGACTATTTTCAGAATTCAGCTGGGCTGTTGAAACTCAGCTGTTGCAAAGGTAGATGATAGTGAAACCAGCAGCTCCTTTTTACATGTCTTGCATTTACATAAAGATAAGTCTGCAGCAGAATCCTGGTTAAATAAATAGATGGCCACAGTATGCTGAGGGAATATCCAACAACTAACTACTTTTGCTATTGTGAGATGCATCTGGGAGACCACACACAATTTAAAGTAAAGGCCACGGCCCTGGGCTGTACATAAAACTAAAGACAACGGTTGATCTGAGACCAATTTTCCTCACAGTGAAATATACAGCATCTTTAAAAGGCTCTAGTGTCCCAGTGCTCCAACCAACACTAAGCAACAGAAACATATTTTGTTTTTGTTGCTTAGAAAATCTCAGCTGCAGCTGACCTCAGACTAACAAACCAATAACTTCCAGCAGCAGCAGGTTTCTAAGCTGTCTGGTAGCGAACAGTCACACTTTTCACCACTAGGTGGCCAAATCCAGTCTGAGCAACAACTGTGTTTGAGCTGTAAAACATGAACTTCATTTAGTGGATTAAAGGATATGAAACCTTTAACCTCAGCTGAATACTAAGCGTGGGGAATACTGTGTTTATGTCTCAGGTGGCTTCTGGCAAAACCTCAGTATGTAATTCTTAATTTTCAGGGGCCTCACAGGTGCGACCAATCTGATTCTACATCTGTGTTTGGAGCCTAGGGAGGCATGGCACAAGAGAGACAGTGGTGGGAGACTGAGCGATACATACAGGGTACAGGATCCAAGATGGATGATTTGTTTTCCTTGTTGCCAAATATCCCGTCCGTTCCATTCACCGGTCGCCTGGAACCTGGCTGTAGGAGGGAGAGGGACGAAAAAGAATAAAACACCTGATTAAGTCGGTATTTTTGAGTCAGTAAATATAGCTATTAATTCATTCCTGGTATTAGTCACACACAAATGGCTTGTAAATACCAGAGGTACCACTGCTCTGGCACAAAAGTGAAACACACACAAAACCACACTCAAGATCTCTACTGACCGCCAGCTCATCCTCATCTGAGTTGAAGAGGTTGTCCAGGTCGTTGATGGACACCACCAGGTCCGTCTCGTGGATCAGGCTGGTGGAAGTCACGCGGTTGTGAGGCGCTGCACGCTGAGGGTCTGCGCACACAAACACTGCTGTAAATACTTCTCTCTTTCCACAAGTAGACGGCGGCTGTTTGAGAATCCACTGAAGGCAGCAACGTTGCTCTGAGCTGTGATCGTTTCGTTAGAATTCTCCAAAAATTCAATTAGTGAAATGCTTTCAGCATGACAAATCTGTTATATGAGATTTAAATTAAAAGTAATTGAGAATGAATGTTACTTATTTGGTAAATTAATTTCTATTGACATATTGGAAATGTAGCTAACAGGTTTCAGTCACTGTGGTGGCTCGCCAAAATCCATCTGAATACTAAAATGAAAAACGCTGGAGTTACTATGTCGGTCTTCTGAGAGCAACAGTACAACTGAGTGTGTTGGGGTGATGCTGGAAACAGGCTGCTTACCATCTGCTGGGCCGGTCCCTCCATCCTCACCCTGTGAGAGAGAAAAGAGATTGGCTGCTTAGAACAACACAAACACTGAACTGTTACTGACACGCTGTTTCATAGCTTCATTAAACAATATTCTCAAATTAAATTGCACCGATATCAATGAAATTCTCACACAACTGCATGGTTATAGGCGTGTCAAATCTTTTAAGCCCAAAACTGTGATTCAGAAAATGTACAAATAAAGTTGATGAACTACAAAAACACAAAGAGAACCATTTCAAAAGCCACATGCTACCTTATCCAATCAATGTGCAAAATAATTCAACCTATCAATAACAAAAGTACAGTGAGAGAGGCAGACAAACGGGGAGCGGTAGATTCTCGTGTCTGCTGAGGCAAATAAGATTTCCAGTGCAGCCCAGAGTGAAATCACGATCCAAGGAATGGCCTGTTAGGCTCCTACACAGACATCGATATCTGGGAGGCCTGGCCTTCTGTGCCAGCGTGCTCTTGTGGCGTGTTGTGTGTACACTGTGTGCTGAGCAGTTTGAGAGGGGAACAGCAATGTTATGTCCCGGCCATTGATTTCATTACGCTCCAGGGTTTTCTCTGAGTAACGCAGGCTTTAATCTGTCTCCCTTAGAGGCCCAATCCAGGGCAGCGCACAACATCCCCACCAAGGCTGCAATCTATAGGCGGCAAAGACACCTTAACCCCTTATCAATAGCGTAGCCTTGGGTGGGAAGGTGTGTTAGCATCTGGCAAAAGACTCGAAAGCAGCCCAGCTTTCTTCTCCGTCTCACAAGACGAGTCGCCAGTAAGTGATTTAATAGTCTGATGAGCAGTAAATATGTCTGACTCGACAAATAAGCGTTATTAAAATAATGACTTAATCTCACATTAAGATTTAATTTGACACAGTAAAGTTAACCTTCACAGGCAGATTCTGAAGGTTTAGATTAAATATGTGGCACTCCATACTGTACAGTAATGCCACTGTTTTGCACATGTCTCAACTCTTTATATTTTTATATATTTTATTTATTGTTTACTCTATTTAATTTGTAAAATATGTACACACACACACACACACACACACACACACACACACACACACACACACACACACACACACACACTCTTGTAGAAAAATATTTAGTATACACATCCAGAAATGCATATACTATTATATATTGTACATATATTTATTAGTTTCAGATGTAGCCATTCTTGTATTTTGCTTGTTTACATTATTGTATTTTGCACAACTCTGTTGCTTGTGAAGCTCGCACACAAGAATTTCACTCACATGTACTGCACCAGTGTACCTGCACATGTGATGTGACAATAAAAGTGATTTGATTTGATTTGATTTGAGGTAGGAGGTGAAATTCATTGCAGCTACAACGATGAATGACTCAAGGGGAAAAAACAACAACAAAAACAAACCGAAAGACAACAAAATTATTAGTTTAAGAAATAACCAGTGCACGCTCACACGCAGAGCATGTGGTGGATGTGCACACACAAAGTAAAGCAGACAGACAGAGGGA
This sequence comes from Rhamphochromis sp. 'chilingali', assembly GCF_963969265.1. NCBI lineage: Eukaryota > Metazoa > Chordata > Actinopteri > Cichliformes > Cichlidae > Rhamphochromis > Rhamphochromis sp. 'chilingali'. Next base: position 1,480,760 of record NC_137946.1, on the reverse strand, counting down.
GAGCTCCACTGCACGCAGTGCTCTTAAGAGACTTCACTCCACCGAGAGCTGCCTTCACCCTCACATTTCTGCACACATCGGGGGCGTGCAGCGGGGTCGTAACCAGACAGAAGAGAAGGAAAATAGTTGAGTGCGCTTTTTAAGGCTCAACGCTTCAATGAGTCGGGTTTGTGGCACTGTGACGTCCCGCTGGGGACGGGGACACAAACATCGAATCTCCCTTTCAAAATCGTACCAGCCAACAGGTGGCCCTTCTCTGGAACCGAAGCTAAAAGCCGCAGAGGCGGAAGCAGAGCAGGAGAACACAGCGAGGAGGGGAAGGAGGAAGAGGGCAGATCAAATAGGAAAAACACAACAACTCAAAGGAAATTGGAGAGGCTAACTATTTGGTGTTCCTTTGGGCGCAAACAACAATAGTGATTCAGGAATGGTTTCCTGCTCATTTAGACTTTGGCAGTGAAAGCGGATGCATGCAGAAAGTGGTTGCCCTGTTATTTTTAGTGCAGCGTTGCTGAGGATGCGGATGGCCTATTTTCTAACTCGCCTGCTCCCGGATCTTAAAATCAGCCCTCTTGTCCCTTTTTCACCCCAGGCAACTAAGTGAAAGACGGCTTGGAATAAAGCGGTGATGCTCAAAAAGGCTTCGCACCAACACGCCTTCTTCAAACTGTTACTGCAGCTTTCTGTAATATAGCCGATGGACTGCGGCTACAAGAGCAACTAAAAGCAGCCAAACCGCCTCGCACAGCTGTTTTCTAAGCAGGTAAACCAGCATTAAAACTAGCTGGACTTCAAGGTGACAAATCCACAGATAAATCACGATAAAAGTCTCACGTGATAATCTGCCTTTGACAGGAATATCTGCTGACTCAGGTTTATAATCATTACGATGATCAGAGGAAAGCAGCTAAGCACATTTAATCCTCAAACATGCCTCGACTATTTATATTTAATGTCACTTCATGCAGTTTTTACTCCTCATTTATATTAAAGCTGCAGTTACAAGTTGTTTAGAATAAAATGAATTTATATTAAAACCAACAAGGAATTTTCTTTTTTGGAACAAGTCCTTTTTACATGGGATCAGTGCGACTGGGAGACTTCATGGGATTTACAAACTACCAGCAACATTTGTGTGTTTTGCGACACTTTCACGGAGATAAGCAAAGTCTGAAATTTGGCGCTAAACAACTACAAGCTGCAGACATAATATTGTGCTAAATAAGCTGGGCCTGTGAAAAGAGTGCACGCTACCCATTAGGGCTGCACGATTAATCGTTAGAAAATCGCGATCTCGATTCATACTTATGTACGATCTCATTTCTAAATGACAACGATTAAAAAAAAAAAAAAAAAGACGACGACGACTGTACCGCATTTTGATCCGGGACGTACTCTGCATGAAAACAAGCGCTCACTCTTCCTGCTCAACAAATGACAAGGGCGGAGCCTTATACCACGTGATACAGAAGCTGTGCCGTGTGATGCTAAAATTAGCAGGAAAAACAACGGAGAGCACGTCAGGGATGACGAGAAAGTGACAGGAGAAAATCCGTCCCGGTCAACCACCCAAACATCAATAACGGGAACCTTATACAGCGCTTCCCTTTACCCGTTGAACTCCCGCAGGCACAAAGACATTACGGAGGCTATCACTTATCACCTGACCAAAGATATGGCTCCATCAACACTGTGCAAAACGAGGGATTTAGGAAAATGATCAACACCCCAGACAAACGCTACACAGTGCCGTCCCGCAACTACTTTTCTATTGTTGCACTACCTGCTCTGTACACGCAGCGTCGAGCAACGGTGGAGACGGAATTTCAAGCAGTACAACAACAAAACGTGAGACATTTGTTGTTTTTATGTTTATTTATTGTTTTTATGTTCAGTCTCAACTGTTACGAAGTTGATGTGCAGTTAATAAATGCAATAAATATTTATACTGGAAAAGAGAATCGTGAGAGAATCGTGATCTCAATTCTAAGCCAAAAAATCGTGATTCTCATTTTATGCTAAATTGTGCAGCCCTACTACCCATCTCATCTCCCATAATCATTTACGCTTTATCTGTGAATAGATCTCCAGTCTGTGCCCACCTGACTTTGTAAGTGTAAACTTTCATTTTTTCACCAGCACAGCAGCCATAAATCTCACAAAGGAAAAGAGACTGATGGGAAATGTAGTGAAGACAACCACGACAAAAAAAGAAAAACACCAAAATCATAACGATGTTCAGGACATGATCATTCCCCTCTGCATTTTCACCTTACAAACTATTAGTACAACGTGCTGTCAGTGTCCCTGTCCTGTGCAAACAGAGCTCAAGACACAAATATGGAGACAAGAAAGTGAGTAAATGATAATAACAGGATGTTGTGGATACCGTGCTGGTCACAGTTAGAGGTTCTATTTTAGATCTAGATTGCAACAGTTACAATTATAACTGTAAAGATTACTGTTACACAAATAAGCAATTTGATCTAAATCAGAGAATGAAGACCATCCAATAAATGGCACATGGCAGAGCTGGGAGCTGGTTTGCAGCGTACCTTGTGGGTGACTTGTGCAAAAGGTAATTTTGCATTCACAGAAAGTGACACTTTTTCAGTTCTGAAAATGTTGCAAAATCTATTCTGAATGCATCTAAATAAAGTAATGGACATATAGGAGAAAATGTAATAGAGAGCAGGCAGAGCTTACAGCTTACTGTCTGATGTTCTTGTCAGAAGAACAATAAGCAAAAGGGGCCATTTTTACAGCAAGGTCGGCATAATGCATCCATTACAGCGCGCAGTAAAGCCGTATGAATATCCTGCTAACAGCTGAGGAGCATTCCTCGCTCCTCCACTTGGCTGGCCTTACCTTGTGTTTCTTTCCTGGCTCCCGCTCCCCGCCTGACTTATCCTTCTTGTTGGAGAATGTGAACTTGACATCTCCTTCCTCAAAGGCGTAGGGGTCAACCTCAGGCTCGTGATCTCCATCTGTTACAGCAGCAGCAAGATGCTGGTTCCTCCTGGCTCGATACATCTGCACGCGTTCTTCGGAAACCTTGAGTGGCCATTTAGACGTAGACATCACCCTGGATAGGGGATAAAAAACGCAGTGACTCCTAGTGTTTAATGTAAAGATCTTCATAAAGTAGCAGTCTAACTGATGATTGCGATTGTGTGTGAACAGGGTGAGAGAAGAACACTGCCCCATCTGCTCTGTTTTGGTGTGACATCATGTACCAGTGTTTTTTACTGGAGTTACAGAAATGGCAGTGACTGCAACTGGTTCCGACAGCCGTCATGCAGAAGAAGCCTCCTGTTTGCTGTCAGACAATTACATTTCTGCTGGCTTTATGAGAACACGGTGGCTCTGACACACAGAACTATCACCTGTTGCATCACTCATCAAAAACTCTTCTGTAGCTCGGACTCTGGCCTACGTGTTCATCATATGTAACAGCCCGGGACGACACGGAGAAGAAGGCGTTATCCTTGGCCTTCCCTGCCAGCAACAACTGTGTTTTTCTGTCCTCCTATCACGCCTGTCCAGCTTTGATGCAAGGTGATGGTGTGCAGTGACCTGGGTCACAGCTTAGCCAATATTCAGAGCTGTAGCTGGGGGGATTACAGCTAGGATAGGCCATCCAAGTGGCCGGCCCCACTCAGGACTGCATAACTTCCCTGATAATTCCCTCTCTGGCCACCCTGGTCTTCACCCTGGACCCTTCATGCTGCCACTATCTGTGATACCTCACTAGCAGCTGCAGCTCAGTCAAATGCTCTCTAGAACCTGCTAAACTGATAACCAGCAGATAGTACTTTTATCAGCTCCACCTCTATTACAATAGCAGTGTTTTATCTTTATCCAACTCCATCATTACTCTCTCCCTCATTGCTCTCTTGTGCTTGTGTGAAGGAATCACTGAGTAGTGCTAGCCCTGCATATTGGTGATGTATGAAGTCAAAAGGTCACAAAGCTGTGTGTAGCTAAGTGTTACACTGAACAGGAGGAATAGGAGGGGCAGCAAGGGTGAGGAAAGAGGAGGCAGATGTGTTATTATTTTTTTAAACTATTTTTTTCTGGGCTGTTGAAAGTGCTTCAAAGCGGCTCACTGGCACCGTATACAAAGTAGGAAAGCTGGGATAGCTGGCTTTCCCAAACAGAGGCCACTGAACGGGGACTGAAGTGTAATTGCCACTCACTCTGTGACCGACACCAGGTTGTCTTGTGATGCGGCTGCCTCCTCTCTCAACTTGTCTCCAGGCAGCAGCGGCGTGGGCAGCTCGGCTTCTTTCCTTCGGGGTAAGTTGAATAACCTCCATGGTGCGTGGGAGCTGTCGTCCTCCAGGTTGATCGCTGCACCCACATACACGGTAGGCTCAGGAGGCTCGGAGTAGGCTGAGGTTCCGGGGTGGGGGTTGGGTTGATGGGATTGGAAGTGCTGATTCAGAGCCTCTGGCCCTCCTTGCTCCTCGCTGCTGCCCTTCACCCCGACCAGGCAAGCTTCCGGCTGCGGCTGGTAAAAGTGTTGGCTATTGGGGGTCGAAGGGTTCTTCATGCCCTCCCCTGACTCCTCACTGCGTTCACAGGGGTGGGGACTAAGTGGTGGGGGCTGAGGGGAGTTGGCCTGTTCTGATGGCCCAGTGCTAACGCCCCCACTGTGGAGCTGGGGGGCTTTTTGGATGGCAGATACATCTGCAGAGCGAATACTAGGAAATCTTGCTCCATCCTGACTCCTCAGGGCCAACCTTTGTCCAGCTGTTGCTTCTGTGTCTATGGAGGCTTCGTCGCTGGCCAGGCTGCGATGATGGAAGGGTGTCTGGGGTCTTTTCTGCTGCTTGTCACCCTTCTCTGGCTTCTCTCCTCCAGTTTTGTGCTTGGTCGGAGGTTGGGATGGCTGGCCAGCTGACTGAGGCTGGCCCGTGTTATTGGCTGTTCGCTGCTTAACTAATTTGTATCTGCAGGAGAGCAAAAACAGGGAAATGCAGTGAGACCGTGACGTACTGATGACAAGGAGCAAAACACTCGCACATACAGAGAGTCTTTTACGAGAAGTTGTGCAGCTCGTGTGAAACTTCCTTTTAAGCCATCGCATCCGTTGCTCTTATAAAACATCAATTAGCCCAATTATGCTCACGAGCAACAAGGCAGCACCGCCCCCCAAATTTATCCCAACACAATTAGCAGAGAACACTTCACGGATCAGCTCCAGAGTAAAGCTGTAACAGCTAAACCACAAAGGCTAATGCATAGTCATACATTTTTTAATTATTCACAGTCAAACTGATGGCATGAAAAAAAATCATCTTCTAAAACATCAATATTGTATTTTCCTCAGACAGCCAAACAGAAATTAATGAAGCACATTCACAGAGTGCTGTCAGAAGAAAAGACACAAAATATATGAAGGATTCACCAGGGCCATGACCTGCTAGAACACCCACCTCACCAAAGCCCCTCTCCCGTACCTCACCTTGGTATCACCTGGCTCCTACATCCCATCAGACACGTTTCAAAGAAAAATAGTCTGAGGTCATCTTTTACCCTCCGTTTTGACGGCTCAGCACTCACGCTGCAAGCAACACTTACACATCAGTGTCCCTCTTTAATAAGCAGGCTTTGTGTGTGACCTCGCATTCAGCTGTCAACATAAACAGACACGTATGGCTTCCATCTACAAAACAAAGCTAATGGACAGTAAAACTGGCAACGCACAGCTTCCCATTTATGTGCTGCCAAAGAGTTGGGTGCTTTCCAACAAATTAACATGCTCCAGCTGACTGGCCCAATTCACTCTGCTCATCTGCAGTCCAAGGTGCACGAGCCCGGTGCAGAGGATTCCCCAAACACGCACACAGATCCACTTTAGATAGCGCTTCATTATCAACCACAAAGCAGGACTTTCTTTCAGTTGGTTTGGACTTCTGACAAAACCAGTCAAGCATCCAGGCATAGAGTATACTGGTTAGATGTGCAGACTGGAGTGGTCAGGCTTGCGTTTCAGCGGATTAAACAGCTGCCTGTATCTGCAGTTTATCAGGAGGCAGAGAAGATGATGATCATGGGACGCAGACATAGCAGCATGCTGTTTACGATGATCTAAAAACTGTCATTAAATAAAATGTGATAGACAAGAATGTCTATATATTAACCAGAGAGGACAAATATTAACCGTCTGCAGGCATAAGCAAACAAAGAATAGCATTTACAAGGTGTTAGACTACTGCATGCAAAATGATATTAATGCATATGATGGGTGTGTTATTTTATCCTAAATAAATACAGAGGAGGTTGTTCAGTGAGGACTTTATAAGGACAGCTGGGCTGATTCAGACTGATAAAACACCAGGGCAAACACATGATCTGAGCTTATTTGTTCACATTAACAACACACATTCCATTTACCACCCTCAACAGCTATATCAGAGGTCAAACTATTCTTTCCGCCTGAAATCACTCCAGTCAGTGTGGGAATAAAAACGTCCGACTTACAGAAACACACAAGCCAGCAGAGGTTTCAGCCCTGCCACGGCTGTCGCTTACACAAAATAGTGATAAATTGAAAAATGTGAAGAATAATATGCTTGTCAAAGTCCAGACGCAGATGTAACTTGCAGATATTTTGCTGAGTACGGCCCTCTGCGCCGGTGTTCAAAGCCCTGTGGACTCCATGTAACCTCTTTGAAATGTCTTTGAGCGCACACATATGAGCAATACCTGTGTGAACTGCACATCGACTGACCTCGAACAGCTGCAGTACGACCTCTGTGAAGACTCCACAAAATCCCAGGTTCCCACTTTCTCACTTGGCTCCTCCTCGCAGGTACCGTTGGTTGCAGCTGGAAACTTTCGCCTAGGGAGTTCAAATAAATAAATAAAAAGTCGAAACGAAATTCTATTGAGACTTTTCAATTTCCCCAATTCTTTCAAGCAGCATTTATGTGAACAGCCCCATCCACTTTTGATGCCATTTTTCTTTCACATACAGCAGCGATTGGTAAAAGCTTTGAGCCACGGCTGATTTTATCACCCTCCTTGGAGCGGTAATGGTTTGGCTGACAGCTAACGATAGGCAACGTTTTGTGCTTGGTCAAGAGGCAACAGATCCCAAGGTGCACCCAACGTGTCAGAGTCACTGCTGTAGAATAATAAAAACAACCCAAGGCCTAAAACTTTAAGCTATTACTTGACTACCGACATTTATATCTGTCCGGTTTTCTTCAGAACTCAGAGTTTAATCAATAATAAAAAGCAGACAGAAATGTAGCAGAATAATTCATCTATGTCTGTGCAAGTAATGTGGTTATTTATGATATTTCTAATTAATATCAAATAAGCAATAATCAGATCTTCAGTTTTATCTACATTTTATATACGTATATAAACACAACTCGCTGTAATACACACTCAGTATTTCTGTACAGAGGTAACTGCTCCTCTTATCCTGCCAGAGGTTTCTTCCTGTTCATCACATATATTGAAATAATATGTTTTTAACCAGGAATGATCAGTGACCATGTTTGTACCAGTTAATGCACGGGTCTAGATTGATTTTGCTAAAGCATATAGTTGGATCAGGTGACCCTGAATCCTTAGTTATGCTGCAATAGGTGTAGGCTGCTGAGGGATTCCCATGATGCACTGGGTGTTTCTTCTTCACTCACTGTGTTAACAGACCTCTCTGCACTGAATCACACTTGTTATTAATCTCTGTCTCTCTTCCACAGCATGTCTTTATCCTGTCTTCCTTCTCTCACCCCAACCAATCACAGCAGATGACCCCGCCCCTCCCTGAGCCTGGTTCTGCTGGAGGTTTCTTCCTGTTAAAAGGGAGTTTTTCCTTCCCACTGTCGCCAAGTGCTGCTTATAGGGGGTCATATGATTGTTGGGTTTTTCTCTGTATGTATTATTGTAGCGTCTACCTTACATTATAAAGTGCCTTTGGTGCTGTGTAAATAAAATTAAATTGAATTTACTGTCAAATATTTTCCCATAATCATACGGTGAAGACAAACAAGTCTGATTGAGAGCAAAGCCAATGTAACCGATAGGTGATGCATCCATTACGGCATGCCTAGTGGCAGTTTTCATGTTTAAGCACTCTGCACAATGTCACACGTACTTGTTCTGGGCTCGGTTGATATTGCACTCTTGCCAGACACGCTCCACCATCTGACTGGCTAGCCGGCGTGGAATCTTTCCTCCGTGGTGACTTGTTCTGTCCACGCTAAACGCATCAGATGATGAAGGCATCTTAACCCAC
>NC_137946.1:1380000-1470000 GCF_963969265.1 Rhamphochromis sp. 'chilingali' | reverse complement strand
TCATCTAGACGCGAGCCCCGAACGCCCCTCGGCGTACTGTTTCGCTTCAGCCTACAGAACGCACTACCTCAGCGAAAACAACCCAACAGAGAGAAGAACAAAAGGTTATTTACGTTGAGATGCACGACAACATCCAGCTATGGACGATCACATTAACCTTGATTAAATTCAGCCCTGCTCCTTCCTTTTCTGCACTTCTTGCTGTGCGCACACGCGCTCGTAAGACCTCGGGCCAATTGTGGAGGAGAGATCAAATTCAGCACAATTATGGAAATGGTTTACCCCCCTCCCCCTGATCGCCACCGCACCTCATCCTCCCCTCTCTCGAGCTACCCCTCCTGCCCCTCTCTCTGGCTGTGAGTCCATCTCTGGTTCCCTGAAGACATGTCAAATGTGCTCAGATCAGTGTAATGGGCTGAGAGTTCATTACATTCACTCTGCGCCCTTTTATGAGGTCACATCCTGGAGAGGTCTGCCCGCCAGAGCGCTCTGCCGCGCAGTAAACCAAGCTGGCAGAGGTGGGGGGGGGGGGGATAGATGGATAAAGGGGGATGGAAGTCAGGCCTTTCTCGGTGCTATGCTTGGTTAGCCAGGAGGATACACACTGCGGCGGTGAAAACGCACACCTGCACACAGACACACACGCTCTCACAGTAGAGACAGGTGTACGCATCAGTTTCACATAGCTGGGCTGCATGAGGGTGTTTCCAATGCTACAAAAACGAATGCATCATTCTAATAAACTGCTCCTGTGGATCACTTGTATGAGCGTACTCAGCAGCATTATCACTCAGTGAAAAGAGAAGAGGTGTCAGTGTGCATCTCTGAAAACCTTGAGCCCTCAATTACCTGACCAGGATGGAAACTCGGCGAGATATTGCCATTTAAGTATTTAAAGACTAACAAAACAGTCGAAAGTTACTCTTAGCTGGTGAGCAATATAATCCTTCTAAATAACTGGAAAACCCCATAAACATCACCATACGTATCTGCATGCTAAATTCTGATAGTCTTTTTATTTTTATCTAAAGTACTCGTCTTTAACTGAGAGGTATTATCACCTCCCTTCATGAGGTCTCTAGAGACACTAAAGGGGCCGTCTGTACATGAATTACTGTGGCGAATGGAGGAAGTGATCACTATTATTACTCTGGAGGGGGCGTACAGAGAAAAAGAGGACAGCTGCATCACATCTATCCAGCCATAAATGAGAAAGGTAAAGGCGGCAAACTTTTCCTCTGGGAAAACGTCTCATCCAACTGGGTTTATTTTTTTATTTTTTATTGGTGCACAAAGATTAAATAAAGATAAGCCTCGTGAGGGCTGGTTTGTCAAATTTCCACAAAACATTCATTTTAGCTATGCATGATTTTAATTTCTGCATCATCTCTGTGCAGGGGGACACGTTACATCACAGCCGAGCGCATTCGTGCGGTCCAACGCTGCTGAGAGAACACTCGAGGCAAGTCAGCAAAGTATGCAAATGAAAGAGCCGAGTACTAGATAATGACACGACACTCATACCTCTCTACTAATAGAAGAATCAACAGGATGGGTGTGTGATAGCAGTTTTACATCTAATGACCGTATTCATAAAGCAATCTGTTTTCTTCCTACACGAGTATGAAACTATGCATATTAAAGTCGCTACACGAACATTTGGATGGGGTGTGACTTTTCATTGAGCTGTCTGCGAGCCAAAGAGCAGCGAAAGACAGCGCGACAGAAGATCACATACGATTTATCTTACAAACAGCACCGAACACACAGACTGCTGATCCATTTCATTCAGAAAAAATATATCTCTACACTTTTGTTAACCATCAAATCAAATCAAATCACTTTTATTGTCACATCACATGTGCAGGTACATTGGTACAGCACATGTGAGTGAAATTCTTGTGTGCGAGCTTCACAAGCAACAGAGTTGTGCAAAATACAATGATGTAAACAAGCAGTATTAGTATTTTATTAAAATCCATTTATGCGTGTTCAACAGTCTAAAGTAACTGTAAGATAAAAGTTGCCACTCTGCATGAGTGACCTGTTACTTTGAATCCAAAGAAGAAAATAAATTTGACCGTAACAACGGTTCAAGAGGCTGTGGGGTTGAAACTTTAAATGTGATTTTATTTACAGCTCTGACATTTTTCTCACACTGAATAATTCATCAACTTTAATTCTAAACTTTGTGGTTTGTGTCCTCAGCAGCAGACACGTTGTTGTAATGACTTGTGTAATCTATTTCAGAAAAACTTACAATGACAAGCAGCAGAAAATTTGCAATAATGTGTTGATTCAGTGTAAAAATAAGCCTTTTGTTTGAAGAGCAAAATCCAGAGAATCCAGTTTTGTTTTTTAAGTCTTAAGTAATAAAGTCCTGCAGCCGATACAGGGCAACCGCGATATTTATTGTGCTTCATTTGTCTGGGATCATTCTGTACTATTTGGTAGATTTTTATTGGATTACAACGTAGTTTTATGCACAAAATTAAAGATACAAAAAAAGCATCTCTGTGCAAACAACAAGCAACAACCCTCATAAAAATTATTTTACTGCCATTTGAAAAAATACAATATGTGAGGGTGAGGTCTGGCAGATCAAATCAACCTGACACATTATTAGGAACTTCCTGTTTGCGTTGATTTTTTGCCAGTCACCAGACTTTGGGGAATCTTCGTGTGCAGCAGATCTTCATTCATAAGGTCAGGTTGAAATTATGAGGTGACACCAAAGTCTTGTTACTCTACAGACACTTTAGTAATACCTCTGGACAAATGCTTGGACAGTTAACTAAGTCTTTATCTAATTTAACGAGAAGACAGTTTAAATATTCATTTCAATAGTTGTGAAGATATAAATTGTTCATATTGCACTAGTTTAATCTGCTCAGGAAAAATGTAAAAAGACTGCTGAACTAATTCACATATCTATGCCTGCACTATGATAACAAGTAGGAGCGACATGCCCATCACCACGCAGCTGAAACCATTATAAACCAAATTCAACAACATGACGACGTGACTTGATGTTATGTCACATGTTTGCACGTCACTGAAGGCTGGGTAACACACAGCAGTGACCCACCTTGGAAGGGGCTGGATGCCTGCTGAGCCAGAGTAAGGTGCTCCTCTGTGAGATGGTAGACAGGCTGGTGCTGGTTGATCTCCACGCTGGTGCACACGTTGCTCTCGCCATGTAAGAAGAAGGTGAAGGCGCAGGACAAGTGCTCACTGTGAGAAAGAGAGTGAGATGAGTCATTTGGGATTACACTACTTTCAAATGCACCTTTGAAAAGACTTCCAGTGAATAACTCCAGCAGACTTTGGAGTAGAATAAAGAAAAAGTAAAGAAAAAAGGATGAGCAGATCACATAGTCTAGTTCAAGTTCGTATTCACAAAGACAGAAACAGAGGAGATGGCAGGGAGAGGAAAGGTAGAGAGAGAAAAAATGATTATAGAAACCTGTGTGTGGTTTTTCCCTTTCGTGTGTGTCAGATATAATGGAATCTCACGTCTCACCTACATCCTGCTTCAACATGACAGAGACTTTGGATAGAAAGAAAAAAAACGATTCCAGAGAGACCCGAGGGAGTAAAAGCTACTTATCTGATTCAAAGATGCCTCCTATGCCTCTATTAAATTGCTCCGATAGCCTGCGCCACTTTTTTTTATTCCGATAACAGAGTGGATGATAAAGGTTTCCAGAGTTCAATCCTAATCCTTTCAATCGATGACACACGAGTGGGTATTTAAAGACTTCAATAGCATGTGCAGAGACCGGGATGCAAGTCAGTCTGCACAGCAATGCTTACAGGTGGTTTGGAGTTCAAGTGTGCGTCTGTACATCCCATCCAGAGTAAAACAGAAAGGCGAGCCACGACTACTTCTGGCATTGTGGCCAAAATGCTTAACAGCAAAACAGTACCTTTTCCCTCCCTCCCTCCCTCCCTCCCTCACACACGCTCTTGTGCTCACAACAAAGCCTGCCTGTGCCAGTCTGACCTCAGCAGCAACAACTTAAAGAAGTAAAGCAAGGACGGGGCAGACTGAGGGAGAAGGGACCGGGGGGGATGCACAGCATTGTCGGCAGGCTTTCCTCTCTCTGACGTGTACATGCACGCACACACACACAGTTAGCGCAAGAGGCAGCGTGTGTGGCAAATGACCAAATGGGTAAGGACGAAGTGAATTTGGAAGTGGATCAGAGAGGGTTGCCTCCTCTGAGGATTTGGTTAAGCTAATATCAGTCTTCTCTACCCGTCTCTCCGGCACTGACACACCTCCTGTGCAGAGGATTAAAGGAAAGGAGCAGAGCGAGGCAGATCGACATGGGGAGAAAAGACCTTCCAGTCTTGTGAAAGAAAAACAAATTGCCTTGATAAAGTTCTCCTAAAGTGTGAGCAGCCTGAGCAAGTGAGCGTTATTGCAGATGGCAATCAAATTCCACACATCAAGCGGGCATTCTCCATTGTTATGAGGTTTTTAGAGCACGATTGCTTCTTTGCCTTTAATGAGCCACACATAATTGTTTGTACTAAGAGGTGTCGTACTTGCAAAGGTCAGTGCCTGGGCCGAACTTGGCACGTCTGATGGATCAGGTTTGGCTAGAATAAAGTTAATCAAAGTCCAATTTCTTTCTTGTCACTAATGCAATCTGTAACCTCAGCCTCGATTCTACACTGCAGATCTGCCCTGCATATGCAGCTCACTTAAGCTGGGCAGACACTGCGATTTTTTCAGTCGCGTTATCCAGCTCCTGCTCAAACTGCACGATTGACTCGCAGGGTTAGAAGTTCATAGGTCACGATGCAGGGTCTCACACTATATGGCCCGATGCTCTGATGCGACCCGAGTGCTCACACTGTGCGCCCATAAAAATGGATATATGAGGTTATAACAGAAAATCTGTCGCTCTCCCTCTCTGTCTCTCACTCACACACACACACCACCACATCAACTTTGCTAAATTGCTAATGAAAAACATTGATCAGGCAGCTGTGATTGAGCAGCAGAGTAAATCCAACTATTTTCACGGTTGTTGTGGTCGTGATAATTTTGTGAGGCCACATTGAAAAGGCTCGGATGAGCCAAAGTTCTACAAGGTGTGCCTCCATCGCTTGTGTCCAGATCACACGCTGCACTGCTGCTCCGTCTTTTTCACCGACGTTTATGTCTTTGCACGTGCTCAGTGTGAGCAGCTGCGGTGACACCCTCACAACGGTTTGAAATCCTCACGACCAAGCGATTGATGATCGGGAGCTGGTCGTGAGGTGTTAATCGCTTCTCGTTACCCGGCGTATACTACACGACGCACGATGAAGGCCAGAATCGGGCCGATCACCAAAATGGTCGCACGGCTAAAATGGGACAAAAATCGCAGAGTGTAAGCCCAGCTTTACTGAGTGATTAAAAAAAAAAAAAAAAAAAAAAAAAAGCAAGAAGACAAACTGTTTCAAGTCAACTGCAAGAGATCGCTCCTGTGGTTACAACGACAGACATGAGAGATCATATCAGTCGTTATTATCATTAAATCAATAAGCAACTGTAATCCAGGAAATATGGAGCACCTCTTCAACCTGAGCCTGAGGTTGGGAAGAGTCCCACAGCTCTGGAAAACCTCCTGTGTTGTACCAGTGCCAAAGACTTCACGCCCCAAGGACCTCAACAGCTACAGGCCGGAGGCTCTCACATCCCACCTGATGAAGACCCTGGAGCGGTTGGTCCTGGCTCAGCTTCGGCGCCTAATAAGCTCATCACTGGACCCACTTCAGTTTGCCTACCAGCCTGGCATTGGCGCGGATGATGCCGTCATTCACCTCCTACATCGTTCCCTCGCTCACCTGGAGACCGCTGGAAGCACTGTGAGAATCATGTTCTTTGATTTCTCCAGTGCCTTCAACACTATTCTTCCCTCGGTTCTAAAGGACAAGCTGGAGAACTCTGGAGTGGACCATCACCTCACTACCTGGATCCTGGACTACCTCACCGACCGACCACAGTATGTGAGGACTCAGGGCTGTGTGTCGGACAGGGTCGTCTGCAGTACGGGGGCCCCACAGGGAACGGTTCTGGCTCCGTTCCTCTTCACCATCTACACTGCAGACTTCTCCCACAATTCCACCCAGTGCTTCCTGCAGAAGTTCTCTGATGACTCTGCAATAGTCGGCCTCATCACTGATGGGGACGACAAGGAGTACAGAGGTCTGACCCAAGACTTTGTGGACTGGTGCCAGCTGAACTACCTCCAGATCAACGCCAGTAAAACCAAGGAACTGGTGGTAGACTTCCGCAGGCACAAGCATTCTCCACTGCAACCACTGAACATCCAAGGTATGGACATTGAGGCTGTGGACAGCTACAGGTACCTTGGTGTTCATCTGAACAACAGACTGGACTGGACTCATAACTCAGACGCCCTCTACAGGAAAGGGCAGAGCAGGCTGTACCTGCTGTGGAGACTCAGGTCGTTTGGAGTGGAGGGCCCACTCCTGAAGAAATTCTATGACTCTGTTGTGGCTTCTGCTATCTTTTATGGTGTGGTCTGCTGGGGCGGCAGCATCTCTGCTGGGGACAGGAAGAGACTGAACAGGGTGATCCGAAGGGCCAGCTCTGTTCTAGGATGCCCTCTGGACCCAGTGGAGGTGGTGAGTGACAGGAGAACGGCGGCTAAGCTGTCATCCCTGATGGACAACGTCTCCCACCCCATGCAGCAGACTGTGACAGCACTGAGCAGCTCCTTCAGTGGGAGACTGCGGCACCCACGGTGTGGGACGGAGAGATTTCGCAGGTCTTTCCTCCCCACTGCTGTCAGACTCCACAACAAAGACTTTAACTGAACAAGCACACACATCCATACATGTGCAATAACACTAAGTGCAATAATCCTTTCTGTCATCGTTGTATTTTTACTCAGTTGTATATAGTATTTGTATTTGTATTCTATTTTTATCTTATTGTATATTTATTTTATTGTATTCTACTGTATATAGTATTTTATTCTATTCTGTACAGTTGTGTACTGTATTTATTCTTATTGTATTCTAATTTTTGCCTCATAACTTTTGCACTGTCCACTTCCTGCTGTGACAAAACAAATTTCCCACGTGTGGGACTAATAAAGGTTATCTTATCTTATCTTATGACTTTTGACACTTCCTCTCAGTGTTGATTTTGGGTACCCCCCCCCCCCCCCCCTCCCTTTATTTTAACCCCCAAACAACAAAGTCACATGTGCAACAGTCACACATCATAGTGCAGCTGTGCTGTACCTGTGGCATTCATTTGCAATGGAACAGCCTGAACCAGCACCCTCTGTGCAATCACAACATGACGGCTTAAACAACTCCACGTTTTTCTAATCGTATCTAAACGTGGTTCTCGTGCACTGTTGATTCACGTGTGTTTTACAATTATTTTACAGTAAAACTCTGAATGACTAAAGCTGAAGAACCACCGCAGATCGTGTCTGTACCTACATGTAAATAATAACAAATCACATTTATTGCCATTAAGTTGGCAAGGAGACATTTCTTAACTAACTGATGCAAGGAGACATCTGGGCAATTAGGCCACATGATAGGAGAGAGCAAAGACACCTTTGTCTGGGAGGTGTGTCGCAGCAGCTCAGGTAACCAGGCAGCCATATACAACAGGATTCTTTGACTGCAGTGCGTATCTTACGGGGTGTGTGCGCTGTGAAAAACACCCTCCAGTTATGGAGCCAAGACGCGTCGCCAAACCACCAGCACCCCTCCCGCTTTCACGGCGTGGAGCCAAATTGTTAAGGTGGCGGCAAATTTTGACTAGTACGGGCTTGCAGGGGTAGTGGTGTCCCCGCCCCCCCCCTCAGGATCTATTCTTGGCTTTCTAAGAATTGGATAGACTGCTCTTGTCGTGCACTGAATGCAGTGTCTTTGTTGCTGGCCAACCAGGCCAACTTACTAATACAGTAGTGTATTTATGTACATGGAAGGAAAGAGGTGAACAGCTTCGAGAGTGACAAGGAGAGAGAAAAAAAGAGGAAGGGAGGGAGTGAGGTAAAAATGTGCCGGCACATTCTGCAGACATCGACAGAAATACAGCACGCCATTCTCTTCTCACATGCAAAGAAAACCTGACACCACACATTCACACACATCTGTGTTTGTGGGGCACTTGTAAGCTTGAGGTAAAGGGCTGCCATCTGTGGCTCAGCAGGCAGAAGTACAACCAAATACACTCTCTCTCTCACACACACACACACACTCTCTCACACACACACACACACACACACACCAATTTCTTTACAAATGTGATTGTACAGATTGGTGTGTCAGTGTGTCAGCTGACAGGTTAAAAAGATTACTCGACATGCCAGCTGCTGACATTTAAACAGTCATACTAAATTATCATATTACTTCCTAGTGTGAGAATCTCACTTTAAACACCCAAATGTCACGTTATCCTTCTGTCGTCTTGTTTTAAACTGTTTAAATATGTAGTTGCAGCTTAAAATCTTTTTTTTTTTTTTGTTGCCTTCTGTAACTTCAGTGTTTCAGAATCCTGTAGGCCGGCAAATTAAATGTGATTTTTGCACAGCAATTTGCACAGAGATGCTTTTAAATGTCAACAGGTGCTTGATCAGCACTTGGCCTAAAAAGCACCGCAACATCAACAGCATGAGATACATTTCCTCACTGCTGACACACACACACACACACACACACACACACACACACACACACACACACACACACACACACACACACACACACGGAGCAGGATTTGGTAAAACTTGCACTGTGACTAAATGTAGCACAAACTGTCAAGTCTCTCTGCTAGTGTTCACCATCCTGTCCCCACGTGTGACATTCGCAAACACACTGCATTGATCCAACTTTAATCCTTCTCCAAACACCCACAGCAAGCTGGAGGATGTAAAACCATGTGCGCACACAGTGTGCAAGACAGACACATACAGCGGCCAACAGCTGCTGGTAAGAGTGGCGGGTTGTTCCGCTAGCTAAGATGAGTCGAGCAGTACTGGGACTTCTGAGTAAATGATTTTGGTACATGGCTACTATAGGTGGGAATCACCAGAGCAGACACCCCATGGTATGATATCATCACAATAAGATAGATTATATTATGGCATTTTGCATTGCTATTTAAAACCTTTTTTAAAAACAGGAAATTATGTTGTTTTGTGGCTGCAAAATGACAGCGTCCCTAAAACCTGCTATAAACGCTGCTATCAGTCTGAAATTAAATGTGGTCAAGTTTGCAATTACATGCAATCTGTTTCTGATAAGACGGCAATAAACTGCGATAAATCACTGAAAGTCTCATCTGTTGCGTTTAATTATTACGTTTGGGGCAGCAACCCAAATACCCAAAGCAGCCCTATGCTGACGATATAAAAATCGTTTCATTTTACGCTGTCGTTTGTTTCGTGGTGTCGCAAAATAAACTGTTTACAGCAATATTTTTTAATCGTTCTGATGGTCACTGTAGTGGTTATATTCATTTATTAAAGTTCTCTTTCTCTTATATTTAATATACCCACACTGCTGACAGACAAGCGCCTGTTTTTATGCGTTGTCGTTAGCAACAACAACGGTAACAGCATCGCGTGTCCGCTTGTTTATTTTCCACATAAACCTTTCACAATAAAGCTCAAGATCCTGTTGAGACTTTTCAAAATAAACTGAATCACGTGAAAGAGCAGATTATTTACAGATGAGAAGTAAAAAAAGAGCCGCCAGGTGCTAAAAAATAAAGCTTAGACTCAAACGTTAGAACAGGCTTTTCCCCGCAGCACGCCGTGTAATAAATACAAAGAAAACGGCGCCGTTACAACTTATGTCTAAAATGTATCGTTTCATGCATCGGTTAAAACACTCGACTCCAGCTACACGACGCGCAGCTGTCTTATATCGGGACATGAGATTCTGGTCATATCGCACAGCCCTAGTTGAGCCCACACAACATGTGACAAAGATGAATTCAGACTGATGGCAACATGTTGGCATTCTGTCTGCATTTATATATCAGGTAGCAATTATTTACACAACTTTGACAAACTCGCACTTGGTCCAAGTCAGACTGCAACTGTTTGCACAAAGGTTGCTTCCTATTGCCTTTCAATTAGAAATTGCTGTTAACGTGCAACAAGCTCTGGGCAACCAACCTGCCAGACATGGCAGGCCATTAGCTTGCTTTGAATTAGGAGGCAACTTTGTTAACCTAAGTGTGTCCAGGGTTGGATGATTTCTCAGTTGAACCAATTTGATGCAAGTTTGCTCGGCTGACCTTATCCCAGGATGGTCGTGCGTGAGATGAACCCTCTTGTTTATAGTATTCTGAATATTTGCATTGATAGAATGCTCTATCAAGTCACCCCCATCTCTAATCATTACTGACCTTCATGCTGAAACGTAATGCTCTCAAGTCTGTACGGAATACACACGAAAAAATAAATCACAAAAATGTAAAAATCATGTGCAAACGATGCTCCTTTAAAAGCAACACTGACATCCCTGTAGGAGTCCCATCCCAACTCGATTCCAAATGAAATTATGACTTCATTCAGAAGCTTTATACTTTGCCTAAGGTTCACCAGGAATCCCCAGAGGGATCCCTTGGGGCACGCATTGTGTCTGTTACTTTGTGCTGAACCTGCCTCAAGACTCAGCTTCTCTGGGATTTCAGAATGTCATCTCCACCGCAGCGAGACACTGCTTGCACTTGGAGAGGAAAAAGGAGGCCAAAAGTCAAGGCCAGCGTTGAGTACCACAAAAGACTGCGTGGCTGCAATTAAACCACCAGCTGTCAACAGCAGACAAAGCTCGAGCTAATGGACACAGAAAGAACTAAGTATCTCCTCTGGTCTGTCAAATTATTAAAGGAATTCAAGCATAATTTCAAGAATGATGTGATGAAACAGGTTGCAGTGCATCTAAAGTGCTGAGTTAAACAGCCTTTAAAACAGCGTGATGCTTGTCAGAGTATTATGTTCATTAACTAGATTTGTGGGATCCCGCTTCACATTTTTATGTCTGTCATGTTTAGAACGACTATAAAAGAAAACAGGCTGACGTAGCCTGAAAAAGCAACCTCGAGATCTTTTAATCATCTTTTCTATCCGTCTCCACCTTTCCTCCCACTTCCCTCTCTTCTGCTCTTCATCTATTAACTGGCAAATGGCTTAGGCTGCTCTCTGATCTGCTCTCCTCCTTTTACTCTCTTCACTGTCACACACAGCAGACGCTTGCTCACATGCCATTCTGATTGTCCACAGAGGCAAGGCCTGCTTCACCTCTCAAATGCAAATGGCCCTCAGCTTGGTAAGGAAACAATAAGACAATCCGGTGAGGGTTTGAAGCGTGGCCACATACCAAAGGCGGCAGGTGGGCACACTTGCCTTCGGCTGGACTGGCATGAAAATGAGGTGCTGAAGACCAGCGACCTGTGCGGCGGCACAGGTGGACCGGAGCACGGAGAGCACCTTCAGCAGGGATAGTTTGATAAGTAGCACAAACAGATGATATGATAATGACCGTCTCACTAACAAACAACTCAGTTTCTTGTATTCCTCTGTCGCCTTCACATGCATCAACACACACAGGCTGAAGCATTTTCAATTCTGCCACCTCAAGTCCAGCCTCTGGTTTTCTTGTTAGTGCCACAGTCTCCAAAGCAGGTCTCACTACCGTCTTGTTGTCACCCCTGACTCCACCCGGCCTCCACACTCTTCTTCCCCTCTCGTGTCTACTGCCTGTTGCTTCGGATGGTTGACCCCAGGTAATTAAACCTATCAACCTTCACTACCTCGACTCCATGTTATTTTGTCTTGCTCCTTCTCTGGAGAACATACCTCCGCCTCTCCGGTAGTGAGTGCTCCCTACGCTCACTCTGCCTGACCTCATCTGTCAGCCTGTCCATCACTACAAGTGCAAACAAGAAGGGGCTCAGAGTTGATCCCCGGTGGAATCCCACCCCCACCTCGAACCCATCTGTCACTCCTACCACACACCTCACCACTGTCCTCGTATATATTCTGCACCAGCCTGGCATACGTCTCTACCACGTCTCACTTCCTCAGGCAGTCCCACGGTTGCTCTCTTGGCACTGTACATCCACAAAAACAGAGTGAAACTCGTTCTGACCTCTCAAAGCAAACATCACATCTGTAGTGCTCTCTCTCAGCATGAAGCCATACTGCTGCTCAATGATCATCACCTCTCGTCTCAGCATAATTTCCTGGTGTGGATCAACAGCTTAATCCCCTGTTTTTACTACAGCTCTGCACATAAACCTTGCTACTTTCGTCTGGGTCAGCTACCTTTCTCCTCTTCCCAGCTACCCCCTCT
Source organism: Rhamphochromis sp. 'chilingali' (assembly GCF_963969265.1). NCBI lineage: Eukaryota > Metazoa > Chordata > Actinopteri > Cichliformes > Cichlidae > Rhamphochromis > Rhamphochromis sp. 'chilingali'. The sequence goes on along the minus strand of NC_137946.1, from coordinate 1,457,646 downwards.
TCTCCTTACCAATTATCTGCACTTCCTGATTCACTGTGCTCCTTTCATTTTCTACATTCATCAACTCTTCAAAAAGCTCCTTCCACCATCTGAGCACATTCCCTTCCCTCGTTAGCACATCCTTAATCACCCCAGCCTGCTGCACATCCTTTCCAGCTCGATCTCTCTGCCTGGGTAATTGATACAAGTCCTTTGTTCCTTCCTTAGTGTCTCACATACAACACAATTAGCCTTGCCTTTTGCCACTTTTCTATTTGCACAACACCGAGTCCAAGTACACCTGTTTACCTTTGTCATTGCCATCATCTTTATCCAAGGTTCCCAGAAATCAATGAAACCATTCACTGCCTGAGCTACATTAAGTTCATGTGAACTGCACTTTGGTGGTATCACTGTTATAACTTTCTTTCTTGCTTTTCATATTTGTTTCTGTTTATAAGACATCCTTTTGTTGGATAAAACCATATAATAAAGCATTTTATTATTGTTATTAATCCAGTTTTAATTGGGAGAGTGTAAAACAAGGTTTAGAGAATGCCAAAAAGTCTTCTGGGAACTGTTGTATTGTTTGAGCATAGGAATGACACACCGACGCACAGAGTTAGAAAGGTAATATGAAACTTGACCTGTGCAGAATCAGAAGTCGATTGTAAGCCACGGAGCATGAAGTAGAGCAGGGCGATATGGCCAAAAATATTTATCACGATATATATTTGAAAATTTGCGATAACGATATAACTGACGATATAATTGATGCGAGACAAAATACAACTCCACAACATTACTAGCGCAAAAAAGACAACCTATCATTTATTTTCACTTAAACAAGAAGCTGGTTTTTATGTACATTAAAGCTTTATAAAAACGTAACAGTGCAAATGCAAATTCCTTGCTGAAAGTTTAACCAAAAGGCATTTCCAGTAGAAATGTGCTGACATATCCTGAGCATAACCATGTATAATATTCACTGAAGTTAAAAAGAGGTGCTTTGCAACATTAAACTGCAGTGTGCAGTACGTATTTTTCGGACCATAAGGTGCACAGGATTATAAGGCACATTAAGCAAAACAAAGCAGTCAGATAAATCAAACTTTATTCAACTCATTCTTCTTGCTTCCTCCACTTCTGTACCATTGATTCATTAATGCTGTATTCTATCACAGCTGCTCTATTCCCATGTTGTTGCAGTATATTAATGACTAACCTCGTATTGTGGATGGATTATCTCAGTTGTTCTCCTGACTGAAGTTTGGTCCTTTTACAGCATCCTGCCATGCGATTGCATTTGTCTCTAACCATGAGGAACCTTAACGTTAACTTTTATAAGTGGAAAAGTGTTAGTGTTCGTCCTCCAGCTTCACTGTTTATGTTATGCTAACATAGCTGTGTCGCTAGCGATCACGTAGCACATCATTATATACCAGCTAGCCCAACTTCAGTAACCCTACAAACGTCACTGCTGTTTAGTTTTCTGTCTTCATTTATGTTGGAAGTGATAGCAGAGCTGTACATTTGATTTTTTTCAGAAATCTCTCAGTCAGAACATGCTATATCATGCTTAGGTAACTAGCGAAACTAGCGAGCTAACTTCCGCTAGCTTCCTGCTAGCTTCTAACTCCGTTAAATGTAATGCATTTTGTTTTCATGGATGCCTGGAAGTTAAACTTCATAGTTACACCTGGTAAAGCAGCAATGCTGATCGTTTTATTAAAGATGAAAGAATTTAGACAGTTTTTAACTCTAAGTGATGCTGCAGTGTTGTTTGACCTGAAGCATACGGAGTTTAGGACCCAGATTACTCCCAGATTTAAGAGCATCTTAGTCCGACAAATATGACAATAACGACGGCCGCTTGCATGTTCTGCAAAAAAATGTGCTTTGTCGTGTATCTGACGGACAAACACCAAACCAGTTCCACATCACTGAAGTTGCACCATTTTTACAAACCAATTCTGGTTCATCTGTTTCACTCAACAATCGGCCATGTGCGTATGAAAACAAAGGCACTGCGCATGCGCGTTTTACTCATATTCTATCGCGATATTTCATTTTCCTATCATTGCCTAACATTATACCGGTATTACCGTGAACGGTATAATATGGCCCAGCCCTAGCATGAAGTGACAAGAAGAGTTTGGGGGGAGGAAGTTGTGAAAAGACAGAAGAGAGAAAAAGGAAGGTTACAGTCGAGCTGTGACATTCCACAGATGTTTGTCGAGCTCGTCCGGCTGCTCCGCTCTAAGACGTGGGCTTCCGTTTAGCTGCTGTACACTTCCTCAGCACAACAACCAGTGCGCCTTCCTCAGGGGAAAACAAAGGCCCTTTCACTTCTGGTCATTTTGCTTTACTGTAAACATCAGTCACCTCTGGGCTGTCCAATACATGGTTATCTGCCATTGTAACAGCTTGTTATTACAATCTGGGGCATGTAAACATGTTTTGACTGGTCATGTGCTGCAGCAGTGACAAGACATGCTGGCATAGGCACAGATTCTGGCACAACATTAATAAACAATGATTCTGGAGCTGGCAGCAATCACACACGGAGTCTTTTATGTCACCGCTCAGTCACAACTGTTTATCCATGTTCATGCTAAGAAAGTGTGGTTAGTTGTGAAAGGCGTTTCTCTTACAAAGAACAAAACAGTCTGTTTTCCTTAACAGTAACAGTGTTACTGTTTAGTTTGCATGCCTGTTACTAGGACATACACAGAAAGGCGGTGCAAATCTGACTTTAATGTAAAATGCCACGGTTGCCTTTGGCTTGAGAAATGAAACAGAAGATTTTCATTTGTGTCATTTTGCTCAGCAGGGCAAGGCCAAGAAGAAAAAGGATTAAAGCGGTAAACAGCAGTGAATTTGAGGACATTTCCAGGGTGATATAATCTTCCCTACTGTCTAGCCACCTGACCACTGGGAAAAACAACACTGCTGTCTACTGCCAAGTAACATAAACACAAAAACACACAAGGCCCAGAGACACACACCAGCTCTAGCTGGTGTACACAGGAGGCTCAGAGCTGGGGAAAACACCAAACTAAAAATCTTAAGGCCAGCACTTTCACACATGCAGAGCTCTATTACGCTGAATTGATTTCCCTCTGCCACGAACGGAGACGGGGGCTGAGTCTCTTTATACGCGTCAGATTAAACTTGGAAGGGAAGGAAAAATGGATGGAGATAGAACGACAAGTCCATAAAAAGAGGAGAAATCCGATCCTCTGCAAGTGTATCACAACCGCACACGGATACTGCCGTAGCTGACTAAAGATAATACTGACATAACCCTGACAGCAAGTCGGGTTCTAGCTGCCTCCCCATTTAGCATGTAACACACACACACAAACGCGCGCGCACACACACACACACAATCAGCTAAAAGCCATTTTCTCAATGTGAGCCAGACATTACGCACATTACCACATTTACATCATCCCTTTGCAACTGTAGCACAACTGTGACGGTGCACATGTTCATGTCAAAGAGGAGCTCGTGTCACAGCTGTGTGATACCAATCTGTTGAAATATTCTGTCTGTTCAAAGCATGCTACACTCATAAACTAAAGGATGAGACAAAAGGATAAAACAGCGTATACCTGTGGGGGGGGGGGGGACATTTACTATGCTAGTATGTAATGACAAAATAATTTTAAGCCTGTTTAAAAGTGTGCTGGGTCATTAGATCATTATGACACAAGTAAGCGAGTTGTGCAGTTGTAATAATAAAGATTCATTACTCGGAGCTAAGGGCAATTAGTCAGCATTATCCCGGATTAAAGCTGGGCTTCTGCAGTGAACCCACAATGACAAGGCCCGCTTTGTCCCTTTTCTTTCTAATAAGCTGATATGCTTTTTGAAAAGCATGTAACACTTTTACCATCTATAAGACACTATATGCAAATGTAAATGAATGCCATGACCAAATTTACAGGTTTCATGAAACAAAGAAAGGTTAACAGAAAGGCAGAATCTCTTTCATTAACAGAACAATTTAATTAGCGTGTTATCAGAACAAATATCAGAAGCCTGCAAGTATGAGGCCCAAGACTTTACTAGCAGGTTAAAAGCTCAAGCTGCACATGTGGTGAAAAGGTTTTAGCCATTAATTAAAACCTTCAAGCAAAAGGAAGAACAAGGACTCTTGCAACAGACGCTATGGCCCTGAAAGAGCCCCAGTTTCAAAATCACGGAGTCAGCTCGGGATTACATAAAGAAATAAAAAGATACTGGGGGTAAAATAAACCCACACAAGAGCTGTGGCAACTCCGTGATGCTTGGAGCAGCGTGCTTGGCGAGTACTGCTGCAGATTACTTCTTTTTTTTTTTTATCATAATAGCCCAGATAAGATGGCGTTTACCTAAAACCAAACATCTGGTTTGTCATTATTTTGACAACATGTGTGTGTAATTGGCAATGTAATCTATGGAAGGGATTACACATCTGGCAATCCATAAATCTGCCTCCATCTTTTCTGGACATTTTAGGGTTAGGTCAGGCTGTGACGCAGCCGCACAGGAGTCTGCAGTGATGAGGTGAAATGCCCCCGACCATAAGATATTATCTTTAAATGTGACCATCTGCCAGAACGTTGGGATTAAAGACAGTAGCACACAAATCACAGAAAAGAGCAGAGCAGATGAGGGGACGTGACGCCTGACGGATTAACTATGACGACTTCTTTGAGACCTTTGCTTGTACTGCACCATAGCCCCTGGTCACATAGGAAGATGAGAGGAATGGAAGGAATGCGGGTCACCGGCTGCTGAGGAAATGAGAGGGTGACTTCGAGGTAGTGGGGGGAAACCTAAGAACGCATCGTTCACTATGACCAAGGAACTCTGGTCATGCTGCTGCACTTGAATTCCACTGCTGACTTCTAAAATGTGTTTTCTCAGTGGTACAGTACAAACAGAGACTGGTCAGTTCTGGTTGGCACTAAACAGTGGAAACTGCTCCGATATTCAAAATTGTAACCAATTTACAGTAGTGAGGTAACGAGTTCTGCAACACAGCTGACAGGTTTGATGTCGGTATGTAGTTAAGCTTAGGTGACAGCTACAGATTATAGAGTCTTACTAAGATGAGGGTGCAAGGACTTTAAAAATGTAACACTAATGTAACGCCAAGGGAAATGAATCATTAATATTGTATCACTGGGCAGCAATTAAGCAAACAAACCATACCAATGAAAGCTATCGGTATTTTCCTTTAAGAGCCATATTTATCTTCTGGACAGGATCTCTCCAGCAACATGATATATCCAGAGCACCGGGTCACATGGTCCCTCAGCCCAGTCTCCCTGGAGTTCCTGTTGCTGCAGAGAGAGACTGATGAAGTGTGGGCAAGATCAGGGGGTAGGCAGTCGAGTGCTGGGGGCAGGGTACCGAGCAGAGGTGCTGAATTCTCCTGCATGTCTATATCTGTGCGACTGCACTACGTGCGTTTTCCTCGCTGACTGCGGGTTCTATGTCCAGCCACTTGCGTGCCAACACCGAGACTGCCCTCGATGTGGACTGGCTCGCATACTGATTGTTGACGAACATGTTTGTGTGTTTGTGTTGTGCTGGGAGCAGGGAGGGGATAAATTTAGCACTTTAGCCCCAGACTGGAGGCAGTGGCCCTTTATCCTGCACTGTCCTACTTAACAGAGTGCTGCTCTCTGCTTCCGCCTGCCACAGCGAACCAGGACTCGCGCATTCACCTCCCAACATCGGGCCAAAACAATAGCGGAAGAATGTGCTCATCCACATAAGCCACAGTCATGCAGAAAAGTGCAGACAGTTGCATGTGTGGGAGACATGTTTGTTAGTGTGTGTGTCTCTTGTAATACGAGCTGCTGCAGACTGGCCTCATTTCATAACAGCTTGACTTGTTAACGATGCTTTCAACAATAACAACAACTGCATGCACAACAAAAATACACACATTTTAAATACAGTGGAGTGGTAATCTAACACTGATTGCAGCGCAGCTGGAGTACATTGTCGATGCTGTAAATGCCGCTTCAAGTACACGGCACACGCCATGCAGATAAAGAAATAATATCCCTTTTGTCCTGATCAAATTGAAACCTCAAAGCAGGCTGGATTTAATGTTGCTCTGAATTTCAGTGGCACAGCCAATTAGGAGCAAGTCGACGAGTTAGTCTGCCTTAAGCTGACCAATTGAGCACGAGCATCCCGCTTCACCTTGGAAACACTCGATCCCAGGGTGCATTTCCCTGCTGCCATGACAACCAAGAGGAGCTCTCCCTTGCTTGTTCCTTCGCTCCCCGCCTCCCTCCCCCCTCTCTGTCTTTCTTGGAGCCAGTGTACCTCGCAGTAGAAGGTTCACAGAAGCTACACAACTTGGAGCCGCCTTTTCACCAAACAAAGAGAATTACCGTCAGCTGGATCGACTCATGCTGCTGCAGCTCACGTTTTAAACAAAAGGGATTTAACTGATCAGCGTGCAGCCATTTATTTATCAAATGGAAACGAGTCTGTCATCTAATAAAAGATAACTAGAGGAGCAACTTTTTGCAGTTTTTTATTTTAATTATTATTATTTTTAGATTGAGAAAAACTGTTTGCCACATACATCATGCTATAATGAGAAGCGAAGAGGAGGAGGAGGGGCAGGGATGATGTAAGCTTTTCAACACGGGCGTGCTGAGGTCTGGGGTTGAGGTTATGAACAGTGTCAGCTGGCCCCAGCCTCCACCAACTGGAGACTTTGGATGCTGCACAGGAGCCGCCTGCTGATCAGAGGGATGACCGGCGTTTCCCATCTGCAGATCTGATTTTTAGCTATACACCCAGCAAGCTGTTTCAGTATTTATTAGTTCCAGCTTTTGAACATCTTTTTCCAATGTTGGAAGTTTGGACTGCTGACCAATTCAAAAGTATGCCCCAGCAGTACACTCATGTACACTACACTGTATATTGCATTAAATATCCACTGTGACTTATACTTATCGTCCTATGTATGTACAGAAAATAATGTGCCTATCACAATTTCATATTTCCCCAGATGAGAACCACTTCTCAAAGAGCCTACACACAACTGATCTACCAGCCCATCATACAACAGCAATAAACAACCAGTCGGTCTGCATCTTATGGATTTAACGTCAAAGTAAACAAACATTTTCTGCTATAAAGCATTGTTTGAACTACAGGTGCATAAAACACAGAAGCAAAACTAATGAGAGGCATAAAAGTGATACAAAGCACACACGTGCATTTTCCTCCAAAACTGGGAAAAAATACTGAAAAGAGGCAACATGATAACAATTCCATGGAAGTACTTTGGCCCTGTTGAACACAGATTAATACAGTGTGTAAATACACCGTGGCTCAGTGCCAACCAGGGAACAACAAAGCAAACAAAAAGCAGTGAGAAGTTAACAGGTGAACATCCAGCAATAGTATATGTAAACCTTTGCACTGCTCTGTGGTCCAGCTATACCAGACTGGGCTCTCTGCAGCAGACACTTGTATCCAGAACAACATACTGCTGGAATAACGCATCAGCACTCACGAAGGGGCAAAATCAATCAAGCCTGTTTGGATTTAAGCGAGGATTCAACTGCAGTCAGATCACATCTGAAAACAGTTACGAGTAAATGTAGAAATGCACACAGTGAGAATTTACAATATATTCTCATTGATTTTCTTTTAATTCCATGACTGTTTAAGTCAGTTTTTATATTCATTATTCCTGGAATAATGAATATAAAAATGTGCTCTTGCATGCTTCTGCATAGGTGACAGATCAGGAAAGACATAAGCGAGCGAGGTGATCATATAACCTCATTGACTGAGGTAATATAATAACGATATATGTAGTAATAGTCTAAACACTTGGTTTTGTCATGTTGTGATGGAATTCAAATTCTCACCTTCCAATCTCACTAAAGTCAGTTTGAATTGTGAGGAGGGGCAAACAGGATAGGACAGCCCCCATAATCAACCTGGAGTGATTTTTCTTTTTTAAAAAAGACCAACAGCCATTCAAGAAGCGCTCAGTCTACATGTTGATCACAGAGTCACTCACTAAACTGGGGGTGCCAGCATGCTACGACGACACAAGCAGGCCACTGTGAAGGTTTTATGACTGATACAGTAAGAACAAACCTGGCACTATAACTGCAGGACACTGATGTCGTGGACTCAGTCTAGAAACCTCAAATCTACTTTATGTTACACCGCTTCAATGAGGAGATCTCTAAAACTACTGTTCTCCTAATTCATCTCTCCAAATGAAAGATAAGACAATGAGTATCTCCTGGACACAGCGTCTCTGATTATAGTAATCAGCTACAAAGACCATGCACACCTGCAGTTTTCTTACCACGTCCTGATTCTCATATTTTAGCTTTTGCTTGTCGATTAGTGTTTTAGAAGAAAAAGTCACACTAAATTAAATCACTGAAAGGAGAGCAAGGTGCTTATGTTGGCAAACATCGACTGTGTCAAGTAATCCAACTACATGGTGTTACAATAGTTGGGGTGGGGGGCATCCGGGAGTTAAACATTGTACAGTTAAGTAGAGTTTTCACAAGACAATGAGAGTGGGAATTCCCTCCGACTCCACTCACTCCCAGTGGACTCAACCAGTCATCGACAAGGATGTTGGATATGCGCACTGACATAAGTCATAACGAGTCATGCTGCACACCACGATCAGGTCTCCCGAGGGGTAAACACTCAGTTCTCTATCACAGTACTGATAGGGCAAGCTTCAATATTGCCATGGAGACAAGAGGCAAAGAAGGATAAGACAGTCAGACTCTGCTCTGTGTTCAACATTACTAGAGCCATTTATGAATAACTAACAGTACAGCATTACATTAAAAGCGGTTCGGGACACGGCAGTGACACTAGCCCGGTTACTTTGCTGTCACCCTTTTGTGGCGCTGTGTTTTTTGAAATCCCAGCACGGCTGGGGCACTGCAGATCACACCAAAGGAGAGGAGGAAAAGAAAATCTTTGACGACAACTGAGATTCAGGGTAGTTGCACCACTATTTATAACCTGCCCAGTCTGCTCCGTGACAGCAGAGGGGGATGGAGGGAAGGGGAGAGAAAGAGAGGGAGGCAAAGCCAGACGCACAGACAGGGTGGCCTGTGAATTCCAGAGCAGAGGAAAAGACCATTGTGTTTTTTTCCCCTTGACCGGGGCCCTCTGCAATCAGCGTACTGGGTAAAGAGGCGATAGAGCTAAAAACAGGGCATGTGTACAGCTCAAGAGAGAAGCTACTTGATCTTCAGTACCATCTTGTCTATTATTATAACAGTGTTTAAATGAAGCTACCACACAAGAGTAACTGTCTACAGATGTAGGAGAGTGAAACAGTAGACGTATTCGTACGCGACAGTGAGGCAGTGATAACAACAAGCTGGCAGCAGATACAGTTTACACAATTTCTAACCTGGACGCTGCAAATGTCTCGCAAACACAAACAAACGTGGCTGTGCCTACACAAGATCAAATAGCTGGACTGCCCCGTGATCAGCTGTCTGGAAAATCTGACCAAAAGCACCATGCCAACTCCAAATGGTTTAATCTTAGTCAGCACCTAACATTACAAATGCAGTTTTTAAAAGCATTATCTACAAAGACCTCCAATGGAGCTTTCAGCCAGTGGCTGTGTGTTCAGTGTGAAGACAAAGTGAGGAGGGTAGCTGGTGGGGAAGAACTGCTATGGTCATTTTGTCCTCACTAGCCGTGTCTCTGTCTGTTATCAATGAACTCTGACACAGACGGCAAGAAACCCAGCTCAGCAGATAGCAACGAGGAGGTGGAGGACACCTCAGCTACACAACACACACACACACACACACACACACACACACACAGAGTGAGAGGAGAGAAAGGAAACAGACGGTGCTGGCACAAGGGTACCTCCTCCCCTCCCCAGCAAAAATGCACCCAGTCCTGAGGTCAGTCCAGGCTTCAAAACATCAACAAACACATATGAAGCCAGATCCTTTGTTTGCTCGGGCTCCAGCAAAAGGGCCAAACATGAAAGACAGCCCAAACACAATGTTTACTGAGAGGATCTGCAGCAAAAACACAACAGGAAATCCCTGGTACGATCCATACTATCCGATACCTGCTCCTCCCCACAGCCAGCACACGAATGCATGTATTCATGCCAAGTGAACAGTGGGAACACAACCACTAACGTCAGGGCTCATCCCACTCAGCTGCACCCAAACACATCACAGCCTCACTCAAAACAGCAATGTTATAAAATAAAAAGAGGAGGATAAGGCCAAGAACAAGCAGTGCCAGCTTACCTCTTGTTGATGGGCTTCTCATCTTTCTCGTAGGGTTTGACAAACCACTTGCCGATGCGAACAAAGCTGCGATTCATGAGGCAGCGCTCCAACAAGTTGTGGATGGCTTTGAATAGCAGAGTGCGACACTCGTAGGAAGGGCCATTCTCCCAAAGCCCATCGTCCTCGGCTGGTAAAGAAAACAGAAAAGAGCTATCAGAAAGGTGAAGATTTGAGTGCTTTTGTACCATTTTTATAGAGAAAACAGTAAGAACTCTGCAGGGCAAATAATCAATCATGTCAATCACGAGAGCACAGAGTGTGTCGCTGCTGTGCTGAGGAGAAGCAGCCTCACACTTGATCAGATGGCTCTGTCACTAATAAGGATATTTATCAGTGTTTACAACATTACATATGGCAACGCCAACTGTCATAACTAAACATATCGTCACATCACACCCAACACCGAGGTTTACACTAAAAACGTTTCATCACCCAGAATGACCTCATCTGACTTCACAGTGGGCGACACATAAATGCTGTGAAAGTGTTTATTTTTTAATAACGCATCACTGCTGAATATGTATAAACTTCTGACAAACTGAACACGAGCACGCCGCGTCCACGACTTCACAACAAAATCCACGCTGACTAAATGGCCCTTTCATTCTATAGATGTCATTATGAAACACCCTGCAGCATCACAAACTGTCAAATAAACTGACGTGTGGCAACCAATCACACCAGCGGTGTGAATTCACATTTAACCACTAGAGGAGACCGGGTTACAGTCTTGTAACATGATATTTGTCACAGTCTGGACGCAGAGACACTTCTGCTACAGAAATTAAACATTTCCTGGAATGCAAAACAGTCAGAAAGATGGCAAACAGGCCGTGTACATGCAAACAAGAGTGCGATCACTGAGAGAGGGAGCGGTTAAGTGGAAACCTGCTGCCGCTGCCTGCTTTCAGGTGGTGGAGGTTTCAGATGTTTTGTGTTTAGTACCCGGGTTCAGGAGTGGAAGAGCACAATTCACAGTTCAACAGTACTCCGGTTTTGCTTTCAGGTCACTGGGGAAAAACCGAGACTTCACTGCAGATGTTTGCTGTATTCACGTTGCTATTCACTGTCTGTGACCATTACGTCCACCAGTTCCCCCTTAAATAAAACAGTTTGTGTGTGATGCCGTTTCTTGGTGAGCAGGGATCTCCAGACTCCAACAACTCCCTTTTCACTCGCTCAGTGCGCCCATAAACAGCAGCAGGTAGGAACCCAAGTTGGTCTCAGGCAAAGAGTAAAACTTAAATGTTACACGCATGCTGCAAAGTGACTTTACTAAATATCGTCTTGCTCAGAATGTTGCACACGTGAACACTATCGGTCCAGTATATTTATACGCCCATCTACTTTCTTACTGTTATTAAAATTAAAACATTCCTTTGCATGGCAGAAACGCTCCTGCATGCAAACGCTGAATCAGCCTTATGATGATTTGGCACCTGAATCCCCCTCCTCCTCTCGACTCCTCGTCCTTTCATGCACTGATTCTTTCCCTTCCACTTTTTACTTCGAGCACCATTTGCTTTCAGACCTGACAAATTTACTACACATCTCAGTGACATGAATTATTACTTCAAACCACCTATAATAATAAGATGATGCCTGCGCTGCTTTCACCTGCCAATAAGTCTCCTTCTCACAAACTCTTCCTGAAAAGTAATCGCCGATTCCACGCGATACACGTGTGCAGCTGTAAACACTCTGCTGATGGGGCGTAATGTTTATCGCGGAAAGCTTTTTAAGAAAGAGACGTCTCAGGAATGAAAACAAACGAGAGGAAATTCCTTAAGAGATAATGACATCACCGTAGGCTGATTACGATACAACAGCAACGTGTCAGCGTAATGCCACAGCTTCGGGTACAAAAAGTCAGGTGTGGGTTTTTTTCACCTATTAGAGCTTTGTGGAGACCTGGAGGCAGCAAAAGAATTTGAAAAGCGCTGCCCTTGTTATTCTCTATGAAGGAACTTACACAGCTGCTACAAATGAAATCTGATAAGAGAATCAGAGAGCTTCGTTGTCCAGTGGTGAGACATCATTTTTGCCCACTGTATTGGGAAAGTACAATGCCCTAATGTCCTAGCTACAGTGTTCACCTGATGCTGTACTACTCGTAAAAGCACAGGACTGTATTTAATTGGTCTGCATGTCCAACTGAAATAAAACAAGACACCCATTACACTCCATCTAGCCGCGCTGGATGAAGAAATGCACGATCGGGCCCATATCAGAGCTGCTTTGTGATTCACATTCAGTGTTGGCCTGAATGCCGACCTAATCTCATTAACAGCCACTGCTCACATCTTATAGCACTTAAGCTCCTTTCAGTCAAGTCTGCAGCAAACATCTCCCCGAGTGTGCCGTCTCTGCGTGAGCGCAGTCGAAACAAACACCGAGTGTGACCTACCCACCTTCACGTCAGCTCGCCGTGTGCCAGAGCGGTACGAGTCAGCCCAGAAGCAAGTTAATCAAAATTTTATTGAATTATTAAGCCCACTCTTGGCTTGCTGTTCTAATGCGAGTTCAGGTAACGACATTTTAAATTAAAATGATTGCAAGGTTATTCACATGGGAAATTACACTGGCTTCCTTTTTTGAATGAGACAGGCTCTATGCCATCTTGGCAGGTTTAAGATGCTGAGAGCTTGTAGCTTACTCAACTCCAGAAAAGCAAGGATGCAACATCTGCCTGCCATGTAAAAGACGCCCAATTCAGAAAGAAAATATTACCAACACTATCAAATCCAGTCAACTTCAGCTCCGGCTAGCCTTTAAATCATTACAGCCGAGCAAAAGAAAAACACCCTCAGGCTAGCTGCCAAGTAAAGGGGTTATGTTCCCAACGATTTTCAGAGAAACAAACTAATTCATCAGGTGCACACATATCTTCGGGGATAAGATCAGGAACACTGAAAAGTACGGCAAAGGCAGGAAATGGGCAGGAAAACAATTTCCCCATTAAAAATTAACGCTAACAGTGGATTAAAAATATTTTAACAACAACATAAAGCCATTAACTTTCTAGAAAATGTGGACATAAACAGACAAGAAGGACCTTTTCTTAACACAAGCCTGCTTTCAGCGATTTAGCATCTGGTCTTTAGGCCATCCTAAAGAGGTATTACAGGCGAGAGGGCAAAAAGTCAGCAAGAAAAGAAAGCCGACTAACTGAGGCACTGATGGCAGATTAAAAGAAAGGACTTGAGGGGGAAAAACAAAATAGGATTTAGGCCGAAATCAAGGATTCGAGAGACAGATCATTGAGACCGATAATGTTCAAAAGACGAAAAATCGTGAAAACATCAAAGTAAGTGCTTAAACCTCCAGTCCCATTTCAGGCCTCCTCTGTAAAGACCGCCATGGTTATCCCATTTGCTTTTCTCTGCCAAGACCCACATTTGCCCCGTTCGTCCTCCTCCCCGTCGCCTGTCCCTTCCCTCCAGCGCCAAGTAGCTCTTAAACAGACATCTGGTTTGCTTCAAGTGTTTTTAACGACCTCGTGCTCATCATGCAATGCCCGCTGCAATACACTTCAGACAGACAGACACAATAACTTTCTGCTCAAAATCTACCAGTCCGCCTCTCTAAACCAAAAGACACAATCACATTTAAAAACAAAAAAAGGAAGGAAGGAAACTAAACTTCCAACACTTGAAGTAACTTAACATCCATCCACTTCACAGCGTGCAAAGGTCACAGTCAAGGTGACGAGCTGCAGAACACACTGAGCTGTTCCAGCAAACACCAGATGGAACAAGCAATAATATTTTCTCACTTAACTGACAAATCACTATTTATAAAAATATTCCTTTACATTTATTTAACCGATTTGCTCGTTTTCACGTCAGCCCAATAGTCTCAAACACATCAGCTTCACTTTAGAGGACACAAAGTATCAAATCCTCCCATCTGAAAAATGTTTGGCATCTTTGACTGGAAATGACTCTGAAAATAAATAAAAATATTCGAAATATTTCCCAAACCATGATAAATGTGCACTTGTCCAAAATTCCAGCTTTCTGGCAGATCAACGAGCGCACATGTGGTGCGTGGTGGGCGGTGGTCAGCACATGGGGGTGAAAGATGAGTGGCCTCATTTAGACAAAGATTTATGGGCTCAGCTGATGGTTAGGACACTTTCATGTCTCTGCCTCCTGTGCAGCAGACCCAGATGAGTTGACCTTTATAAAAGCTCTTAGGCAGAAGCACAGCAGCTCATCAGTATCAGGCAAACTCACATCTACTTCTATAGAAAAGAAACACAAGCTGACTGAAAAAAGCTGGAACACAAGGGCCGAACCGCTCGGTGCAAAGTTTTCTGCCCCACGAGCCAAACTGTCCGAGGCCCATTAACATCTACACACTTGAAGATTCTCCATCGCTCTTAGGCTGACGTAGGAGATTAAAAGTCTGTTTTGTTGTTTTGTCTTAATGTTGCTATGCTAGCAATCCATTTATATCGAGTCGCTCAGATATAAAAAGCACTAAAAATGTTAGTTCAGCTCAGTGTAACCTGCCAGAGACTGTCAAGGCTTTTGGAAAGAGCTTTAACTGTTGCAGAGGAAACATAAATTAATGACAAGCAGAAACTCGGCCATCACAGATGATGAGGCGTGTCCTCTGTGTTTACAAAAACAGAGAAGGGCATTGTGAGTTGAAGCAAACGTTCGGCCAGCTTTAAAGGTTAAATATGAACATTTCACATTCTTTGCTGTTAAACTGCACCTGACTTGACTGAGATCAGTCTCATGTGACTGATACAATTTAAACATAGTGAAAAGTTTTAAGTTCATCCTCTGTCCCTACAGAGAGCGCGCTTCTATTTAACCTACCAATTATAACTGCAGGGTGAAAAATTTTTTTTTTTTAAAAAGAGTGAGGCCTGGCCCATTTTTCTCCTTACTATGATGCAACGAGAGTAACCGGTGAAGTAGCGGTAAACCAAAAAGCACCAAAATGTGCTGCACATTAGACAATCTCAAAGGTATTTATATATGTTACAGGCCCCTCTCCCACCCACACATATGTTCAACTGTGTATATAAGCAATTAGGGCAGCAATCAGTCATTAAACAGCAAGATTAATGGCTTGTGATCAACTGTGCTCAGGGGTATTCTAACCAAGTCTGGCCAAAAGGTTCTCTCCTCTCTTTCCACTTTCTCCCTCTATTCATCCTTATCTGCAAGGAAAGAGAGAACCAGCAGTGCTCTGTAAAGTCTCCATTACTAATTAATGAATATTTCTTGAACAGAGAGGGAAAAGAGGGATTGAGAGAGAAGAGAGGGAAGAGTGCACCCATGGGCCAGAGCTGCATGCATGGCCGAGTCCCTGTGCCGTGCCAGCCAAAGGAGATCCATCAGAGAGAGCGGCCGAGGGAGATGGAGCAGGAGGAAAAGAGGAAAGCGGAGGGTGGTTCACAGGCAGGAGATTAGCCCTGGAAAATTGATCCCCAAGCACAAAAAGCCGTCGGCCTCTTCCACTTTTTTCTCCATAAGACCTGCTCTGGGTTTATCTATTCATCAATCTCTGCATTACACACTCGAGTGTAGAACCACCTTTAAAGGAAGAGGGGACCAAAAAGCCCAAATTAGGGTTAACCAAGTGTAACTAATAATCTCCACTATACATCCCCAGCGTATAGCTCAACAAATCTACCGCATGTGTGGGCAGAAGTGTTTGGTAGCAATCAAGAAGTATTTCCATTAAACATCCTTTATAGCATCATTAGATACAAAATGCAACTTTTAAAGTATCTGTAGGACATTAACTTTCAATCACACAACCCAAAAAAAGGAAAAAGAAACAATGTTTCCTTTCTAAATTGTACACCAACCACGCTCCACTTCAAAGCTTCGTGGACTCTTTGTTCATGTTTACAGCTAAAGCTTGGAGATTTCAAAATTCAGTCTGACTTTCACGGGCTGTCCGCCTCAATAATTTTTGGAAATTCTAAAAGAGTGAGTGGCGTTTCTCCTTTCTGAATCCTTGCCTGGGACATCCACTGGGCTACAGCATTTACAATTGGCCTTACATCATCGTGGGACTGAATCTGCATCACAAGTCGTGTTGCGTGTCATCACCTCTGTCACTATCCAAGTGAGAATCTTAGTCCACAGAGTCAGACGTTCACATAACGGATGGCTTGTCATTTTTGTGCCAGGACTATGACTGCTATGTACGCATATGATCCTAGACCGACGCAAGTCTCAACCACGTCTTTCAAACCAGGCAACCGCAAGGAAAAAATGATGAGGGACTGAGCTTAATGTAACGGAAATTTACTCAATCTAATAAAAGCGTTGCTTTTATAAACACATCTGTCTAATTCAGATTGCAAAAAGTCACTTATAGGCTACCACATGCAACGCATCAGCATGCTACACACAGAATAAATCAGCTCACAGAGCAATTTCAAAAGGGTAAGCCCTGCTTTAAACCAATCACAAGTCAGTAACCAACAGCATCTGTTTGGACTCATTTGTAATTTAATCTCAAAGAAAATCACTTTAGATTACAAAGTCTT
Organism: Rhamphochromis sp. 'chilingali'; assembly: GCF_963969265.1. NCBI lineage: Eukaryota > Metazoa > Chordata > Actinopteri > Cichliformes > Cichlidae > Rhamphochromis > Rhamphochromis sp. 'chilingali'. The sequence continues at coordinate 1,440,795 of NC_137946.1, read as the reverse complement.
ATGGTGATATGTCATGTATGAAACATCCCACATTTACCTTTGTAAAAAATGTAAAAAAAAAAAATGACCCTAATTAATGGCTTACAAAAAATTAACAGCAGAGGCAACCTTTAAACTCGCAATGGGGAGTTTAAAGAATCAATGGTACTTAAATAATGAGGGAGTGTACCGTAATTGTCGGGCTATAAGCCGCTACGTTTTGCACGAGCTTTGAACCCTGCGGCTTTTAGTCAGGTGCGGCTTTTCTCTGGATTGTCCGTGATTTTTGTCATATCGTAAGACGATTTGTTTTGTTTGTGCCGCTGTTGTACGGCACTATGTTGCCTGGCGGAAGGGCATGTGATCAGACACACAGTATCGGGGTTCAAGAGTGGTATGTTGGTCACATGTCCATCCGCCAGGCAACATAGTGCCGTACAAGCAGCTCGAAAAACAAACTTCAAAGTAGCGTTCAGCGGGAGGCGTGGATGACGAGCGGCGATAAACTTGCGAAAAGCAAGTTATGCTCAACTCCACCGGTGGATTCTGACAGCGTGGAAAAGTGTGAAAACATCCACGATCACCAACGGATTTCGAAGGGCTGGACTGCTGCATGATGGAGAGGAGGACACCGCCACGGCCCTTCTGAGGGTGTTCGACTCTGACAACGAGGATTTGTTTGGTTTTGAAAGTGACGAAGAAGAGAAGCTGAGAGTGGATGATGAAGCCATCCTGAGCCTGTTTGTATCCGACACTGGAGAAGAGGACTTTGGTGGTTTCAGTGCGCAGGAAGAAGAGAAAGATGGTGGTGAATGACTGACTTTTCTTCTTGTTAAAGCCGTGTCGCTGAACCTGAGCCTGAAAGGTAGTCTGAATCTATTTTTCTGGTTTGCTGCAGGTTATTGTTATGTACTACATTTGTTACTCATTTATGAAGCACAGTACATGTTTCGTACTTGTAATTACCGCTACTTGTACATATACCTAAAAAGTTGTGCAAATATGTACCCATAACTTGTTTTTCAAAATATTAATAAAAGGGGTGTGTCTCCAAACAGCCATCTGTTTCCTGACAATTCGCTTTGTGCATATTCTCTTACATAGAGCTGGGCGATAGAACGATAACGATATGTATCGCGATATAACTTTTACTCGATAGAGAAATTAAGCTATCGCGATAGACCTCGCCGCTCTTGTCCTCTTAAAATAAAATAAAAAATAAAAAGAACAGCCAATCCAAATTAAGTAGCGCAGAGCCGAACCAATCACAGCCGCAGCGTCACGTCGCGTGACTTGTTACGTACAGCACAAGTGCCAAGCCGCACGTGTGTTTGTTTGGGAAGCAGCCAGCGCGTAATGGAGGAAATGAGTGTGCCGACTAGAAAAATCAACCGAGCGTGACCGAAGAGAAAACAGATGATGGTTCCAATGCCGGAGAGATTGTCGAACGGAAGAGCCATAGAAGTTCCGTAGGGTGAAGGTATTTCGGCTATTTCAAGTCTGACTAAAAACAGAGTAGCGTGCACTGTAAATTGTGCCGAAAGCAAGTCTGGAAATACAATAAACTGGTGCATGCGTCACACTGTGCGCCACGTTATTGTTTCGGTGAAATGAATTTCTACAATACTGTTAATTCTACTCTCTGCAGTGTTTAAATGCTTACATATACACACAGTTACTGTCCCTCCACACATACGACTCGGTTCTGCTTCTATGCCCCAGCTTTGTTTACTTTTTCCCACCGAGGCTTCTAGACTTCTGATTGGCCAGCATTTCGGCACGGTTAGGAATCTAGCGCCACCTGCTGCTTTGGCATGTTCATAGCAGCGTTTTCCTTCATTTCTGCCTTTATGTGTGGACGGGATTATTTTTTAAAACGGAAACGGAAACTCTCCGTTTTCAAAAATACCCGTGTACGTGTGGACGTAGCCTCAGTCTCTGACTGGAAGCGCTGATTCGTCATTCGGCTTTTGTCAGACTAAAGTAACTGTTAAAACTGTTTGAAAAGCTCAGCTATACAACAAGGAGAGATTGAGAATTTCCTTTTAGTTCTCAGTTTATTTGATATTGACAAAAGTTAGTCAGTTTTGTCTGTTCTTCTGTAAAACAAACTAAGATTTATTTTTAGAATTAATATTTTGTTTCTAAGTGGAATTGACAATTTAGTCTGTTTCGTTTGTTCTATTTTGAAACTTAAACGCTTTAGCGGCTGCCTTTTGTGTAGTTTGCAATATTTGCCTTTATTTATCTGAAAAAGTCTCATGTTCCTTAAGTACATCTACCCTGTTGAACTTATTATGGGAAATAAATATTTAAATAAAAACAAGCTGCTGATTATTTCACATTTTACTTGTGAGCAACGGCACATTTAAATCTTACAAATATAGTTATTTGGCTTATATCGTGATAGATATCGTTATCGCCTGAAATGAAAAAAACATATCGTGATATGAAAAAATCTCATATCGCCCAGCTCTACTCTTACATATGATAAGTCAACATTGAACCACCTGCGGCTTTTGGTCAGGTGCGGCTAATGTATGTACAAAACAGGATTTTCCCCTGATTTTAGCTTGTGCGGCTAATATTCAGGTGCGCTTTGTAGTCTGGGAAATACAGTAATTCAAACACTTAATATTTGAATTTTGTGAATATTGTCAACATGCATCTGTATTCTGCAGGACGTGCTTCAAACAGAGCACCTGTCACAGATCTGAGGGCAGTTCAATAAATACGCAGTCGAGAGATCTTCACGGGGGGGGGTGGGGTTAGGCCGACCTGTGAGAAAGTGAAACTTTCAGCTAACAGACCCTCACCGACTACTGAAATATGCCCTTTGGAACTGGAGATTCTGCCCTGAGGTGCAAAGCAGGCTTGTTTTGATTTCATCCTTGATTCAAACACAGACAAAAGTCATCAGACGACAACAACAAAAGAAAATTCTCCAAAAGTTTGGCAAAGCTACAAACACATTACAGCGTAACAGCAAAAAAAGCTAAACAACTGTTAGATGATCAGTGCAAAAACAAGCCCACAGAGTGCTGCTAAATTGCACTTTTCTTCCCTCCATCGCTGAACACGTCTCAGTGTGTTCATCATCAAACTGACGGAGGAGGTGGGCATTGTAAACGCAACCTCCCCGCCCCCATCGTCTCTCCTCTCTTCAAGGATCTAACCCAGCACCCAGTAATGAATAGATGTGGGGCCACCAATGACCGAAGCAGAGAGGAGCCGCTGATAATCCGTTCTGGACAGCAGAAACAGATCATTTCAATTTGAAATCTGTCGACTCAGAGGCAGACATTAGCTATTATAATACAGCAACACTGAAGTTAAACTGAACTATTCAGTTATTCTTTAAAAAAAAAATCTTCAGAATTTGTGTCTATTTTTTTCAGCTTAAACGTAACATGGAAATGTAAAAATGTAAAAATCTGATATGTGAGTGCAGCTCCACCAACTCTACGGTCACGTTCAGCTGGGGGAACACTGAACTTGGAATCACCCCAGAGAAACGTGGTGTCAGGCTGCTGGCAGCAGAAGCCTCGGCGGGACTTAGTTTGCAGAGAAAAAGGACCTGAGCGAGCTAGTGGAGACTGAGGACAAATGTGCAATGGAGCAATTACCCTCACAGACAGACATCCACTCCCTAATTTCTATGCAAAACAGGAAAAAGAAGAAAGATCAGTGGGTCTTTGAGAGGAGGAAAAGGCAGGCATTTATCTTTCGCTCTGGTTGCCCCTGGTCAGGAGACTCCACCAGCTTTTGAGGGGGAGACGACGATGAAGAGAGCACAGCATTTGCATAAGAATACATGCCTATACTAACCCAGTTGGGGCGGGGGGGGGGGGGGGGGGGGGGGGGGGGGCGTTTAATTCAGCAATGGCATTCACTTGTTGGGAATAATTTCTGTGCATGGCCAGGGGAAGATTAGAATTAGTTTTCTCGTTGTGTAAGTGCAAGCAACGCGGGTTGTCCAACAGTGTGGAAAAGGGGCTTGGTGGTTTGTTCCCCTTACATTCCTTCAATGGTGATTAAGAGTCTGACGTTAAAAGATCCCTTAAGTTTTCCGCCCTTCACTACTCCCATCTCTCTGGCTCGCTCCTTCTCCCCTCATCTCCCTGGAGAGAAGGGATTACTGGCACACTGGTATACAGAAATGGCACTTGCTCAAAATTAAAAGACTTTCACAGGCTGCTAATCTAATGAGGGTGGAAAGGAGGGTGTGGGGGAATGAGCAAGCGCCATTTCAGCTGCTGAAATGAAAGGACAAGAGCGGATTTTCATGTTTACCGCCAACATTGCACTAAAGACAAAAAAAAAATAGAGGCTGGGAAAAAAAACAAAAAGAAAATAAAGCTTTTTCAAATTCCCAAGATGCCAGGAACCAAAGAAAAGAGAACGACAACAGAGAGTTTGAGGCGCTTAAAAGGCGACAACAGTTGTGACATTCCGGTTGGATGCACAGGTTGGAGTTATCTGTCAATTCACACCTCAACAGGGAGGGTACCCCGAAGAGTCCATAAACACAAGCAAGTGTTCATTCAGCACCCTGCTTCCTCTGGGACACCCGCCCAGAGACCCACACTCAGCTCGAGCTGGTGTCCTGGTGTTCAGGATGATCACTTTCTACTTTATTAACATTCAATTGACTTTCTGTTGCGAGCTGAAATGAATAAAACCTCTAATCTGGGAACTGAGAAGTTTTCCTGCGCAGCAATTTATGTAACCGTGCGCTGGGCTGAAGACGGGAGCGTACAATCCCGTCGGTTCTTTATGATACGTCAGTACAGGAACGCAGAGATATACAGGTGGGTTATAAAACGCTGCAACAAGATGCTGCAACAGTTTGGAAAGATGTGGCTTTAGAAATTTGGGGTTGACTTGTTGAATTTGCAACCCCAAAGAAAACGTCTGACAAAGTGTTTCATTTGAAGCAATCCATTTGCCTCGAAGTGACATCATTCTCAGTTTAAGTGCATTCCCATAGTAAAAGTCGGGAAAGCGAGGAAAACTGACATTGCTCCTCAGAAGGGTGAAGCCATTCATGCTGGCAGTACAACACTCCTGCAGCACGTTGATGGAGAGAGGCTGGTTAGTGCTCTGTGTGTCTTAATTAACCAGTCAGACATAAACGGCAGTAATGCTACAGATTTTACAATTTCACTAATGTTTACATGCACTGCTGCCATCTTGGACTCTTAAGTCAGGGTTCATGCGGCTTCTCTGACTTTCCCGTTAGGAAGTACGACTTGATCGGGTGTTCCTGTTGTAAATTCTGACCGAAAACTCGGAGATTCCGATTTCCGACTTCAAACGGAATTAGCCTCTGGTTTCCACTTATACCAGTGGCAATGAGGTGCTTTTGTCTGAGTGGCAACAGTTGTTGTTCAGGAGAATACTGCTGCGAGCGCTCACACGCTCAGCACTGGCATTAATGGTACAGAGCTGTCACAGCCCCACGAAAAGACCCAAAGACAAGGACGGTGCAAAAAGCCTCTGACTGTCCGTGTCAAGATTAGTCCCAAGAGGAAAAGGCACAATGGAGGTTAATTAAAAATTCAAATAACACCACACCTCAAAGACGAGCTGCCGAGACTACTGCAAAAACATGATTCATCCTTTTGGTGTTAAAATACCTGGAAGGAAAAATACCAGTCCAGGTTTTCTAGACAATATCTGATTACCTAATATCCATCTCCTGAAACACTAAATATGTTTAATCTGCCCAAAGCCAGAACACAGCAGTGACCCCAGCAGCCTACATCAGAAGACCTGAGCCAAACACTTTGGGTTACTACCAGGACCTGTTAAGAGTTAAATGTGCTGCCCATTGCAGCCTTCAGCTCCCATTTTGAGGCTACTTCAGGCACAATGTCCCATAATAAGGGGGGGGGGGGGGGGGGGGTCACAGGCAGGCTGTATTTAGCTCAGACTCCAAACTGCAATCTACATGGCAGAGAGCATGCATAAAGATGGCCTTTTCCCATCTTCCACCAGTAATTGTACTATTACTAAAAAAAAGTTAAATAAGAAGCAGAGCAGGGTCAGGGGTGGGGGTGCATGTGCCTCATTTCTGCATGGCTGCCCCTGCTCTGCTTCTTATACCTTCTTCCTTTTTTGTTAACCCTGTGCAAAACGGTGACATGTGACTTCCAACTTGCTTGTTCGAGCCAAAAGGCAAGCTGCTGATTCCTTAGCCGCAGCCTAGGACCACTCAGACATGTTAACCCTGTTTTAAACACACAAGTAATAATAATACAGCATGATGCCCAGTGTCTCCAGGGAGAGGGAGTTAGCCCTGCAGATGTTGGCACTACCAGTCTGGCTGGCTGGCTGGGTTATCAGTCAGAGAAGGGCAAAGGGTGGGGGCACTACGGAGGTGTTGGATTACACAGATAGCGACACTTGCTTGAGGCTCGCACTTTCAGCGTACCTCCCCTGTGCCTACCTGGCAATCAAGCGGTGACATCTGTATCATTTTTCATTGTACAACCAATAACGTTTCTTGATAGGGGGATGCATGTTCAAGTGCTTCTGTTACACAAGCTGCGAGTCCTCGACACTTTCTGCTATCTTTTACAGCCATTACTCATTTAGCTATGCAACCTTGGTTCAGTCTGACAGAGGCAGCAGAAGTAGAATTTCATATTCCTACAATGGCTTTTTGACTTGAGTCATTTCTCTGACAAAATAAAAGAACATTCCACTTGTACTCAATCATCATCTAAAAGAAAAAAACCAAACAACTTGCCACACTATCTGTTCATCTTTCTGCAGTAGTGTAAATGAACTGCTCTTAAAGTGTGAGGGGCATCTCTTTATCAAACAGCCCTGCTCCTCTGAACTCTGGTACTAATCTGGCTATTATCCTATAACTGACTCCGACCTTCATAGAGAGAGGAAGCTGCAGAAATGCAATGCACCTAAACAGTAAATGTAACATGCATTGCTTATTTATTCTAATTAATGGCACTTCTGTGTATGCAAAAGAGTTCCCACCTGCAAGCTCATTGTGGATGAGATCAGCAAAGTTTGGGTCGTCACCCCACCAGAAGAGCCAAAGCTCCCTCCGACCCTGCTGCTGGCATCTCCTCCACACGCTTAGTATATCAGCCTTCAGGCAGCGACTGAAGCTGCATAGGATGGGGTCCTCCTCCGTCACCGGGAAGAGGATTGGTGCAGAGGTGGGACCCTGCCACACAAACCTCTTCCATTTGATCCCTGTCAAGTCAGCCTGCAAGACAGGAGAGAGAGAGGGGGGGGGGGAGAAACTGTTAGTGTGCAGAGTCGCTGCTTTGGGACCCACTCAGCACCTCTGAGGAAACATGTGGTGAGCAGAGTGTTAAGAGTAAGTATTAATCCTCTTTTATGGGGGTTTTCACCCCCTAACTATCCTGACAACACCCCATGCTGTCGAGACTGTGAGGGAGAAAACATTTCGCTACAGACGCAAACGAGAAACAGCCGCAAACAAAGTGGGACATTCGACTGTTTCTGTAAAAGATCTTGTACTTAATGTTTCAGCTGCGATCATGAAAGACATGTTGGAAACACTCACAGGAAAAAACTAATGCTGGTAAATGTGGTCTCACCAGCTTAATCCTCATTATTGGAGAGTACTGTGTGTGTGTGTGTGTGTGTGGGGGGGGGGGGGGGGGGGGTTTCTATAAACACTGTCTGGCTTTTATAAAGAGAACAAAACACACAGGAAAAAGCCTCATAGGCAGTAAATCACTGGTGGGGTTATTAAGTGTTAAAACAGGAACATTACGCTCTGCTGCTGGCTGGCACTGCAGCTTATCACCCAAGCGCTGACTGACTACCCATGTCTACCTAAACACATGCACACGTGCTAACTACCATAAAAAAATACACATACACACAATGCCTTAGGGGCACATCATTTTAAGTAATCTTCGACAACACAGACTGTTCATCTTCCCACCATTTAGTTTCATTTCGTTCTGGCCGAGTTGGCAAGCTGTCTGTTTGTATATTCAACCAATTAAGCCATTACAGTTCAAGGGACGTCCTAATTCAAGTGCAAAGGCGCTGAGCCAGAGCAAGTGATTACCAGCGGTTGTGGTCAAGCAGTGGCGTTAGCGTTATGGTGTTAGCTGGGACAGGGAGGCATTGTGTTGTGTCAGCTGGGGCCGAGTTGGATCACAACAAGAAGTTAGGAGATCAAGACACCATGAATATTTCCACCCACAAGCAGAAAAAAAACATCAGTTTAAGCATGAATCCTGTAAAGGCTCGCTATATGATACAACATGCAACAAACAGCCTGGCTGCTTGTTCAAATACAGACAAGCTCGACCACTAAACCGAGAGTCAAACACAAAAAAGCCCAAGGTTGCTTTATAGTCATGTGTATGATCAAAACACCATGGTCTCTGATGCACAACCAGACTCCTGGGGAATTCAAAGCAGCTGCACATGCTGAGGACAAACTCCAAGATTTAAGCAGCAGAAATGAGTCTGTGTACAACTGTGTGTAACAGAGCTGCAGCAGTTAGGCTGCTCCTTCCTGCTGGAGTGCGAGAAGCGCTTCTTTACACCTGCACCTCGCTCGGAAACATCTGTGCACACAATGCAAAGGGAGGGCGAAGACAACGGTTAACTGTGAAACCAGATCATAGGCAGTACAGATAGGCAATTAGCAAGTGAACAGCCCTCATCAGCTTACTGACCATGGCCTGTCCCCCATGGCATTGTGCATTTCACCATATAAAAGGTTTTGGTCTTGAGTGCACTACAGATTTTATTACAGGCCTCTCACACTCATCCATATTGGTTTCACACATTTAGAAGTGATTATGTGCTGCACACAGTCTGCAAGTCGGTCGCAGTACATCAGCCGTTACTCAGACAAGTTTCTATACTGAATTAATGCCAATACAGTTTGTATAATTATCTTTTCCAGATACTTGCACCATCTGAAATATTTCCTGTGATATTTTTTTAAATAACTGTCGAGCCGTCTATGGAGAAACACTGAAAATACAACTGGAATAAGCATTACCTTGACATTTTGCTATTGCTGAGTTATCTTAAGCAAGCAAGCAATAAAAAGCCTTCCCTGAATTTACATAGTGGCTACAGGGCTCTTCTATCTGATCACTTCCTACTCTGTTCTTTCACATAAGTATTACATTCACAGGCAATTAAGCGGTTGTAATCTATAATAAAACAATAAAGATCATTAATATTTAGTCAATTAAGTGAAAATGTATTTCTGACAAGTTCCTTAAAAAAAGAGGCTTAACTATACCGTGTTGCACTTAAATGCATAAAAACTGATCAGCTGAGAAGATTAAACAGTTGGTTAACTCTCCACATCCAGTGTGGCTCTGAGATTTACCTACTAATGCCAAAGTCACTGCTAAAACACTGAGTAACGCTTCTGCTTGAATGAATGAAACAGAACATTTTCATCTTACTCTGCAGTTGCAGCCATCAGCTGTTTGTTACACACTTTCTTGTACTGCAGTTAATGTGCAGTATGCAATCAAATTACAACTTAGAATAATAAAACTTAAAAACACCACACACACAAATCGTTTCAGTGAAAAAGTAACTGCCTGCCTTTGTGCATGTTTTTGTTTTTTAAATCTGACACTTCCAAACCTTGATATGTGACTTTATGATTAACGGAAACTTTATCAAACTGCTACAGCCTCCTCTATTCTTTTATTTACTTTGCAATAAATGATCCCTGTTACACAATGCAACAACTTAACAGGGCTGTCAATGTTATCACAGCCTCATCCTTATCTAGAAGGTGAAAATATGGTGAATTGGTTCAACAGTGAAATGCTGTCAGTCAAAAACTACGGTGGCTGCTTGAATACAGGAGACTGAGTTTTATGAAGCTTGTGCACAGTGTAGGACAACTTATGCAACGCGTTAAGTGAACCCTTAGCAAATGGTTAACATTTCTGCTATGGCTTCATATCTGTCCGTGGACACATTTTCTTACACAAAAGAAATAAACGAAAAATTTTGACTTGAACCCTAACGTAACATCGACCGAGCTACTCGGGTAAATACTGTACCGACGAGTTCCTCTGGTCTATTCCACTGACAATAGGATTGCCAAGCAAAGACCACAAAAAGCAGCTCTATTTTATCAACACATCTGTACCCGCTAAGCTTACTGGGAAGAATTGGATGAGAAAATGTCTCAAGCCACTTAGTAATAAAAACCCGTCTCCTCCTGCAAGATGTCAAGCAGAATCTGCTTTGTTTAGACGGGAAGTAAGCCAAATATTTCTACTGCTGATTCATAACGGATGGACTCAATGAAGACGAATGAAAATGTGTTGATGTAAATTATAATTCTTCAAACACCACAACATCAAATGCTAAAAGTCCATCTTTGCATTTATAGATGATCAAATCGTCTCTGTGTGCATGTGATAAAGTTCTCGGCAGCACTGCCTGCCAGCGACGTTCTGTCGTTTGAGTTGCGCGCAACCTTTAAACAACATGTGAAAGGCTTTTATACAACCTGTTTCTTAAACAAGTAATCTCTCAGGGTGCACAGACGCACAGTTGGCTACATCAGTTAGGAATTACACTGGTGTTAAATTACATTTGCAACTCATGTAGTTCAAATGTAGACACCTTCAGTCAGCATGCTTACAGTTTGTTTCCCTGCTTTGTTTTAGCTGTCATAACAGTCTTTAACCTGACACAAAACACATGTGACAGTGTACTAAATCAAACCACATATTTCCCTTTGTCCTTAGATTGTCCTGAGCTTTAAGAGGCAAGAGACTGAAGGCCAGACACATCAGTACTTTGCCTCCCATCAACAATATCCAACAGGCAGACTGCTCTATCAAGGATAAATGTGCCTTCTGCAATTGTTCTGTCTGTGCTTTCAAAATAAATTAGTTGCAGCTTGTGTGTGTGCGCAAAAAAAAGAACAGGGGATGCCAAGGATATCTGTATTTCCTTCCAACATTCATGCTGTCCCGGCTGTGTGCACGAGTGTGCCTTGAACATTTCAGGCACCCGTCTGTGTCTTAGTAAATGCTCAGGTATGTGAGCAGCAGCTTATACAGATGTCCCGGCAGCGTAAGCGATGTGGGTCACGAGAAGTTTTGTCTTTCATATGCCAAACCAGAAAAATCACACTGCTGCATTACGAGGGAAGCTAAGGCCAAAAAGCCAGTGGATACAGGCAGGAAGTTTGCCTGAGGTGATGCCTGCTCAGGGGAGGTTATGACCCCTGCTTTTGCCAGCTGCTCACCTTCCCTTCAGCAACTTAAGAGTTCTGGTTCTTGGTATGGGAACACTGTGTTCAAGCAGATGCCTTTCAAGATAAGAGACAAGCACCAGGTGAAGCTTCACTAATCATACCACATATGCTCCTTTTATAGCAAGTCCCTCTTCCTGCCTGTTGCCCCTCTCCCACCGTTAACTGTCAGGAAACAAACCTGAAACTACCAAGTGTGAGTTTGCATTTCGAGTTCAGGAGAATGCAAAAATTCAATCAGTTTCAACTGATGCACATCGCTGAAAGGAAGATCTCTGCCAAGTGGTTCTTTAGAGTTTACAGCCTTCTCCAGCTCATAAATGTATCGCAGGTCCAACTATAAATTTCACAACAAGGCAGCTGCAATTGTGTTTCATAGTGGAGGAACAGATAAATTTACCTTACACTCCGAGTTATTCCAAGTAAGCCCACTTTAAAAATGCCAAGAAGAAAAAAGAAAGAAAAAGCATGCAACAAGTAGTATCATACTCCAGAGGAGAGTATCCACGGAAAAATGAACGGGGGGGAGAGACTACCACAAAGTCTTCGCATTCTTTCACCATAAAACCACAAAGTGGAGTCTGTTCAGTAAGTGAGTCATAACAGCAGTGGTGTTATGCTTAGTCTCAGTGTGCAGGAAAATGTCAGCCAGACAGGCACAGCACCACAACTACCAGCCTCTATCTCGCCTGTATACTGTAGCCAACGCTGCCTTCAAGTGCTGTCGTAAACATTGTAATTATGAGTTCAGCACACACAATCGACCCAACAGAGCAGTACTGAGAGAGTGGGGATTTTCTGCAGCAAAACGTTACCTTTAGGGGGCGGACAGCTGTGTCAATTTGTGGTAAGAACAGTGTAATATTTCACTCAACTGTTATTATGCTAGATTCTGTGTCAGAATTACTTGTGATGCACTTGTAGTCTCACTTCTTGTTTGAGGTTTTCATGTAATAATAATATAATAACTAATAATAACATTAACAAACTGAGTCACAATCTATGCACTTTGCAGCCTTGCCACTGCACCACAGAGTGGTTTCTATGTCATTTAATCTATAAAAGAAGTCTCCTTTTTCTAAAGGGTGCATTTCAGCACTTGACAATCACATTAACAATTTCCTGCGGTTGGAGACGAGCACATTGTGCTCCTCGGCTAACCTACAAGTGAAACTGGAGTTAAGCCTGCTGACAAGCCAATTAACTGCAACAACAAACACATTCAGACCGTGTTCCTGATTATCCCAGAGACGCTCTGCTCAAGCAGCACCTTTACATTTGCTGCTGTGGCTAAGACTGTAGACCACACGATTGGCTCTTAGTGCACGGGATTTAAAAGAATACTGGGGAGCTTTGAGCTGCTAGAAGCATAACCACAACTATTTAGGGTGATGCCAACTAGCCACAACTGGCAAGATGCTGATGGTGGTGGTAGGTGTAGAAAGTTAGGTGTAGCTGAGGTGTGTAGCTTCCCCGTGTGATGTAGTGCCCAGGGATGAATGCCACAGATTATATAATCAGCCTGGGGCCTGTGCCCTAGTTGGTGTGAATACTAGAAAATGAGGTCCAAGGAGATTAAATCCACCAATAAACAAGATGATGACATAATAGATAAGTGGTTGCAAACAGACAACTGCGGCGGTAATATCAGTAACATGCCTGTTAAAAGGAAAGAGCTTTCGAGACAAGACTTATTAAGGGGCGTGTTTCTATCGACAGGCTCTGCAAGTTGGGCAGCGACATTCTTTCATCCAGGAGTTGTCAGTGCCACACAAACACACACACGGGAAAGAAAATAGTATTCAAAGGCACCACAGCGTCAGACTCTGACTAAACGCCACAAACTGAAGTCCATGAAATGTTTGGTTTACGGGTCAACACTCGATAAAACACAGTGGAAATGCAATGAGAACGAGGCAGCAAGTTAATAATAAACAAGGTGCTGAGGCGAAAGGAGAGAAAGTGCTACAACTCCACTCAGGGCAGCACGGTCCTGCCTCTGGCAGTAAAATGCACAACATTTATTTCCGTGCTAACAAGACTATATGCTGCTCTGTATGTGTGTATGGGTCTTATGACATAAAGTAAATGAAGCTTTGCAAGCCACTGGCGTTAACCTCAAGTGTGTTGTTTGTGAACTGGGAAACGGAAATGTAATGGAAAGAAGATTATAATAGGCAAGCGGTCACACCTGGGGCCAAACTTACTAAAATAACAAGCGTACGCGGTAATATTAGCAAAGTGGGACACCTTGTTGTCCTAAAACGATGTCAGCTTCGACAGGGCCGTAAGCCTAGCTAAGCTGCTATCAACTGATGCCTCTGTGGCTAGCGTTAGCTTAGCCCCCGTTCAGCTAGTTAAAAATGGCTGCTTTCCTTTAGTTTTAAATCTCTTACCAGACAGAATAGATTGGAATGGCAATCCTCCAAGCTGGCCCCGTTTGGTACAAAACAAGAACTCATCCTTCTTCACTGCAAAATCCAACTCTCCATCATTTCACTTCCCGGGAAATTAAATAAAAAGAATTTGCGGATCGGTGTTTTCTAAGATGTACAGGCTTAATCAGCGAGAAATATTTTTTCTAACATTTGGCTGGAGGATAGTTAATTCAACAACCTTCCGATTACAGTTTCCTCCCACCGGGGATAAAAGCGGATAAAAAAGACAGCGTGGTCTTTAAGTCGACATGTCAAAAGCACACAGTAAAACCGCGTTCAAGGAAGCGAAAAATGTTCATAAAACAAAAAGAAAAGGAGAGCAAAGAAGCAACTCTCCCCCTCCCCCTTAGCCCTAAAACGGTCTCCGCTTAAAAAAATAAAAACGTCCTGTCTCACTCCTCCATCGCAAAATTTAGCCTAAAATCGAAACACATCCTGTAGCAGCCTCTCGAATTCTGGCACCGGCCTATATTTTAACGATTATTTCGATCATTATTTCAGCCTCGGTTCCTGTTGGTTTCCATTTGAATTCATGGATTCCTTTCTTTAATGGCGGCCACAGGGACAACTCTGCCTTCCACAGCCTATTGGCTCATTCGTGGTCAAATCTTTGGCAAGTTAGCCGTCCACGTGCAGACACGCGTCAGACAGTAAGGTGCACTTCCGGAAAAATAAAAGCATGCAATTATTCCTCTTCACAATTGCAGTAATATCATAAACACGTGGTTATGAAAAAGATATTGAACACTATAATTATTGCATGTGGGATTTCTATTTATTCACTAAAATAATGCATTTGTTTGTTTTTTACATGCAACATGTCAAAAGAGAGCCTCCAAAAAATTTTTTACCGCTCATGGACGTCTTACTTTGAAAGTCCCGACAACGACTTTCGCTTTTAGTGCCGTTGATTTGACACTGTCGTGGTCATGAGGGCTGTAATAACACAAGACTGATAGGTATTGCCGCTGGGCCAGCGCAAGTGGCGCTACTGAGCAACAGATTTTGTTACTAATGATCAAACCCTATAAACTTGCTCACTTACACAGTGCACCACCTAGCGCATGTGATGTTGCACTTGCAATTGAAATGCACGACCAAAAAGAATTGATGCGAATTCTTTTTTTTACTTTATTCAAAGCAGTAGTTAAAAATTGTGTAGCTCAAGCGACGAAATGAAAGCAGTCAAATCTTATATTTATAAGGCGCTGCACTGCAGGAATGCAACACGTGAAAGAGATGTAAGAAGCAAAAGTTCAATTCATGAATAAATGAAATAGAAATCGTTGTTGATGCCGTTGCAATATAGCAGAGGATGTTCCACACAGTCTCCCTAAAGTGTGTCGTTAAGGATGCTGTTTGTTTATACAAATTCCAAATCAAAGAGAGAGTAAAGTTACACTGTAGGGTGTTTCATCAGATTTGAAATAAGAGAACCCGTAAGATCCAAGCAAATACATCGCTCACTATAAAAAGGCCACATCTCTACTCATCACACCATCTGACAGGGAGCCCTGGTAGGGTTCAGGGGGTGATATCTGAGATACGCACCAGTGCCAAAATACTGAACCGCAGTGTGGCTGTTAAATATTTACCTTCCAAATAAGAGTAAGAGTTGCATTTGAGTACCACCAACTACAGTACACAGAGCAGGGTAATTACTGTATGTTCTTTTCAAATTCTTCTCTGTAAGAAAAGCTTTAAAGAACTTCCACTTTAAATTGTCTGAAGTACAGAGTAATAGATTGACATCTAGATAGACTTCTAAATCCTGCACCTCTGATCTCATCCAGCCAGGATCCAAGTTGGTGCTGGGCCAAATTAAAAGGATTTCTATTAGTGCTGCAAACAGTATGCAAAATAAACCCAGTTAACTCATTTGTCCCTGTCTTCTGTGTATTGTAGTGTGCATCAAGCTTAAGGTTATCTGTTTTTAGAGAGCCTTTGTTTCTGCATCACTATGTATATGGTAGTTGTCATCTGCATCTCTACATAATTTTTTTAAACAATCAATTTTTAATAAATGTATTCAAACCCATATTACTGGTCACCTTAAAAAATGAAACTCAGCCAGAGTAATGTTTGTTTCCTTTTTAACCCTTAAGTCGTCTACTCCTGCTGAGCAGTGTAGGTTCATGGAATACTAATACTGCGTTTTTTGCAGTTGGCTGTTCCTAATTAGATTACAGTGTAAGCTGTCTTTAGTCATAATTTCTTTAAAGAAATGAATGGCCGATGGTTGGGTAGCCAGCCCCTTTTGTTTCTGTTATACAGGGATTCATCCACAAGGAATTTCAGTTCCTATTTGCACATTTTGGAATAATCATATATCTCATCATACCACGTATTGTTTCCTTTGATCCCAACATAAGAACATGTCTCTGTTTTTCCAAAATTCCTATGTTTATGACATTATTACAGCATTTGTGGACTTTTGTATAAGCCTGCAATAATGCGCTTACATAATTCAGACCTGAAAACTGCCTGCAGCAGTTCATTTCCTGTGTGCCCAGGATAAGTATAAGTGACATCTGCTGTTCACAAGACTTACAGTGAGAACAGGGAAACAGAAAGGCGGTGATGATCCTGAGACCAGAAGCAGCTGGCTGCTGCTGAAACACTGATGGAGTCACAGTGCGGTAGCCTGAAGAGAACATGTGAGGAAATCGATTTGTTCCAAGACCTTATGAGGAGAAATTTTCACTAAGATCACCTGCAGAACATGAAAACTGTACACACTCGAAGCAAGTGACATTCTCTTTGATCATTTCTTCTGTTTCCATCTTTCACACTTTGCTCACGTCTGTTTGATTTGTGCCTGAACCAAAATTATACTTGTTCACTGTTTAGACAGAGAGCTGTTTGTCATTTTTAAAAATCCAGCATTTAACAAAGCTATGTTAATTGTTCAAGCCCTTAAATGCATTACAGATGCAATATATATAACAAGAGTTTTAGCTCGCTCTGTGCACTCCCCAAAGCTCTGCAAAATCAGCTTTGTCTTTCATCTGATCCTAAAGGACTGCGTAGCTTTTTAAACCTTAAATCTCCCCATAGGAATGGATGTTAATCTCACTTCCAGAGCTTCCCACGCTTTATCATCAGTCCTTGATACGAAAAACAATTGTGGCATGATACCATCTGTATAAGACTGTTTAACAGAAATGGAAAAAAAACATCTAATAGTGAAGTCGATGAGCACAGTTGTCATACCAGAGAAAGTAATGTGGGTAACAGATTGCGATCATATCTGCCGATAGTTTTCTCTCACTTATCTCCAGCTCCCTCTTATCTGAGCCCCACAGAGACTTTCTGTCACATATATTCTATCCCAGCAGCGCAAAAGCATATTGGGGAAAGGAGAGTTTAGGATAGTTTGAATTTGGCCGACTGCTTCTTTGACATTTGATTTGACATGCTCTGTGGTCCCTGCCAGTCTGCTGTAGGAGCATTTGTCAAAGTTCCCATGTGTCT
This sequence comes from Rhamphochromis sp. 'chilingali', assembly GCF_963969265.1. NCBI lineage: Eukaryota > Metazoa > Chordata > Actinopteri > Cichliformes > Cichlidae > Rhamphochromis > Rhamphochromis sp. 'chilingali'. Next base: position 1,423,635 of record NC_137946.1, on the reverse strand, counting down.
CTAAATCCTGCGTGAAAAAGTGAACATAAAATCTGTTAAATTTAGCCAGAAGAAAAACATTGGCTGGATTTAATAAGGGCCTGCGGTCAGATAAGACAGCAAAAACATTACAGTACTGGATGGAAAAATAGCCTTGATTATCATTAAACATGCTGAAACGATAAATCATGAAACACTGAAGATGAGAAAACTGAGTGCAGAAATGTAACACAAGCCTTTGGTATGCTTTCTGCTTTGTGTGTGTGTGTGTTTGCTCTTGTTCTTGAGTATGTCCTGTGGCCTTAGGCGTGAGACAAGAAACAAGATAAACAATGCTGCTACTGAAAGATCATAACAGTCATGTGAAATATTTGAAAAGCTTTCTGTAAATCAATGAAAGTGACCACCCAGGCAGGAAGAGGTTTTCCCCTTCACGAGCAGACACGGCCGAGGCACCCGGCAGTTAAGAGCACGACTCCGAGCTCCAGAGTTCAACAGTGTAACTTGTGTTTACGGAGGCTAAGTGGTAATATCCCACTCTTAGCCTCTGCAGAGGTTAGTTTTGAAGAGGGTCAACAACTGTGCCACGTTCAAATAAAGCCACCCCCCTCCCAGCCGCCATGTTAATGCACATGGAGATATATGTTGTCTTTGCTCCCCCTGCTTCCTTCCTTCCTTGGCTCCTTCCCCGAGTGCTCATAATTAGCCACTAGATTGAGAAACACTTTCGAAAATAGTGAGAATAGCCGCTTACTCTGTTCATTGTCTCAAATGATGACATATGGCATCGACTGCAAAGTTATTGACACAGAAGAAGAAAAACGTCAGGCGTGCCGAGGTTGTGTGTGAAATGTAATATTCTGAGACGGTAATCATCCTCTTCATAATCCACACTGAGGGAGAACATAAAATCGAAGTGGCTTAAAACATTTGCATGTGTTACTTCATTCATCTGAAAGAATTAGCCATATAAGGAGGAAACAGACAAGTAAATGCATGTAAACTAAAACACTACAACTGTGTGCTGATGAGGCTGAATCACAGACAGAGGGGGATAAATCTAACATGAACCGCAACATAAAACATAATGATGCAGGCAATGAAAATAAAGACGCAAAACCTGACCTGTGAGGTGGAGGACTCATCATGCACTGCAGCATTTAATTGGCCCTTGTTTGGTTTGTGTCCAGACGTATTTAGAATTCATTATTAAAATCAGTTTTGTTGAACAAGTTTCTGTCAATGGTGAACAGAGTGTGCAGTGTGCAGTCTTTATAAAGGGGTTCACTGTGCGTTTGCTCTTTTAGATCTTTGCAAAGATGCAGTCATGATGCGGAATAAGCGTGCACCTTTTCAGTGGGGTGAAAGATCCCATAAGGAAAGTGAAAGAATGAAACGAAATACGTGAGACTAAGGGTTGGCGGAGAGAGCTCGAGGCCTGCAGATCAGGTACATGTGGAACGAGAAAGTACAGCATGTAGCGCACCAGCTGACTGAGAGGTGTTCAAGGAAGATTTTCACCCAAATCAACAAGCTCTGGAATGACAGACAAACAAATTGCGTTTCATGCTACCAAACTGCTTTATTCCACTATCCTGCTGCTACACAGCTCGACTTAAACTTGGCCTGAGCTTGAATGGGAACTTCCCAGCAGCCCCTCCCACTAACAGAAGAACATAAAGCAAAGCCAATTTAAAAGGGTTTTTTGCTTTTTTGATGATAACACGAGACAGCCTTCTTGTTATTAGCTTGAAAGGGCTGCAGAGTGCTGAGGACGCAGAGCAGTTGGCTCCGTGCCCTCAAAGCCTCTATCCGGGCAGTAGTGTGTAAAGGCTCGCTGAGTGAGGGGATCATGAATAGCTGATCATGAACTACAAGTGTTTCAGCTGAGAATGTATGCTTTTAGACTGTTTGCACAAGAGATGGATAAACTTGTTTTTTGTCAGCTGACACCTGCTCACTTCCAGCTCTATACTGTGCTTTGTAACAGGACCGTGTGATACAACACAGAGTCTCTTCAGAAACAGCGCGACGTCAAACAGCGTTACTCAGAGACAGTTAGGCAGAGAGCTGCCCTTTGTTGAGTCACTTCTGGAGCTAAATAGTGTGAAGTGCTTGTCAGCTCGGTTGCTGCAACAATGCTTGGCTTCTCTATCTGGGGTGAGGTCTAGCTGAGGTTAGCGCCGCGCTCCCTCCCTTGATGGAGCCGAGGGTTAGTTGTTCGGGTGCTGCCCCTGAGCACACAGGAACATTCCAGGCACACAAATAAAGCCGTGGCTGTGCCTTTGTTGCAGTGCTGACTAGACAAGAGCCTTTCTGCAGGGCCGCTGCCTTTAAAAAGGCGAAGTCGTGCATCCCTGCTGGTAAATGATCTGACACACTTTTTGCCACTGCAGTCTTTTCACGAGTCCTTGTTGTGAGGCTGTCGTTGTTATTCTGCCTCTCCATTCCCGCCTTCCTTGGCTCCTTTACCCCCCCCCCCTTTCATACAGTTTTGTGCACACATTGCAAGCAGATGGAGGAAAAAGTGTCTATATCGAAGATACCCCCCCTTTAAGCAGCCTTCGAGCCTGCAGAACCAGCATGGGATTAATAAATTCAATATGAATTGAAAGCTAATGAAATGTGAACCCCCACCTCTCCCCCCTGACTGCCAGCCACTGGGAAACACAGAGCTCCTCGAGATCAGGCGGAGAGAGGGAGAGAATGAGATCATTGTCACAATTACACCATTAAAAGCAGCAGTCAGCAAAGCCATAAAACTGGCCCGCTGTCAGGAGGCTGACCTGTGCGACTGGCTACAACATGCCCAGCATTCTTCTGTGACACGGCACTTTGTCATTCTTCTCCACAGTGACACTGAGGGACGGGCCGCATCCAGGGAAGAAGCATTCACGCTACGTGTCGTGATTATTCCAGTTTACAAAAGCCACTCCTATAAACAAGCAACAAAAACCTTCAGAAGGACACGTGCAAATGATTGCACCCAGATCCGGCTGCAGTGCAATCCTGAACTCCTAGTCTCAGATTATGGAAGGTTATGTGTTAAATAAAGGACACAGCAGCCACAGGAAATGCAGTCCATACAGGCTTGCAGACACTGCAGTTTTCCCAGCGTCCATATGGACTACTGCAATTAAAACTGAAAACAGAAGCAGACAGAAAGAGAGAACAGGAACACGAGGGTGACAGCAAGACAGAGCGGAGAGTTCAACTCAAGGGCATGCCGAGAGGCGTGGAGTAGGGTGTCTGAAGGACCGTTGACGCAGTGGAGGCTCTTGTGCGGCAGGACCGGCCATGTTTCCAATTAGAGCAGCCTCATTCCATAATTGTTTAATTGGAGGCTGTGTGTGGGATGGAGGAGGCTCCAGAGCCCGTGTGTTTCCCCCTTCTAGTCAGCTGGTTGATATAGAGGCCCGTTTACCACCCAGCAGGCTTTGAGTCCTCGTGATAGGATCCGATCACCCTATCAGCCCCAACACCAAAAGCACATCGACACCCCCACCCTCACCACCCCTCACCTTCCCGCACTGAGCTCATTACGTTAGTTGATTGTGCTGGAAAAATGCAACACTGGCAGAAATGGTTAAATTAAAGTGGTGCTGTGATCGATGAGTATCACCGTCCTCCATTTCTACAAAAAAAAAAAAAAAAGCAACCTGTACTTGTTCGAATCACTTGATGTGCACATTTCAAGTCTCAATTCATTTTCCAGCTCATAAACGTCAACGTCTGACATGATCAAGTCACCTCACAAGTAGATTATAAAACAAACGGGATCAAATCCAGTATAAACATGTAAGAACGCCTGTCATTTACACTAGTAACAAATTTATGAATACTTTCAAAGTTGTCATTTTTGATGTCTAATTTGTTATAATGTAACAGATTTACAGACTTAACAATTAAAAATTGGGATACAAAGAAACCTTCCACCAGCAGTTTCACTGAAAGGACGTTTAAGAAAGGCAACAATATATCAGCAAACATGATGTTTAAAAACAGCTGAGAAGCTTTGGAATCCATATGGTCATAAATAAAGGAAAAAATTATAAATACAATAATTCTGAAAGTTCCACTCCAGATTTGACAGGAAATGACACAACCAAGGTTTTGTCATGCACAAAATTATAGCTACAATTACTGTTATTTTTAAAAACAAATATTTAGGACTTTTTACAGACAACTGTGGCATTCACACAAGTACGTTTCAAACAATTCCACTCATGCGTGCATCTCCTGTGTAACATGCAACAGTACACAACCTATCCAGCATGATACAGTCGGCAACATTTCATAGATGTTCGGGAGCCTGGTTTATTTGAACATACTAGTTACTGATCAATAAGTTTACCAAAAGCAGAACCCATGGTCTCTGTAAACAGTCTCTGCTGTTCAGTAATCGATAGATGGAGTACACTAAACCTGTTGTAGTTGTTAACAACAGCATAACAATAGTAACAAAAAACCAACAGCTTATTGTGAGCCCCCTTTTAATACGCTAATAATACTATATGTGTTTTTGCTTGCTCAGTGAAACCTAAGTGAGTAGTTAGCTGCCAAGAGACAGCTATGTGTGTGTGTGCGCGCGCACGTGCGTTTGTGTGTGTGTGTGCGAAGATGTATGTGTATGTGGATGCAAATATGTGCACACATATGTGTGTCTAGGAACATTATTCACGTCGCAATATGTCATAAATACTTTCAACATGGTGCACTCACATTGCAAGTGAACACTTGCGCGCTCATACATTATGCATGTTTGCATCTGCGTCTTACATTTACTGTGTAGACTGTCTTGTTCTGAGGGGCAATATGCTCGGCATAATGTGTGTGATCAGCTTGCACCACGTCCTGCACTCAGAGGAAGTTTCTCAGCAGAAGCTCTGAATCTCAGCTTGGAATCATTTTTTCATGTTTCTGTTTTACTGGCAACATAGTTTAACGTATTGTTTCAATGCACGGATACGTCAGTTGTGAAAATTCCATCATGTTTACAGTAAGGACACTCTCTAAGGGTTTGCATGTCAAATCATGCATGCATAACTTAGCTTTCTGTCAGTTTATCTGCAGCGTGTAGCTGTAAAAAAAAAAAAGTCTGTATACATAATTGTAAGTGACATAAATGCTTTTTAATACACTCTACTTACGAACAACTGACAGTGGCTGTTTGACTAAGGGTATTTGCTTTGCAAATCAGATTTGCCCTTACATGTTTGAATGCTTTCATGATACCACTTACAAAACTTGGGAAGGGCGCAGCTGGTTGAGTTCAATTCATTATCATGACTGCAGCTTTGACTGAACCACTGCCACGCAAAACTGCTCTGTTGCTCCAACTTTGCAAGTTAACTTCCCTCAAAGGTGGAGCAGTCAACAGCAGCATATTTACTGCAGTTTCCATGTAATAGATGGCAGATGATAAGGTTGCTGTATTCACTTTGTGTCCTTATTAATTAGAAACAGCCGCAGGGACTCTGTATTGATGTTCTAAAGACAGCTAATAACCACTGCGCATGTGCACAAGGTACACACCTTCACTTTGGCCCTTTTTCTTGGATCCAAGGTGCCGTGTGACCTGGTGAGCTGGCTCCAGTGACACATGAATAGGAGGTGTGAGTTCAAATACATCACAGGACCTTTACCTTCCTTTGTGGAATGACAGAAAAGAGGACGATGCACAGAAGGGTTTCCCCAGGAACTTTGATTGTAAGTCATATCCTGTATGTTTTTATCAAAGCACTGCAAGAAACAAAAGAGCTTCTTCATCTTATGTTTTAGATAAAAGAGCATCCATGCAGCGTGTCACTCAGACCATCCCCTGTTAGGTATTTATTTGGCTCGAAAGACAAGAGTGTCCTCTGCTGAAATTAGTTTTAATGTCAGCCAGCGCAGAAAACAAAACAAATTAAACAAAGAAAACATGGTTGCATTGTGTCATGGTTGTGCAGTTGTTGGGGCTTTGTGTATTAATCTTTGAGTTTTGTTTTCTGCCTTGGTTTCATTTTCTTTCAGAGCTGATTTCTGTGCACGGTTCTTGCTTTTAGTTTTGATTCATGTTTGTAATTTGTTCTTGTAGTAAGTTACAGTCAGTTCAGCTAATCTGAAATTTCAGGATCCTTCACGCTGGTACATAGTAAACAAACACATCTAAATATTGTTGTAACTGCACAATTACAGGTAGATATGTTTTGGGAGACAATGTGCCACATTAAAGCACCAAAGACCTGCTTTAAGTATCATCTAATCACACTGTTATTACATATATTTGAAAAGCTTGTGGGATCAGACAAAAGATGGGTGCTCTGTGCATTTGTAAAAGAAAAGAGTTTCTCTCAGCCGTCAGTCACAGAAGGGAAGCAAGCAGCTCGGTGGACGGCCACTGCCTGAGCTCCCTCTGAGAGTCAGACAGGACCCGACCATGAGACCACATTTAAAAACCTCTGTGACCCCTTTTTGAGATACTGGCAGATTTATTATAAGTTGCTGTATTTCGCCAAATTCTTCAGAAAAAAGATAATTAGATCAAACATATACAACACATCATGCACTAAACAGAGCAGACAAGTGCACAGACCATTCCCATATATCCAGGCATTAAATTAAGACAGGGAAAAGTGAGGAACACTGCAGGAGTGTGTGGCTGTAAGCAGAATCAGAAGTGGGAGCCGAGAGCTTTAAATATTTTACAACATGTGTTCCTGGAGCTCTACAAAGGCTTTTCTTTCTTTCTTTCTTTCTTTCTTTCTTTCTTTCTTTCTTTCTTTCTTTCTTTCTTTCTTTCTTTCTTTCTTTCTTTCTTTCTTTCTTTCTTTCTTTCTTTCTTTCTTTCTTTCTTTCTTTAGGTCAAGTGGACATTATTCAATTATTTTGTATGTAATCACTTTTAAATGGGTTACACTCAAAATCAATGCAGCACAAAATCAGCTTGCACTTGCAGTTTTGTAGGTTAAGAACAATCATTTGGAAATGACACTAAACCGTTAATAACAAACATTTAGTCGGTCAAAGTTTCACCAGGTTGGCCAGCTACACAGCTTGTAACGCTCTGCACAGATATGAAAGTATTAAAGTAAGATTTTGTCAGTTCAATTGAAGTCAAACAGCCAGAAAAGCAGAAAAATCTATTATTGTTTTATTATCTATGTACGATTTCTGTACAACAGAAACAACATACAAACAGCTGTAATATATCACCCAAAACAGACAAACCTGTACCCAAATATAGTGCAGTGGGAAAGATTCTTTTATTTCGAATGATTCCTAATAATAATAATCTCATTAGTTTTGCATTTAATTCATAGTTCAGTAGACGCTGGCATTGCTGTGATGAGGAAAGCTTGGCAGTTTGTCTCCCTGTGTCTGCGTGGGTTAAATTGGCTGTAGATGTAATGTTAATCACTGTGTCCTTCTCTCTTTCTGTTAGCCCTCTGATAGGCTAGCTGCCGGGTGAACCCCGCCTCTTGCCCTGTGACAGCTGGGAAAGCCTCCAGTTGCCCCACAGTTTAAACTGTATAAGCAGTTAAGAAAAAAAATATGATGATTCTGGTAAGAGAAAAACTCCGTGGGTTCACTTTGAGCACGCGTCAATGATTAAAAACAAGAAGGGCGCAAACCTCCACCAATCAGCTGAGAGAGGGAGCCTATGTATGATCTCACTGAAACCTGTGAAGACATAAAACCGCGCTCAGATACCCTGCAGCTGTTTATTAAAGTTACTTAAAGAAAAGCAACATTTTACGTTTACTGGTTCGATGAAGCAATGTGTCCAAACCTGGTTTTCATAGTTGTGCACTTCTCATTAATGCTGAAATAAGAAGAGACTCGGTTGAAATATTAGGAGGACATTCCCTTTTGCTACTATGAGTTTAAGAAATGAATAGTGAATCATCTGTGCTGTTCTCCAGTGTGAAATCCAGCAAAGTCCTCTAACTGCTGTGTTAGTAATTTGTTGTTATTGGCACTGAATGGCACCCGGTGCTTTTCCACTACTTAATGCTGAGTCTCATTGCTCTGACAAAAACCCGTCTGCTCTCTTTGTGCTAGCTTTAGCCTTAAGCAGCAGCACTGACACTCTTCACATGAGATAAGACAGAGATTAGATGTGTCAGTGACTGGGATTGATTCCTCAGTCTTCTTAGGGTTTACAGTCTTCTTCCACCGCTCTCCTCACGAGGACCTGAAAGTGAAGATTATTTGCCAAACGGGGCGCAGTCAGTAAGGACTGGTCGGGGTTAATCATGTGGTATGTAGTATGGTTAATCGTCTTTTCTTTATGAACCCTTCTGGGTCTAGCTGGCCAATCTAGCACTTCCTGGCAAATCAATGTTCCCCAAAATGAAATATATTTATTTTATGAACAAAAGAAAACAAACATTTGTATTTTGTAATTCCCCAAAAAGCTGATTTCAACCTGTTGCTGTTTCGTGCATAGAGAGCAGCAGAACAAGGATAACAGAGTCGTGCTTGTTTCTCAAAACAGCATCTCTTCTAGTTTCTTCCCTCAGGCTTCTGATAGTGATGCTGGAGGAGATTTTTCTCTCTCTGCATTTTCTATGGTGTGCTTCGTGTACGTGGCTCTTGAAAATGATGACTCCTGAAAGAGGTTTGAGTTTCTATGGCCTCAGAAATACTGCTGTCAAAATACATCAAAGAACGGCTGTTTGCCAAGACGTGGGAAAGCACTTTATTAAAAAACTAAATTACATATTCTGACTGGACCTCAGAGGGTAAATGAACCCACTAAGAGCCTCTGATACACTGACGTTTGAGCACGGGTTTAATTTGAACACTATAATTAGACTCGTGCTTTAATGACAGCTAGCTTTGTGGGTGTGCACAGTCTTAGCAGTCACCTGTGCTTCACTTACTGAAACAGTACTTTCAGTTTTGCTTTCATGGAAAAGCCGACATATTTCGGGTTTTCAGTCACTTTTTACTTTTTGAATATTTAACATTAACACATCGAACTGAAGCTGCGTTATTGGGATTGTGTGCTCCGGTTTTCCCCTCTGGACGGCTTTTTCAAAGCCTCTGCTGCTTATTCCTGTGAAACCTGCACTCCCATCTCTTCTTCTCCATCTGCATGTGTCTAGTGTCTAGCAGCTTGGAGGACTGCAGCTAAATGTCACTTCAGGGAGTGTGTTTAGATGGACTTTCACTATAGGAAATGCATATTTAATGACAGACCAGCAAATGTGTCTCTCTCAGGCTCGCCGGCTCAGTCAGCCTCATTCGTGCTTCCTTCCCTTCACTGGTGGCAATGTTTCTTCCTCCACTTCTCTCCAACCTTCAACCAAAGAGATTCATAACAAAAGAATTCAGGGACTTTTCTGTTTTGCAGCTAAGCTCTTAGTAGCAGGTCAGACGTCAGACATGTGCCTTTATTGATTGATTGATTGATTTACTTTTCAACAACTGATTAGTCTCCCATGGCCCTAGAGTTTCATGCTAGACTTGGCGTTTTAAATCCGCGTACATCGAGATTCATCCTGGAGCCAAATCGGTGTCTGCCTCCGGTGGGAGTTTCAGCCCACAAGAGCGCAACCACGTCTGTGAGCACTAGAGGGGTGGAAGCAAGGAGTGAAGCAAGGATTTGGCGCAGGGAACCCACTGCATGCTCACTCGCAGAGATGAAAAATAAGAATGAGTGATTGCCGTGCAGGGAGCAAGATCTTCTGGTGTAGGCAGAAAAACTGGACATAATAGCCGTCTCTTCTTTGTGAGCAACACGCAGCTGGAGAGCCAGCAAGACTCTTCTGTTCTTCTTCCTCCACAGCACGGCCCACGGGCAGCGGCAGCAGCAAAGTGACTGAGGAGGGGGTATTTGTAACAGGAAAACACCTTACCAGTACATCTTAATGACAGCTGACAAATGAGCCTCAAGTTCGGTTGGGTTATTCCCTGTTCATAAATCAAGACAAACTGCAGACAGGGGTGTATGTAAGAAGATTGGTTTACTCACTGCTCCAGAACAAACCTAAATGACACCAATGAAGCAAGCGATCTAGATCACAGATGTAGGGAGCGAGGACATCAAATTCTGCCTCTAAGCACTTTGTCATGCCAACAGCAGCTCACCTTTTATAACCCACAGCGTGCCGGCCCGAGGAACTTACAATACATAAATGTTCCAATCGCAGTGGTGAATGGATTGCTGCCATTGCGATTTCAGGCTTCCATTCAAACTTGTAAAGCGTGACCACGGGAACTTGTTGGAAAGAAAATGTATTTTCAACTGACCTAAAAGGAATCCCTTCTGAGTCACATTGGAATTCACCTCTTTAATCTCCATGTTTGACACTGTATCTTGGGTTGTGGGTCAGGAACATCTGGAACACACACCTCTCTAATACACCAAAACTAAAAGGCCTTAAAAAAGAAAGGGGAAAAAGCCCTTCCTTGTGATTTAAAGCCTTTTCGTTTGGCCATCTATCCTCCCAGACTCCCATTTTTACTCTTCCCTTGTCCTCTTCCTGCAGGCGGCGCTGGGAGAGACGGATGCTTTTTTTTGTCAGACTTTTCATTTGCCAGTGAGCTTGGCACAGGAATAATTACCTGTCTCTATGATCAATTACCTGATTACTCACCAGAGATGCACAAGATGTCTGAAGAACAGAGCCGGGGCCCGTGCTGTGGTGGAGGACAGGCTTGCTGCACACAAAAACAGACCTGTGTGTACACTATGCATGCATACACACTTCCTATAGGCTGCCCTCTGTATTTGTTGTTAAGACCTCACATGACAGACTCACACACGCACAGGCACACACACCAGCGATCCCATTCTCTTTATGTGCTCCAGGCAACTAAGCAGCTGACAAAGTCAAGGACACACTGACTGGCGGGCCATTGAAAACACAAGGAAGTCATTAAGAACAATCCTGACACACATCGCGGCTAGAAAGCATCCCCGTGTGAGGCAAAATAATCCCCCATAAACTGCCTTGTTAGGATGAGAAATGTTCACCCAGGGGTGCTGCACGAGCACAGAATAAGCTGTAAAAAAGCAAGCGCTGGACGTTGTTATGTGATATTCACGTATTATCCCCACGGTCTGAATAAACACTTGAGTCAGATTATAATCGTGCCATGCAAGGCCCCCGCGGCACCACTCCTGATGTGCAGTTTGACCTCTAAATAACGCTTACGCATGAGCTCCGCAGCCTCCTGATCTACAGCGATCTGCAACACGACGCAGACGGAAGCACCACAGCATCGGCTCCATGCAGTCCCACACGCTGAACACGGCAATGGCTTGGTTGTGAAGCAATGTTCGGTGAAGGAGAATATTTGTTCATGCTCTGTGCACATATTTGTCTCCGAGCGCAGCATGTGACGCACCACGCAGTCTGCTTCTCTTAATCAATGCTACATTCAATCCACCCTGCAGTGCAGAGCACACCAGACTCCACACAGAGACGGGCCAATGTGATGCTGACATTTCCAGGGCTTTAACCTGTAATGTGCGTCTATAGAGGACCAACAAAGCATGGTGTTCTCGTGGACTTTATGCATTTTTCAGATTTTTACTGTAGCAACAGGTTTTGTATTGTAAGAGGACTGGCAGGTTTGCACAGACTCTGTGTGCATATGTTCCTCCTTTATCAAGCTAAAAAAATGTCTTTGGAGGAGCACAAGCATCTCCACAAATATGTCCTCACAGGGCTACCAGGGTTATTCAAACAAGGCCATACTGGTTGGTGTCTGCACAAAAAGTCCAGATTCACGTATTTTCTGCTGATATGAACCCCCATGGAGGTTTTTATATTCTTTCACCAACAAACACGTGGCTTTTTTACTATTGCTTTCTCTATGCCTAAAGCTAAACGGTGTACCAACTGGTTTTATTTCAGAGCTGCTTTATTGCATTGGCCTTTATTCTCAATTGGTCTTATTGTTTTATCCACTCTCTGCACATGTGCATGCACAATTACACAATATATACTTCATTCAAACACGTATGAACAGACTGAGATCAGTTCCAAGGGAGTAAGCTCTTTCACTCGGAGAAAAATAACAAAATCTTTCCAATCAATTTACTCCATTTCAGCCGGTAATGAAGACTGGCAGGCTTGAAGACAGCTGCTGCTTTCGAGCCATTGCTGAAAGAACAAAAATTCTGAGGTCTGAGCGGGGAAGGTAGGGCGGCATTCACAAAGAGAGCCTGACTCAGTGGAGCCTGCTGCTTTAAAGGGGCCCTGTTCTGTACAGATTCATCAGCTTAATAGAAAGCTCCCTCTGTCCTGCAGAGTCGAACAAACGTGACTCCAGAAATGCAAAAAATGAAAGAATTAAGATTCTTTAAAAAACCTCAAACGCAGTCAGTCCAACGACGTAGTGCTTGTGGAGTCTGCTAATCAGTCACACAGACAAAGCTGTGCTCAGAGGCAATCAAAGCTGTGGAAGGTTCTCGTTAGTACACGCACAGAGTCAAAACTCTGAAGCTCACTGCTTTCATACAGTGCTGCAGGAAAACACAAATACGACTCAACAGTCTTTTCTTCTGCCTCTCTCCCACCGCATTAACATATTACAGCTGGCTTGGATTCCTTCATCTCCACACAATTACGACACCCCATTTAGACTCGTAAGCTAGTCAATAAATCCACAGAAGCGACTCGCTGCCGCTCTCTATAGCTCATAGATATGCAGGAGTTATGATCCAGAGGTTCGCTTGTTTCTCTCTACGGGAGAAGACGTTGACCTTTTCCAGTCCCGCATGTGTCAACACAAACAACGAAAAAGCACTAGCTCGGCAGCGAGGCAGTGTGACCCAGGAACCCATCATCATTCAGGTTACATGCTGAAGTAGATCATAGAGGAATTCACTGCACAAGGACAGCAGCACCTTTTAGTAATGTCAAAAGAAGCAGTGAGGTCAAAGTTGTTATTAAAGCATCAGGAAAGCTCAGATAGATGTTCTGCACTGCAGCCTGTGGTTGAGAGAAGAAGCTTCATACAGCAAACAGTCTGCTGATTCAGTTTTGAGGAGCTGCTGTGGTGCATGAATAATGACTCACAGAAAAGGTGCATGAAAGCACCGCCTTCAATTGCTCTGAAAAAGTCCCCCCCTCGTGGGGCTGTGACAGAAACTTCCAGGTGAGTCTGATAAACAAAGGCAGCCATGTTACTGACAAATACTGAGCTTGTGAAGCATAACAGGTAGTATTCGATTTATTTTGTGAGACAAAATCTGCCACTGACCCAAAGCAGGTTTAATTTTCACTTTAGATTCATTCTTTTTTCCTAGTTCATACAAATACTAACGTTAATTTGATGATTAATCATTTTAAGTTTATTGAGCATTTTCTAACTTATACGTGAAGTCACTAAAATACTATTTATTGTTCTTTTTTTATTGTTGTACTGGAAAGAGCCTATCTTGCCTGCATGGGTGTATAGTGATATTAAAAAGAAACAGCTAACTGGGAACAGGTCAGTAACATGTATGGGCATAAAAAGAGCATCTTTCTCAGATTCACCAATCTGCCAAAAACTGTGTCTACACGTTGAGGAATAATGTCAGAATAATGTTTCTCAGTGTAAAGATGTTGAATATCTCATCTCATCTCAAAATGAGCTCAGGGAGGGGCGGGGCCATCTGCTGTGATTGGTTGGGGGGAGAGAAGGAAGACTGGATAAAGACATGCTGTGGAAGAGAGACAGAGGTTAATAACAGATATGATTCAGTGCAGAGAGGTCATTGGGGTTGCAAGTTATTCTGGTTGTGAGATAGCTTGACCAAAGTGGCTGAAGAAAGGCAGGAGACAGATGCTGTCCAGTGTAGCAAGTGATTTATTTGCCATCATTGTGACCAAACATATTTACAAAATGTAAAAACAAAAACCCCTCAATAACTCCAAAGCTAACTTGGTACAAATAAACATAACTGAACATAAACCAACAAAAATGAATGTCAAGAGCACTCAGCTACACTGACCTGGTCCTTCTTCTTTTTGTTCCTGGAACAAAGGTAAATCAGGTGTGTTTAAACCAAGTAAACAGTTGGAATAAATAAAAGGTTAACTTAAACTTGTCAGCGTTGATTTAAACTAAGATGTTATATTACGTAATCTGTAAAAGTGCAAAACAAACAAATCCGGGATAATAAATGTTTGCAAACTACAGAATAAAAATAAGGTAAATCAGAACAAGAATGTGAACTAAGCAAGCTTCTGGCAGCAAATGGTGTCCTCGCCCACTTTGTCACAATGGTACAACGTAAAGGTTTTGTGGACCCCAGAATGTTCAGCTGCTGCGATGGCAATGTTGCTGTTACTGGAGATACTACCAAACTAAACTGAACTAAAACTGAATGTTATGGATCTTCCTGTATATTGTATGTAACAAGTATACAGAGCTGTAACTGAAGCCATGTGCTAGTGCTAGCCACCTCAAGTCTGATTTCATTAGCAATTTCTGGGATTCCAAACTCTAACACTGAGTTTAAAATGACACAGTTTCTTTCATCTTCAATAAAATGTGTAGCTGCTCTTCCAGGTGTTACAATAAAGTTTAACATCCAGGCAACCGTGATAAACTTTAATGGAGTCTGAAGTCAGCAGGAAGTTAGCTTGCTAGTTTCTGTCGAAAGGTGATTTACCATGTTCGACTGAGAGAGTCCGCCCCTCAAAAAACTGAAGTGTACAGCTCTGCTGTCACTTCATAAATGAAGACAGAACAAAGAGACAATATTTGTAGGGTTATTTAGGCTGGCGGGAACATAATGATGTGCTACGTGGCAGCCATGTACAGACCTGTGAGTAGGATAATCTAAACAGAGCGATGATTGAGGATGAACATTAACATTTTTCCCCTTAATGAAAGTTCCTGTGAGGGTCCTCGATGTGGCACAGACAAATGCTATAATATGGGAGGAAGAAGATGCTGAAAACAGGCGAAACTTCAGTCAGGGAACCACCTGAGATGACCCTCCACAACATGAGGTTTGTCATTAAAATGCTGCTGCATGGTTTGGATTACTCACTATTAAAAAAAATGTCTGATCCTCATCTTGATGTACCCGTTCAAATCTTAGCCTCAGAGTGATTCGCTTATGAAGCATTCATTTGGTGTCTGGCAAACTGTGAGCCTGGACTGTCGTTCCATTTTAAGGCTTTAAGAACTAAGCATAAAGATGTGATGCACATGAATGTGTTAATAAAAAGTTAAACAAGCAGATGAATTTTCTTTTTAATGGCCAGCAAATGCTGATGCTTCTGGCTGTGAAAAGATCTGTATGGAAGAAATATAGTCTGTGGGTCCATGGAAGTCTACAGGAAAACAGCCTTTGGCTCTCTTGATCTAAGACCTCAAGTCTCAAGCTCCTGTTTGAAGTCTCTTGTATTCAACATGAGGATCATTTTGTAAATTATAGTCTTCACTGATCAAAAAAGGCTAAAGCAGGGTATAATGTCGAGTGGCCTCACTATGTGTCCCTACAGTGTTTCTTGGTTTCCCAGTTAGAGCCACTGCTTCCTTGTTATATCTAATTTCAAAACACTAAGATATCAAAAAAATGTGGAAAAACTCAGCTTGGTGCTTCATAGCAGGACTTCACTAACCAGTCACAGGCATCATGGTGGCTTCCTTTAAGTTTTATATAGAGTTTATGGTTTAAATTAAACCTGTTTGAAAAAGACAAATACTTCAGCAGGGGTAAAGCAGCAGCCAAAGACACCGGTCATGCATGCTAATCTTTTTTTTTTTTTAGACTTTTTTGAAAATTATATCAATTATAGTCAATATTCCTGTGGCTGACTACTGGTTTTCTCAGGCACAATGAAGAGGCATCCCCACGCCATGCTTTTCCAGTGTTCAGCCCACCGATTGTAATTCTTGATTGGGCCGTGCACACTATATCTCACAGCCTATAAGGAGCTTGAATCAGAGCGCTATGTTATATAAAGAAATCCGTGTTGCCCAGCTGTCAAAGCCTGGAGAGTGGGAGGTTACCACGACTCTTCACTACACCGTAATTACAGCTCTTTCATTACAAAGGCTTACTATATTGCTGTAGAAGGTGTACAGTTCCAGATGACTCTACAGTTCCAGATGACTCTTTTGATCACACAATGCAGACACACTCTTACAGGGTAATTTCTGCATGCGGGCTATGGTATCATTTTAATTCCTGTCCTGTAGCACTGCCTATTTTCTAAATGTAAGCTGTTCTCTGTAGTTTTGAAGTGGTTGGGGATTTTGCTTTCATGTCAAACTACACTGCACTGTATCTTAGCCAACCCCCTCCCATCACTACCACACACACACACACACACACTCCTGTCTCCACATGCACTTTAATAACATACCTCACTGTGAGAGTAAAGTGTGTGTCTAATAATCATCGGGGTGGGTGTTAATGGATGCTGTATCCTATGAGCTGTGTGAGTCACTGGAGTTCCACAGTAAAGGTGGTGATGCTCAATTAAACTAGAATCCAGGAATGGGTGGTGGTTAGGGAAGTGGAAGCTTGGCGCCTGTTTCACAGCATGCCGTATACCTTCCTGAGATCTTCGCGCCTGCTTTGATTCCTGACACGGGGAGATGCTGGTGAAAAACCTGCCATCAGAGAACAGAAAGAGAGGAGGGGTCAGGTGAGAGAAGAGGGGCGGTGGAGAAAATAGGAACACAGAAATCAAAAGGGATGCAGACAGGGAGAGAAGACACAGAGACAAAAAAGAAATGGAAAAAGGCCATGTCCATGTGTGCCACTAATGAAAGTGATCTAATTATCACAGGGTTCATTTGAAACATGACAAACGCCTGTGTTGGTGCTCTAGTCTGAAGGAAAATTCTATCTAATCTACTCCCACTTTCATTTCTGTTCGTGCTGTCACAGTGAAGACATTTGATGTTGAACACAGATTCCATCCCTTGCTCATATTTAGCAGTGCTGGTTATATGGCTTAATGGAGGACAGTATTGGTTGTTTGGCCCAAGAAAGTCTTAAATAGTTTGCAATAAACTGACTTAACCAGCAGCATTTTTTTTTTAGACATTTTCAAGTTAAAACCCCTGTGTGGCCCTGGGACCATAAATGGTCCCTTTAGGTTTTCAGGTACAAGCCATTTGCACTGTGTTGAATGGAATATAGCCAAATCCTCTAAAAAAAAACTTGGCATAATTTCATTTCAAAATTCAAGTCTGACTTCCTTAAATTAGCTTCAGTGGCTAAGCTAACAATACACATCCTCTCCGAGCCCTGGGGACCATTTTTGGTCCCCATTGACTTCCATTATAAACGCTATTTTTCACTGCAGAATTATTACCGTTAATGTCTTGGTGATTACTTATGTTTCCGTTTCGTTTTGGTCTATGAGCCTTAGAGTTGTAATTTTTTTATTTGTCCACCGGGTGGCGCCTTTGCTCCACATTTGATCCCTGCTGGAAAACAGCGGGCTGCTTGGACAGACCTGCGGGAAATGAAGCCTCATTTCCGGCGTGCAGCAGCGGCTTCGCCCGCTGATCGGGCGGGACCATTTTTTGGTCCCTAGGACCATGAGAGGGTGCATTTTTTTTTTTAGTCAACAGGAAATGACGTATTTGTTGTCACGTGGTATCGGACGTGTGGGCTGGAAAAAGCAGTCCCCGGTGATCGTGCCCCGGTGATCGTCGCGACTTACCCCGGCAACATGCACTTATTTCGGCCTAGAGGAGGAGAATTTGCCGCCTGGAGACCATTTTCTGGTCCTGAAAAAAAAAAAAAAAGGCGATCGAAATGACTGTTGGTGCCAATCTTTAGTCCATCTAAAGGCCTAATTATAATAACAAACAAATATTACTTCAAATGTTTTTTTTGGAAAATATTTAGTTTTTTGTTTTTTGGGGCTAAAAAACAGAGCGCTCATGTAATAAAACTGGGATTTAAAGGGTTAAAACAACGAAAATATAATTTATATGAATATTTCAGGGAGAAGTAGTTTTAAAAGACTGACCAATTTAAAGTGGAAAAAAATATGAATATATAATCTTTTTATTGCACTTTTGGGGCGGGACCATTTTTGGTCCCCAGGGCTCTAAAGGGATGCATTTTTAAGGGCCATCCAGGTGGCTTTATTTTCATGTCAGCCACGTGCAGTGGTAGAGCACAGCGTTCCTCCAAGACCATCCAAGACAAAGAGCAAAAAACAAAAAGGCAGTGCAGACACACAAGGCAGTGCAGACACAATGCAGTGCAGACACAAGGCAGTGCAGACACACAATGCAGTGCAGACACAAGGCAGTGCAGACACACAATGCAGTGCAGACACACAAGGCAGTGCAGACACACAAGGCAGTGCAGACACAAAAGACACTGCAGCACAAGGCAGTGCAGACACACTGCTCTTGGTGGCGCTGTCACTTGGTGTTCGCTCGCTCTGCGGTAGAGTATCACTTCCTGTTCCTGCTCAAACACAGTGGTGTTTCTGAGTAGCCTATTTGCTTAGCAATTTAAATTAACAACTTTTAAATACATTCTTCTTTCATAGTATAATCTTCACGTGCTTCATCCGAAGCACACTTTCTGTGTACTCACTACCTAATTTATAGCCAAAGTATTCACTCACTGTCTCTGTACTGTTTCGCTAGCTTAGCTCGTAGTTGACTCGTTAGCACCATGGCTACTTCACCTCTCCCTCCTGCACTTTCTTGCTCATTGTGTCAGATGTTTAGTTACTCCTCGGCCTCCTTTAGCAGTAATGATATCTGTAACAAATGTAGCATATTTGCAGCTCTGGAGGCCAGGATTACTGAATTGGAGACTCAGCTTCGCACCCTTCATTCACCCGTAGCTAGCCAAGCCCCTGTAGCTGGTGCAGCCAAAGATAGCATAGGCCCCGCTAGCTGTTCACCGGCAGATCCCAAGCAGCTGGGGAAAGAGGGCGGCTGGGTCACGGTGAGGAGGAAGCATAGTCCTAAACAGAAGCCCCAGGTACACCACCAACCCGTTCATGTGTCTAACCGTTTTTCCCCACTCGGCGACACACCCGCCGGGGGTCAAACTCTGGTAATTGGTGATTCTGTTCTTAGACATGTGAAGCTAGAGACACCGGCAACCATAGTCAATTGTCTTCCAGGGGCCAGAGCAGGCGACACTGAAGGAAATTTAAGACTGCTGGCTAAGGGTAAATGTAAATTCAGTAAAATCATAATTCACGTCGGCAGTAATGACACCCGGTTACGCCAATTGGAGGTCACTAAAATCAATATTGAATCGGTGTGCAACTTTGCCAAAACAATGTGGGACTCTGTAGTTTTCTCTGGTCCCCTCCCCAATCAGACCAGGAGCGACATGTTTAGCTGCATGTTCTCCTTAAATTGCTGGCTGTCTGAGTGGTGTCCCAGAAACGATGTGGGCTTCATAGATAATTGGCAAACCTTCTGGAGGAAACCTGGTCTTGTTAGGAGAGACGGCATCCATCCCACTTTGGATGGAGCAGCTCTCATTTCTAGAAATATGGACAAATTTATTAAACCCCCCAAAATATGACTATCCAGAGTTGGGACCAGGAAGCAGAGTTGCAGTCTTACACGCCTCTCTGCAGCTTCTCTCCTCCTGCTACCCCCCCCAAAAACCCATCTCCATAGAGACTGTGTCAGCTTCCAAAAAGACAAAAAACAAACTAAAAACCAGCAACAAACAACTTAAACATAAACAATTACAAAGAAAGAACAATACAGTATCCACATCTGAACCAAAGAGTAAAACAGTGAAATGTGGATTATTAAATATTAGGTCTCTCTCCTCCAAGTCTCTGTTAGTACATGACTTAATAATTGATCAACAAATTGATTTACTCTGCCTTACAGAAACCTGGTTGCAGCAGGATGATTGTGTTAGTTTAAATTAATCAACACCCCCGAGTCATTCTAACTACCAGAAACCTCGAAGCACAGGCCGAGGGGGAGGTGTGGCAGCAATTTTTCACACAAGCCTATTAATTAATGAAAGACCAAGACAGACTTTTAATTCATTTGAAAGCCTGATGCTTAGCCTCATCCACCCCAGCTGTAAAACTCAGAAACCAGTCTTACTTGTTATCATCTATCGTCCACCTGGGCCTTACACAGAGTTTCTGTCTGATTTCTCAGACTTTATATCTAATTTAGTTCTGAGCTCAGATAAAATAATTATTGTGGGTGATTTTAACATCCATGTAGATGCTAAAAATGACAGCCTCAACATGGCATTTAGTCTGTTATTAGACTCAATCGGCTTCTGTCAAAATGTAAAAGAACCCACCCACCACTTTAATCACACTCTAGATCTTGTGTTAACATATGGCATAGAAACTGAACATTTAACAGTGTTTCCTGAAAACCCTCTCTTGTCTGATCATTTCCTGATAACATTTACATTTACAATAATTGATTACACAGCGGTGGAGAGTAGACTTTATCAAAGTAGATGTCTTTCTGAAAGCGCTGTAACTAAGTTTAAGAATATAATCCACCCACTGTTATCATCTTCAATGCCCTGTACCAACACAGAGCAGAGCAGCTATCTGAACGCTACCCCAACAGAGGTCAATTATCTTGTTAATAATTTCAAATTCAAATCAAATTCAAATTCAAATTTTATTTGTCACGTACACAGTCATACACAGTACGATATGTAGTGAAATGCTTGGACAACTGCTCGTGACCTAAAGAGAACAAAAAAGGAAAAGGCTATGAATAAGATAGGAAATAAATATGAAAAATTAAAAAGGGTAAATTTAACTAGGAAGGAATAAAATATAAATTAAGGTTAAAAATGAAATAACTGTACAACACAAATTAGAATGAAGGGTAAATTTAACTGGGAAGAATAAGATAAATATATAAATTAAAGTTGAAAATAAAATAACTGTACAACAAAATACACAATACACAATATAGAACTATATAAGAATGTATGAAGGAATCTAAATATAAATAAATATATACACAATAACAGCAGCTGTACAAGTATTAACCGGAAATGAAGAATATAGTGACCAGTGTTGTGCAAAACCAAAGTCCAGAAAGTCCAGTGTGTGTGTAAGAACCATATGTGTGGGTCAGTACTGTGTGGTGGTGTGATTGAGAGACCGTATCGCCTGCGGGAAGAAGCTCCTCCTCAGTCTCTCTGTGTTGGTCTTCAGGGAGCGGAATCGCTTTCCTGACCTCAACAGAGAGAACAGTCTGTTGTTGGGATGGCTGAGGTCCTTCACGATCTTCCTGGCCTTGGTCCAGCACCGCCTGCTGTAGATTGAGTGCAGGTCAGGGAGCTCGGAGCGGATGGTGCGCTCAGCTGACCGCACAACCCTCTGTAGAGCTCGTCTGTCCTGCATGGTGCTGTTCCCGAACCAGGTTAAGATGTTTCCCGCCAGGATGCTCTCTATGGTGCACGAGTAAAAGTTCCTGAGCACCTTGGAGGGCAGTTGGAAGTCTCTCAAGCGTCTGAGGTGGTAGAGACGCTGTCGGGCCTTTTTCACCACGGTGTTGATGTGACAGGACCATGACAGGTCCTGCGTGATGTGAACTCCGAGGTATTTGAAGCTGTCCACTCTCTCCACTGGGAACTCGTTGATGACGGGGGTCTGGTAGTTCCTCTCCTGCTTAGTGCTGAAGTCCACTATCAGCTCCTTTGTCTTACTGACGTTTAGAAGGAGGTTGTTCCTCTGGCACCAGTTCTCCAGATTCCTAATCTCCTTCAGGTAGGCCGTCTCGTTGTTATCAGAGATCAGGCCCACCACGACGGTGTCGTCAGCAAACTTGATGATGGTGGTGGAGCTGGTAGTGGCCACACAGTCATATGTGTACAAAGAGTACAGCAGGGGGCTCAGAACACACCCCTGGGGGGCTCCAGTGCTGAGAGTGGTGGAGGCTGAGACATGTCCGCCCATCCTTACTGCCTGTGGTCTGCCAGTTAGGAAGTTGGAGATCCACTGACACATAGATGAGCTGAGTCCCAGATGCTCCAGCTTGGTGGTGAGTGTGGAGGGAATTATGGTGTTAAATGCAGAGCTGTAGTCTATGAAGAGCATTTTAACATAATTCCCCCTTCTAGTGTCTGAGTGAGTGATGTGTGGAGGAGATGAGAGATGGCATCGTCTGTGGAACGATTTGGACGGTAAGCGAACTGTAGTGGGTCCAGTGTGTCTGGTAGTGAAGAAATGATGAAGTCTCTGACCAGGCGTTCAAAGCACTTCATCACTACTGAGGTGAGGGCTACAGGGCGATAGTCATTGAGAGAAGCAGGGTGGGGTTTCTTCGGGACAGGAACAATGATGGACTCCTTGAAGCATGTGGGGATCACCGACTGAGATAAAGAGATGTTGAATATCTCAGTGAACACAGGAGCTAGCTGGTATGCGCAGTCTCTTAGGATACGACCTGGGATGCCGTCTGGTCCTGCTGCTTTCCTGGTGTTCACTCTCTTGAAGGCTCTCCTTACTTCATGCTCGGAGATGACGAGCACGTTTCCGGTGCTGGCAGTATCTTCCTGTCTGCAGCCGTTAGCGCCGCTAACACTAGCATTGTTGGAGACCTTAGCTGCAGCCTCGAAGCGAGCATAGAAAGTGTTCAGCTCGTCTGCCAGAGTCACGGCCGCGTTCGTCATACCGGTTGTTGGTGCTTTATAGTCCGTTATTGTCCTTAGTCCCCGCCACAGGCTCCTAGAGTCACTCTGTTGGAGTTGTGACTCTAGTTTCCTCCCGTAGCGCTGCTTCGCCTCTTTCACCGCCCTCCGCACGTTATATGACGCGGCTTTGTACGGGTCCATGTCCCCCGTCATGAGTCCCGTGTTGTAGGCAGCGGTGCGGGATCTCAGAGCGTCGCGGATGGTTTTATCCACCCACGGCTTCTGGTTGGGAAACGTTGTGATAGTCTTTGTCTCCACGGTATCATCCGCTAGTTTCCCGATGAATCCCACAACCGCTTCCGTAAACACGTTGACGTCATCGTCGGAGCTGTTTCTGAACATGCCCCAGTCTGCGTCATCGAGTGCGTCCTGTAACGCGGCCACCGATTGATCCGTCCAGCGCGCGACCTTCCTCTGAACCGGAACTTCCTGTTTCAGCCTTTGTTTGTATTTTGGCATGAGGAAGATGGCGGCGTGATCAGATTTGCCAAACGGGGGGCGGGATTGTGCCTTGTAGCCGTCCTTGACCGTAGTGTAGCAGTGGTCCAGTGTCCTTTCACCCCTGGTGGGGCAGGTGATGTGTTGATAAAAGTTCGGCGCTGCGCGTTTGAGGTTGGCGCTATTAAAGTCCCCCGTCACAATAAGCGCAGCGTCCCGGTGTTGTGTCTGGTGCTGTGTGAGTGCCTCATGCAGCTCGCATAAGGCGGTGACCGTGTCCGCTTGTGGTGGAATATAAACGGCACTTACAATGACCGATGTAAATTCCCGAGGTAGATAAAAAGGACGACACATGATGGACAGTAGTTCCAGATTTGGTGTGCAGGAGCGTGTGAGAGGAACAACGTTCGCACTGTTGCACCAGTTGTTGTTCACCATTAAACACACGCCGCCTCCCCTTGACTTCCCCGAGTCCCGTGTCCTGTCCATGCGGTGAACCGAGAAGAACTCGGCCGGCTGGATGGCGTGGTCCGGCACCGCTGGGTTCAGCCATGTCTCGGTGAAGCAGAGGAGATTGCAGTCCCGAATGTCTCTCTGGAACTTTATCCTGGCCCTGAGGTCGTCAAGCTTGTTCTCCAGTGACTGGACGTTGGCGAGCAGGATGCTAGGCAGAGGTGTGCGGTGTGCACGAGCTCTCAGCCTGTTCCTGACGCCAGCTCGCTTCCCTCTAGGCCGCCGCCGCTTCCCTTTGTTCTCCCTCGAGATCTCACTCGGCCAGCTCGGATCTGGAGTTAAAAACTTCGAATTGTGAGTACATTGTGTACCAATAGAAACAAGAGTGTCACTGTCATACCTAATGTACCCAATGGTGATGATTTTGCCGATTTAGAAACGCTGAAAACTAACTTAAAAAACAAAGACAAAGAAAAAGTGGTCGGAGCAGTCGTGACGGCAGCCGACCTCACCGGCGCCATCTTTTTCACCTCCTCACTACGTACGACTCTGGATACTGTAGCTCCAGTGAAAACTAAGGTCTCAAATCAGAAGTACCTGACTCCGTGGTATAATTCTCAAACACGTAGCCTAAAGCAGATGACTCGTAATCTGGAGAGGAAATGGCGTGTCACAAATCTAGAGGATCATCATTTAGCCTGGAGAAATAGTTTGCTGCTTTATAAGAAAGCCCTCCACAAAGCCAGAACATCTTACTATTCATCACTGATTGAAGAAAATAAGAACAACCCCAGGTTTCTCTTCAGCACTGTAGCCAGGCTGACAAAAAGTCAGAGCTCTGTTGAGCCAACCATCCCTTTAACGTTAACTAGTAATGACTTCATGAACTTCTTCACAAATAACATTTTTATCATTAGAGGAAAAATTACCAGTAATCATCCCACAGATGTAATATTATCTACAGCTACTCTTAGTACCATTGATGTTAAGTTAGACTCTTTTTCTCTAATTGATCTTTCTGAGTTAACTTCAATAATTACTTCCTCCAAACCATCAACGTGTCTTTTAGACCCCATTCCTACAAAACTGCTCAAAGAAGTCCTGCCATTAATTAATTCTTTGATCTTAAATATGATCAACCTATCTCTAATAATCAGCTATGTACCACAGGCCTTCAAGCTGGCTGTAGTTAAACCTTTACTCAAAAAGCATCTCTAGACCCAGCAGTCTTAGCTAATTATAGGCCAATCTCCAACCTTCCTTTCATATCAAAAATCCTTGAAAGAGTAGTTGTCAAACAGCTAACAGATCATCTGCAGAGGAATGGCTTATTTGAAGAGTTTCAGTCAGGTTTCAGAGCTCATCACAGCACAGAAACAGCTTTAGTGAAGGTTACAAATGATCTTCTTATGGCCTCTGACAGTGGACTCATCTCTGTGCTTGTCCTGCTAGACCTCAGTGCAGCGTTCGATACTGTCGACCATAATATCCTATTAGAGCGATTAGAACATGCTGTAGGTATTACAGGTACTGCACTGCAGTGGTTTGTATCATATCTATCTAATAGACTCCAGTTTGTGCATGTAAATGGAGAGTCCTCTTCACACACTGAGGTTAATTATGGAGTTCCACAGGGTTCAGTGCTAGGACCAATTCTGTTTACATTATACAGTGGGGCAAAAAAGTATTTAGTCAGCCACCGATTGTGCAAGTTCCCCCACTTAAAATGATGACAGAGGTCAGTAATTTGCACCAGAGGTACACTTCAACTGTGAGAGACAGAATGTGAAAAAAAAATCCATGAATCCACATGGTAGGATTTGTAAAGAATTTATTCGTAAATTAGGGTGGAAAATAAGTATTTGGTCACCTCAAACAAGGAAAATCTCTGGCTCTCACAGACCTGTAACGTCTTCTGTAAGAAGCTTTTCTGTCCCCCACTCGTTACCTGTATGAATGGCACCTGTTTGAACTCATCATCTGTATAAAAGACACCTGTCCACAGCCTCAAACAGTCAGACTCCAAACTCCGCCATGGCCAAGACCAAAGAGCTTTCGAAGGACACCAGGAAAAGTATTGTAGACCTGCACCAGACTGGGAAGAGTGAATCTACAATAGGCAAGCAGCTTGGTGTGAAAAAAATCAACTGTGGGAGCAATCATCAGAAAATGGAAGACATACAAGACCACTGATAATCTCCCTCGATCTGGGGCTCCACGCAAGATCTCATCCCGTGGGGTCAAAATGATCATGAGAACGGTGAGCAAAGATCCCAGAACCACACGGGGGGACCTGGTGAATGACCTGCAGAGAGCTGGGACCAAAGTAACAAAGGTCACCATCAGTAACACACTACAACGGCAGGGAATCAAATCCCGCAGTGCCAGACGTGTTCCGCTGCTGAAGCCAGTGCATGTCCAGGCCCGTCTGAAGTTTGCCAGAGAGCACATGGATGATACAGCAGAGGATTGGGAGAATGGCATGTGGTCAGATGAAACCAAAGTAGAACTTTTTGGTATAAACTCAACTCGTCGTGTTTGGAGGAAGAAAAATACTGAGTTGCATCCCAAGAACACCATACCTACTGTGAAGCATGGGGGTGGAAACATCATGCTATGGGGCTGTTTTTCTGCCAAGGGGACAGGACGACTGATCCGTGTTAAGGACAGAATGAATGGGGCCATGTATCGTGAGATTTTGAGCCAAAACCTCCTTCCATCAGTGAGAACTTTGAAGATGAAACGAGGCTGGGTCTTCCAACATGACAATGATCCAAAACACACCGCCCGGGCAACAAAGGAGTGGCTCCGTAAGAAGCATTTGAAAGTCCTGGAGTGGCCTAGCCAGTCTCCAGACCTCAACCCCATAGAAAATCTGTGGCGGGAGTTGAAAGTCCGTGTTGCTCGGCGACAGCCCCAAAACATCACTGCTCTCGAGAAGATCTGCATGGAGGAATGGGCCAAAATACCAGCTACTGTGTGTGCAAACCTGGTAAAGACCTATAGTAAACGTTTGACCTCTGTTATTGCCAACAAAGGTTATGTTACAAAGTATTGAGTTGTATTTTTGTTATTGACCAAATACTTATTTTCCACCCTGATTTACAAATAAATTCTTTACAAATCCTACCATGTGGATTCATGGATTTTTTTTTCACATTCTGTCTCTCACAGTTGAAGTGTACCTCTGGTGCAAATTACTGACCTCTGTCATCATTTTAGGTGGGGGAACTTGCACAATCGGTGGCTGACTAAATACTTTTTTGCCCCACTGTACATGCTTCCCTTAGGCAGTATCATTAGAAGACATAGCATACATTTACACTGCTATGCTGATGACACCCAGCTCTATCTGTCCATGAAGCCAGATAACACACACCAATTAGTTAAACTGCAGGAATGTCTTAAAGACATAAAGACCTGGATGGCCGCTAACTTTCTGCTTCTTAATTCAGATCAAACTGAGGTTATTGTACTCGGCCCTGAAAAGCTTAGAAATATGGTCTCTAACCAGATTCTTCCTCTGGATGGCATTACCTTGGCCTCCAGTAATGCTGTGAGGAACCTTGGAGTCATTTTTGACCAGGACATGTCCTTCAAAGCACATATTAAACAAATATGTAAGACTGCGTTCTTCCATTTGCGCAGCATCTCTAATATTAGAAATATCCTGTCTCAGAGTGACGCTGAAAAACTAGTTCATGCATTTATTACTTCCAGGCTGGACGACTGTAATTCATTATTATCAGGAAGTCCAAAAAACTCACTGAAAAGCCTTCAGCTAATCCAAAATGCTGCAGCAAGAGTCCTGACAGGGACTAGAAAGAGAGAGCATATTTCTCCTGTTTTGGCTTCCTGTTAAATCCAGAATTGAATTCAAAATCCTGCTCCTCACATACAAGGTCTTAAATAATCAGGCCCCATCTTATCTTAATGACCTTGTAGTACCATATCACCCTATTAGAGCACTTCGCTCTCGCTCTGCAGGCCTACTTGTTGTTCCTAGAGTATTTAAAAGTAGAATGGGAGCCAGAGCCTTCAGTTTTCAGGCCCCTCTTCTGTGGAACCAGCTTCCAGTTTGGATTCAGGAGACAGACACTATCTCTACTTTCAAGATTAGGCTTCAAACTTTCCTTTTTGCTAAAGCATATAGTTAGGGCTGGACCATGTGACCCTGAATCCTCCCTTAGTTATGCTGCAATAGACGTAGGCTGCCGGGGGACTCCCATGATGCATTGAGTTTTTCCTTTCCAGTCACCTTTCTCACTCACTATGTATTAATAGACCTCTCTGCATTGAATCATATCTGTTATTAACCTCTGTCTCTCTTCCACAGCATGTATTTATCCTGTCTTCCTTCTCTCACCCCAACCGGTCGCAGCAGATGGCCCCGCCCCTCCCTGAGCCTGGTTCTGTCTGAGGTTTCTTCCTGTTAAAAGGGAGTTTTTCCTTCCCACTGTCGCTAAAGTGCTTGCTCATAGGGGGTCATATGATTGTTGGGTTTTTCTCTGTATCTATGAAGCGCCTTGAGGCGACTTATGTTGTGATTTGGCGCTATATAGATAAAATTGAATTGAATTGAACAATGCAGTGCAGACACACAAGACAGTGCAGACACAAGGCAGTGCAGACACACAAGGCAGCGCAGACACAAGATGGTGCAGACACACAATGCAGTGCAGACACACAAGGCAGTGCAGACACAAGGCAGTGCAGACACACAAGGCGGTGCAGACACACAAGACAGTGCAGCACAAGGCAGTACAGCACAAGGCGGTGCAGACACACAAGGCAGTGCAGACACACAAGACAGTGCAGCACAAGGCAGTGCAGACACAAGATGGTGCAGACACACAAGGCAGTGCAGCACAAGGCAACCCAGACACACAATGCAGTGCAGACACACAAGGCGGTGCAGACACACAAGGCAGCGCAGACACACAAGGCAGCGCAGACACACAAAGCGGTGCAGCACAAGGCAGTGGAGACACACAATGCAGTGCAGACACACAAGGCGGTGCAGACACACAAGACAGTGCAGACACACAATGTAGTGCAGCACAAGGCAGTACAGACACACAAGGCAGTGCAGACACACAAGGCAACCCAGACACACAATGCAGTGCAGACACACAAGGCGGTGCAGACACACAAGGCAACCCAGACACGCAATGCAGTGCAGACACACAAGGCGGTGCAGACACACAAGGCAGCGCAGACACACAAAGCGGTGCAGCACAAGGCAGTGCAGACACACAAGGCGGTGCAGACACACAAGGCAGTGCAGACACACAAGGCAGTGCAGCACAAGGCAGTGCAGACACACAATGCAGTGCAGACACACAAGGCAGTGCAGACACACAATGTAGTGCAGCACAAGGCAGTACAGACACACAAGGCGGTGCAGACACACAAGGCGGTGCAGACACACAATGCAGTGCAGACACACAAGGCAGTGCAGACACACAAGGCGGTGCAGACACACAAGGCAGTGCAGACACACAAGGCAGTGCAGCACAAGGCAGTGCAGCACAAGGCAGTGCAGACACACAAGGCAGTGCAGCACAAGGCAGTGCAGACACACAAGGCGGTGCAGACACACAAGGCAGTGCAGCACAAGGCAGTGCAGCACAAGGCAGTGCAGACACACAAGGCGGTGCAGCCCAAGGCAGCGCAGACACACAAGGCAGCGCAGACACACAAGGCAGTGCAGCACAAGGCAGTGCAGACACACAAGGCGGTGCAGCCCAAGGCAGTGCAGACACACAAGGCAGCGCAGACACACAAGGCAGTGCAGCACAAGGCAGTGCAGACACAAGATGGTGCAGACACACAAGGCAGTGCAGCACAAGGCAGTGCAGACACACAAGGCGGTGCAGCCCAAGGCAGCGCAGACACACAAGGCAGCGCAGACACACAAGGCAGTGCAGCACAAGGCAGTGCAGACACACAAGGCGGTGCAGCCCAAGGCAGTGCAGACACACAAGGCAGCGCAGACACACAAGGCGGTGCAGCCCAAGGCAGTGCAGACACACAAGGCAGCGCAGACACACAAGGCAGTGCAGCACAAGGCAGTGCAGACACACAAGGCGGTGCAGACACACAAGGCAGTGCAGACACACAATGCAGTGCAGCACAAGGCAGTGCAGATACACAAGGCGGTGCAGACACACAAGGCGGTGCAGACACACGGCAGTGCAGACACACAAGGCGGTGCAGCCCAAGGCAGCGCAGACACACAAGGCAGCGCAGACACACAAGGCAGTGCAGACACACAGGGCAGTGCAGACACACAAGGCAGTGCAGACACACAAGGCAGTGCAGACACACAGGGCAGTGCAGACACAAAATGCGAGAATTTCTGCTTTGATACAGGAATTCTGATGATCTGTCGCTGAGCGCATTTAACTAACAGCATGTAGCCTCAGTTTTTCACATGTTTCTTACACAAAACATTTCTCTTAGTGTCTCTTAGGCTGTTGTCAAGCTCAACCTAGACTCCGTCATGGTCATGTGGTGTAGAACAAAACAGAAGGAGGAGGATCCAAATCCAGAGTTTAACCAGATACAAATAGTCGGAAATGGCTGGAAAAAACAATAGCTTACCACAGCAGGGTGACAACAAAGGCAGGTAAGGCAGCAGACAGTTATGTAAGCAGGGGAGCTGCTTGGGTGTGACGCACGGGTGAGTTGGATGCAAAGGAAAAGAAAGTGTAGACATGTAGAGGGTAAATCGAGGAAACACATTACATAAAACAGTGCTCATAGTAAGCCACGCCCACCTTCAACCCTGAGAACCAATGAATGCTGGTGTTCAGGCTCTTGTATTGGACGAGTCTAGAACAGGATTTGCCTCAGAGGTGAGCGAACAATCTTGGTTTTGGGGGGGGGGAGGAGGAGTAAGTTGAGAACTGATTACACAAGTCAGCGATACAGGCAGCTGCATGTGCATATTTCCCCCTGGCACTTTTGGTTCTGCCTGATTATTTAACAGGAGCAACTGGAAGTGGTTGACATGGTTTCATGGGCTTTGTGCAGTGCACAGTCCTCAATTATGGATGGGAAAAGTGACACTGTGACAGCTGTAGCTCTCAGGGGGTCGGAGAGGGAGGCAAAGTGAGAGACGGAGAGAGAGAGAGAGCGAGTGATTCTTTCCTCCTTGAGCAGGACGATATGAGAGAATCTTCAGCAGATGTGGCACACGCACAAATACACACACACACACACAAAACCACATGAGTGCAAACAGCCCTCTTCTTGTTAAATTAAATATGCCCTGAAAATGACGGGAGGGGTGGGGGTAATGAGGAAATTATTCACAATCCTTGACATGCTTTAAATCAGATTATACTCTCCGCCTGCCTCACCAGGGCCCAGTCTAAAGACACAGACCAATCCATTTCTTGCTTAAGGCGCACCGCCTCCTGCACGAGCATGCACATACACACCGAGAGGTACAGAAAGGCTCATCTGCATCCATCTCAGTTAGAGACAGGGGAGTGAGGAGAGGTGAATTATCCATAGCTTTTCCAGTGGCCTGATACAAAGAGGAAAGTGGGGCTGGACCTGCTGCTATCACTATGTCCAATCCTGCAGGGAGCCGTGCTGAGAGTGGAAGCCAGAAGCCAAAGGAACATGTCCACGGACATGCATATTAACCACTTCAGAGAGAGGGAGGGATAAGGAAAGGAGAGAGGTAGATGAGAGAGACATCACTGGGTCCAGCTCACTCTCACGAGCACTCACCAGCACATATGTCATTACATACGTCCACAGAGGAAACAGAGGGCCTATTGAGGCCTATTAAGGGCTCTTGTGCAAAAAGAGACATCCTCGCTGCTGTGCCCTGCAATTATATGATAATGAGGTCTATGCATGTCACGTATCTTCAGCGTTTACAGCAGGCAGCGGGGACAGCGCAGGGATAGTAGCATATAGCGCAGTGCAGTGTCAAATCTCATTGCAGCTCCTGAGATAAACCGGTGATATACTGTTGCAGCTATCATACATGGTATCATCCGTTCACACAGGGGAGCTTTGCAACAGTGACCTTGCAAGAAGCCTCAACATGTATGATCCATGGTAATGTATGTAAATCGAGAGCGCTGATTGCATAAATTAAAGCTGAGGATGTGTGTTCAGAGATACGTGTGTGTGTGCTGCATTTGATGTGGTGGGTCACACAGCTCACAGCAACTTGGGTTAAAGCCCATAGCTGGAGGCGCTGGATGGGCCAGGTCTCAGAGGAAACAACATTCAGTTAAACAAACCCAGCCGGGCAAGAAGAATCATCCACACACATGCATACATATACACACACACAGGTGCACAGACAAACGTGCAGGCACAAGTTCACTGGAACACACACATACCACACACACACACTTAATTTGCTCAATTTTTGCTGTGTGGGCTCATTTGCAAACATATGCACAACCTCGGACTATTTATAAAGCAGTGCAGGAGTGCTGTAGATGCCTGCATCCTTTTGCACAACAAGTTAATCTGCATGGAGGCATTATCCTCAGTCTTTGGGATGCATTCCAAATCCATTCCAGTGCATGTGATTCATCTTACAATATAAATACACTAAGTAGTGCTTATCTGAAACAGAGGTAAGCTACACTAACAGGAATGTTAACTATCCTGGTAGCCACTGTTCTCCAGGGCCAGGCTCATCAGTCTGTGTTTGTCCCCGAGGACTGTGGAGGAGAGAGAAAGCTGTTATCTCTGATATCTACCGCCACAGCTGAGGCCAAGGGCAATAACAAGCATTCTTACAGAAGTAACGCTATAGCCACAGAGCAGTGGACATATGTATGAAGTGTGGCGCATGTATAATGTTTGATATGTCTGCCTTTAGTGTGAACTGTATGAAAGAAGATAATTGGCTGCCAGTAAGTGTGCTGAAATAACCACAGACACACAAAAAGATAGGGATGGGTACCGGTGTCCGGTGCCATGATGGCACCGGTTCTGACATAAACGGTAGTAACCAGACCGAAAAGCAGCGCACATTTCGGTGCTTTATTTCGGTGCTTTTTTTCCTGAGCTGTGATACACTTCTAGCCAATAATTTTACGTTTCCCAGGATAGTAGGCGGGTCCAGGTACGTACGTTCTTTTAGAGCAGAGCTACAGATTAAAAATGTCCAAGGCGAAGCGGTCAAAAGTCTGGCTGTACTTCACAGCAAAATATGCAAACTCAGCAGCAACAAGTGCTTTAAGCTGATACTGTGATACTGTCAAAGGAGGTAACACCAAGAATCCAATGAAACAGCTGGCGACGCATAGCGTTTTTTTTAAAAGCCCAGAAATGCGCCGTATTTGATAGCTTGCTGCGAGACCTCACACCGAGCGCATCTACTGTGCGTGGGTTGCCTGTTATCTGACCCGGAGTTAGCAATATCCCCCAAAAACCCCGAAGAGGAGAGTCCTGGCCCCTAGCCCTGCCAGTGTAGCAGAAATGATGAGGATGATGATGCAGCAGCAGCCGTTCTTCTCTGCGTGAGTAGCTTCATGTTGTTCGTGTGTAATTTACGTTGAGTAGGCTAACCACGTTATTACATTAATGCATGTAAGGTGAACTAGCAAACATCATCATAGCTACATGCTGCTGTCTTCTTGTTTGATGGCAGATACTCCCTTCACCCTGGCCAAAAAGGCTAAAATGACCAAAGAAAAAGTGGAAAACAGTTAAACATGAGAGGTTTTGGACAAAGTTTGTGTTTTTTCCATTGTTTAAGCACTGCTTCCAGCCAAGAGTGATACCATATATGCCCTATAGCTGCAGAAAAGGCTAACATTGTTATCTTTTTACAAAAAACCAGCTGAACATGAGAGGTTTTTGGACCAATTTTGTGTTCTCCATTCTTTAAGCACCGGTTTGAGCACCGTTTGAGCACCGGCACCGTTTCAAAAGTACCGGTTTGGCAGCGGTATCGGATAAAACCTAAACGATACCCATCCCTACAAAAAGATGCTGAGTGTTTTACACTGGGTGTTAATGTGTTTGAATATTTCAGGCTAATCCCATAGACCCGATGTAAAGGCGCTGTGATGTCACTATGACGACACAGGAGACACGTCACAGCTGATTCTGACTGAAAATGATTTCACCGCGAGCCAAATTATTTCCCTCGATGTCACCGATTCTCTCTTTGAAGGATTTCACTCTGAGGTGTGTAACTTGAGCACAAAGAACTCATTATTTTCAGTACACTGGAAAACCACGTGAAACCTAGCGTGATAACAAATTAACTATTCAATCTGTGCAAATGAGTGGAGCGATGGAGAGACGACAGCACGGTGAGTGAGCAGCTATCAAACGATGGATACAGGTCAGCAAAACGTGGACCAAGTCAAAGCACTGAGGACGTGCTGCTCTGCTGTCTGGCATCAACGAGGCATTTTACCCACTCAGATCTCTGTGAACCCCAGAGATGGTTGTGTGGGGAAATTCAGCAGTTGCTGAAATACTCAGATCAGCCTGTCAGGCACTGACAACCATGCCACGTTCAAAGTCCTTTAAGTCGCCGTTCCCCCTTCTGATGCTCGGGTTGATCTTCAGGAGGTTGTCTTGACCACGTACTGAGACGATGCTGTGCGATGTGTGTTAACAAGCAGCTGGGCAGGTGTACCTAGTAAAGTAGCTGCTGTGTGTGCTTTGACAAACCTGTATTTTGACACCACTGTTATCATGCAGTCCTCAGCTCTACAGCAGTCTAGTTATTTCTAGCACTGAGTTTACAACTTCACTGACCTGAATGCTGCTTCACAACCGTTCTTTTTATTCCGTCTCCGTTTCATTTTGCAAATGCAAAAGGTCTCCAGAAGCAGCTGCAGGTATGACTGGAGGTCACTCTTAATACTAGCATTTTGCAGGCCTGTGAGAACAGTGTGGAGGAACACACTCGGTACAAGGATGGGATCAGATTTTAAAGCTGACTCAACTTCTTGGGAAGCACAGCGGATCTTTTCCTTTACTGAAGGGTTCAAATCACTCGGCTTTCAGAGTTAAGAGCTGACAGACGTTTAGAGTGACACACAGACATACTGTACATGTAATTCATCCACATTTAACATATTCAGAGAAATGTGCGTAGCCTCAGTGAAAACGCTGCTTCTGTACTTTTTCACATTTTATGATGTATGCTTTCAATAACCAGCAGCTGAGGGAAAACAACGTTTTTTCATCCCCACCGCTGTTTTCTTGTCTCACGTTGTATTTGGGGGTCTGTGCAGCACATAAATAGTTGATAATACTGTTGCGTCTGTTTCTTTTTGAAGTCTTTCCAGACACGCTGGTCTGCTGGGATCAGCTTATACATTAGGATGCAAGGTCAGTCGTGTCACCAGTGCTGAGGAGCCGTGAATAAAAGATGCTGTATGATTCCCGCTTTTGCTGGAAACAATAAGTCACCTTTATGAACAATGCCAAAAATATGGAGAGGCAGACAGCTGAGCTAAAGCCTCTTCAGACGTACCTGTGCAGCTGTTTTGTTCAATACTGCGCGGAAGCCTCCAGCATTGGCGAGTGTAATTAGCGTGGGGCAATCAACAGAAGATTATTTGCTTAATGACTTGGGGAAAAAACAAATGGCATCCATCAGGAGCTTGAGCACAATCAAACACGAAACACCATTAAGAAGTTCGCTTCATACTTCAAATTAGCATGAAACAAATCAAACATAATTAAGCTGAGGTTGAGGTTAGTCCTACTGGAGATTTTGACAAATAATTACACTCTGTTATTAATGAAGCATAAATAAACTGAATGTATTTTCCACATACAACCACAGGATATTGGTGCTTGAGACTCTCTCTCTCAGCTAATCGGAGCATTTAAATTCAAATTCAGATCCAATCAAAGACTCATTTGAAGGTAAAGAGGCGTGGTGTGGTGGTAATGGTCTTACTCCTGTTATCTATAAGCGGACCCTCCAGCCCTTGAACCAGAAGCACCCCTTGTATCTTATAATCAATAGTGATAAGAACAAAAGGTGCACTGCATACTGGGATCCCTGCTTTAAAGAGTCACCTGCAACAAAAACCAGAAACCTTCAAAATGATCTTTTAGCAATCAGCATGCCTGCAGTGTAACAAAGCCACCGTGAACTGGATGTGCGTGTGTGACAGTTGAGTGCTAAGTGCATCTTGTTATCGTGATTTAAACAAAGGTGGAGGACGCCGTGCGCAGCCCGAGGACCTTGAGATAGACGGGACAAGAAATGCAGAGGGAGAGGGCGATAGCGAGAGTTCGAGTTAGCGTCTGGGAGTACACAGAGAGTTTATCAGAGGGAGCAGTCTCATTTGCATTCACTACAGACTGACAGCGGCGGCACACAACAAACCAAGCCCACCGCCGCCCCCGCTGTGCCCCAGGGGAGCTGCCGCCACTGCTGTTGCCCAGAGAGAAGAGATGTCTGGCCTCCACTGCTGATGAGCAAGCATGATTGTATTAAAACATAAACACAGAGATGGGGAGACAAATGAGAGGCAGAGGGAGGGTGACAAGGGTGTTTATTTGTTTTTGCTTTAATCTCTATAATGTTATCATGTGCCCACTGTTGTGTCATAAAGAGAGGTTCTTAATTATTGGGACAATGACACAACCATCCGAATATAAAAATAAACTCAACGGCGCTTTCAGATTAAAAACTGTGACCTACAGCACATTTCCAGTTCAAATGTAGCAGAGTGCAAGTATTAAATGGGTTGTATGGGATCCATTTCATCGTCCTTTCTCTTCCTTTTCATTTAGAAGCTGTGTACAGTATAGAGCCAACAGAACAAACCCAGCCACAAATATTAGCCCTTGCTAGAGCTGTGAAATGCAGTGATTGGCTATGACACGCTGAGGTTGATCCACATGCTGCTTCCTCCTGGTTTGTATTTCAAAAACACGGATGATAAAACTTGGCGTTGAGAGGTCTTACTCTGAAGAACACTTGTCTTCACCTCAAATTCCTCTGCTCTGCTCTGCACGCGTCTGTTCGCATGTCTCTGAACGAGACGCTCGGGTGTAAAACAGAGACGAGCAAATGTAGAGCACAGACTCTGCAGCTGGAATAAAATAAAAGTCCACATAAACAGACCCACGCCGTTTTTACAACTTAGTGCAGGAGGTGGCGCTCTTAGTTTCTTTCTAGATCCCGGACGACAGTTTCTGAAACACATGCACTCACATGCACTCACATGCACTCACATGCACTCCACCAAACCATAGGAAGGAAAAGCTTGCATTACGACAAACACAGGCAAGCACACCTTTACTCCACTATATTTTCACATACCTAAAACGCTTGCTGCAGGATTACAGTTTTTTCTGAATGCTTAAACCCTAACTGTGATTCCTGTAGCACAATCTCCAAAACTATTCAGACTTATAGCAAAACCACTCACTGAGTTTGCAAAACTAAAAGCACAAAAACTGCTTTGCACTCAGTTTGCAATTTTGTAACACACACTTTGCAAAACTGTAGGCACAATTCACTGCACAACACTCAATTACCAAATTTCCAACACACTCCTAGCAAAAGTATACACATGTATGGCTATCATTAACACTAATTTGCCAACTGTCTGGCACACTTTCACATGTGAAAACTTTTTTAGATAATTGGTTCACTTTGCAATCAGCCTAAGCACTATAATACAGGTAAGCTGTGTGTGCGGAGTACAATGGAGGGAGCAGAAAGAGTGAGAAGTAGAGGAGGCCGAGGAAGAGGACGTGGAGGTGAAGAAGTAGGATGAAGAGGACGACAAGGACAAGGAGGAGCAAGAGGAAGACGAGGAGGGGGGAGAGGAAGATGAGGAGGGGGGAGAGGAAGGGTAGGAAGAGTAAGAAATAGAATTGCTGATGACATCAGAGCTACAATAGTGGACCATGTAATCAACCGTGGAATGACCCTGAGGGAAGCTGGCCAACGGGTCCAGCCTAACTCGAGCCGCTACACTGTAGCAGGCATCATAAGGACATCTTGAAATGAGAATCGGTGAGTACAGTCACTTCGCACAAAGATTTGTAGCACTGCCATATGCCAATGAGAAACACACCAATACCATTGATGTAAAAATACTGAAATTGTTATTTTACAGAATTGCTAGATGACCAGATGCTGGGACAGAGGAAGCATGTTCACTGCAGACCAAGTAACCCATATAGTCATTATGGCGATTGCAAATAATCCTATACTTGGAAATAAACACTTGTGTTTGTTTTGATGTACTTGAAGTTTGGATCCCTCTATGCTTATGGATCTATGACAGAAGTATGAGCTCACACTGACATAGCCTACCTTGTGCACAGAGGAAGCAAAAGCCAGATGTGTTTTGTATTCATACCATCAGTGTGCAGTTGGCGCATTGTGTGCTTAGTAGATGATGGCTTGTGTGTACTGTTTGATACGGAAACACCATTTTTACGAAGGTGTGAGGAGTTAATCTAGCTGTGTTTGCTTTTGCAAGAGAACTACAATGTTTTGATGATTGGGTGACAGGTTTTCTTATTTGTGTGAAGAGTTTTGCAAAATTAGCCAATAGTTACAATAAATGTGCTTAAGCAATCAGAAAAAACTGTAATGTTCAAAGGGAACAGCGAACACTTAAAGTAGTAGAGTACTACCTCGAAATACTCTGTACTTTTTCTCTTTTCCTTTTACTTTGATAAACATGCTACAGATCTTGGGATGCCCGTGACTCGAGAGGCACAGCAGGTTGTCTACTAATCGAAGTATTGATAGTTTGATCCCTGGCTGCTCGAATCACCAAAGTATCTTCGGGTAAGATACTGAATCCTGAGTTTCAAGATTTAACGCACTTCATTCACCCATAAATGAACGGGTGAACGAGTCCTGTGGAAAAGCTCTTTATCTATCGATCGTCGCCTGCTAAACCAAAATTGCTTGTTTTCAGTCGGTCGTGTAGAATTTTCGTGACCACACACCTTATCCCCGAGTTCCTCTGAAAAATCTTTGTCCCCGGATTTTTCAGAGCTCAGTTGACAAGGTCAAACACAGGGATTCGTGGCGCTAATGAAAAAACCTGGCTTCCTCCGTCAGACTGGAAGGCATTAAGACCTGGCACCGATGCAATGTGGGCTGAGGTGTCAGTGGATGCCAACACAGTTGTGGATCTTTCCATTCCTGCAGGATCCTGCTGGGCCACACAGCATCCATCCACTGCAGTAATTAAACACAACCTACAAGTATACACACTCACACACTCACACACATATACTCATGCATTAATTGCAGGCGGGAGGCCTCCCACTCATTATAGGCCAAATTAAAGCAATCAATTGAAACTAGAGACCAGCAGAGAGGAATTCATTCACGGGGGCCTGTTCTCCTCTATAAAGGCTGCACGGGCTGTGTCAGCTATCCAAACCTTGCATGGACCAGGTCTGTCGCACAATCAGTCTGTTGATCGCCTTCTCAGCAAGGATGCGCTTAAAGACGTGCAAATACGTTTCACGAATTGCGTGTTTTATACGAAACCTTTCAAACTCGTTCACGGCACAGAGTTACGATCTGCCCGTTGCCAACAAAGTCTCCTGGCTTGCTGCACACATCTGCAAGGCATTTTGTAGTCCAATGCCTCTCCCCGTCATCTCTTTCCTTCTTCTGCTTTCTCCAACACAAACACACACCAGAGTGGGGTCAAAGTGTCACGCATCATGAAAAAAAAGGAAAGTGTGGCAGGTAGGCTAAAGCGCTCTGTTTGTCTCTGTGTTTAGGACAGCAAATGAACACATCTGCCAAAAATAAGCCTCTGCATCTCTCCAGGCCCACTTAGGGGAGAGTCTGAACATATCCAATTCCAACATTCCCAGTGTTTTCACAAACACATCACGCTCTGGTCACCAGGGAGCCCCCTCCTCTCCTCTTCTATCCCTTTCCCTCTATCCCTGCCAGGCAGGCCAACTGTTGCTCCAACACTCCAGGGCAGATTAGGGGAAGTGCTAGCTCCTGAAGAATGCAGGCCTGCTGCTGCTGCTGCTGCTGCTGCCACTCTCAGCTGAGGATTTATTGGGACTGGCGTGGCGACTCAGGCTTTTGCCCCCGAGAAAACAGAGAAAGGAGGAGGAGGAGGACCTCTGCTGAGACATTACATGCCATTGATAGAAAACATCATGGTGCCTCTTAAAGGACTGCAGCAGCTTTAGTCTGCGTTGAGCTCATTGTGATGCCTGCTTCAGGTCACTTTCTTAACTCTGACAGCTTATAAATAGCTGATAAATGTTAGGCCGAAGAGAGATGTTAGACAGGGTGTTTACGAAAGCTTAATAAACCATTTCAGTAAGTACAGATAAATACTTTGTAGGCGGATGTTCCACGATGACATTGAAGAAATGTACCAAGTCGTGAGCATTAGGCTGTCTGGTGCTATTCGAACATTTAAATGGACAGCGTGCTATAGCCAGTGTGAGCCGCAATAACAAAACAATTACAACACAACAGCAACAAGATGTGAGCAGTGATGTGCATCCGCGGCGAGCGGCCAGGAGCCTCTGCAACTAATGCAGTGGCCTAGATCCGAGCTGCACACATCGATCAGATTGACAATTGAGGAGCCGTGTCGCGGCCGATAAGGGTGTTTTATTTATTTATTTATTTTCCTGTAGTCGCTGGGCAGAAGCTCATCTATTAAGATGAAAGAGGTACAGAACAGAAAGTGTGCAGCTGTGCCACGGGCACAGGGACAAAGCTGTGCCAGTGCCTAC
The DNA here is from genome assembly GCF_963969265.1 of Rhamphochromis sp. 'chilingali'. NCBI lineage: Eukaryota > Metazoa > Chordata > Actinopteri > Cichliformes > Cichlidae > Rhamphochromis > Rhamphochromis sp. 'chilingali'. The sequence goes on along the minus strand of NC_137946.1, from coordinate 1,383,449 downwards.
CAGACCTAAAGAGGAGGAGGTGGAGGACAGGTGGATGTTCTGAAGAAGCAGTGACGCAGAGGTCAATGTGGAATGACTCTTTAACCTTAGTGGCTGCCAGCGTGGGCTGGAGGTGTACTGGGAGCACAGGACTCACTCCAGGTACTCCGCAGACCAGTAAATCACTCCAAGTGTTGTGATGCTTGTTCAGGACAGCTCATCATAATAAGAATCTGCTGTCCTCGCATCAGACACATGCTCATATTGACCAAACGGCATTACTGTAGTTAATGTTGAGCTTCAATAAGCAGTTAGACACGTATGGGATTCATAAACACACATGCTCTCTTAGTATCTACTGTGTGTCTTTGCCTCGTCTTGCATTGTGTTGCAAAAACAGTCATACATCAGCGCTGGGCCCAGGCTTCCTTTCATCACTTATCATACAGCGCCACCTGCTGGACATTAAAGAAAACAGTAACGAAACAGAAGCTGTTGTAAGGTAGGAGGGTAGGTCTGTCCTCCAGTGTCTTTGAATGCTCTGCATTTAATATAATATTCACTTTTATGTCCACATGGAAGGATGTAAATGATTACAACTCTTTAGGAGATCTCTGGGTAAAGGAATGCACCACTCAGTACTCAGACCCTCGAACTGAAGAAACTTCTCGGATGAGATGAATCGTCGTCAAGCAACTTAAAGAAGTCCAGACGCCTTTCTTTCCAAGCTCCTACTAGAATAAGTAGTAAATACAATTTGGTCAGTCGCGTTTTATTAAAATGTAGTTTATGTAAGGTGTGTGGATACATGTAGCAACTACAAAGAAATTATCAGTAGTTTAAGGGTAAACTCTATTCACCTCTAAGCTCCACATTTTTATCTTTAGGATAGTTTAACCTCCTAGGACCTGCGTCCACATATGTGGACGTCACATTTTGGGTTATTTAGACCAAAATACTCAATTTTGGTCTACAAGTGCCTGATATCCACTTACGAGGACGTTCTGCTGCTACTGTTCTATCAACATTTTAAACAAATATCCTCATATATGGCTCTCATTTTTCTTAGAAACAAAAATCAGGTAAAAAAAAAATTGGTAATTCTTTGTTTTTACAATCATCGGGCCCCAATATGCCCAAATATCAAAGAGAAATTAAAAATGCTGTGGAAGAGTTCAGGATAAAGACACCAAAAAACAAACGGGTGGCCACAACAACATGACAGGATTTTAGCAGAGCTTTCTCAATGATAATAATAATAATAATAATAATAATAATAATAATAATAATAATAATAATAATAATAATAATAATAGCATCCCGCTGTCATTTAGTCTTAAAAACCTGATAATAATATCCCAGCTGGATGGAAGTTGCCATATGTTTACTGTCAAATTGTTATTTATATATTATTTATTTATTGATCTTTTTTTCTTTACAGACAATAAAATCAACATTTTTGTTTCCCAAATGCCACAAATTCAGGAGTGTGAGTCTCAACCTCAGCATTTAACCATCAAGCCATTAATCAGCCCATTACTCCACGATGTTTTCAGTATTGCAGTGGAGTAATGTTCAGTATTATTGATGCATGCAGGCAACAAGTATAACACAACTCGACCAGAGTCATAACTAAGCTCATCTTTGCTAAAGGGAACAGATCTCATCAAGATATCTCACAGTAAATATATTTGGTGCTTTTCACTCTACAAAATGATCCTTTGCCCTCATAAAATGAAGCAATAATTATGAAAAAGAGAAACATGTCAAATTAAAGGTTTATTTGTTGAAAATAATTAATCATTAAGGAAATTATGCTTGGTATAAACTGAATAAAGTACATTTAGTTTGACCACATTCCATTAATTTTAATGTTTTACATGTGACTTGTGCGAAAAACCTTTTATTTCGTAATATAAAAGCCACAGTCACTTCAAGGCGTGCAGGTATGCTGCTGTGCATGCACACATGCATAAATAGCATGCATGGGAGGACTGCACTACCACAGAATCTCTGGCAGCTGCAGTAAGACATCAGAGGAAGCAGCAGCAGCACCGTGTACAGAGAAAGGAGGGGAGAAAGATGACTGGGGATATACGGAGTCTGTCAGAAGCAATGTCAGGTCACTGCTCTCCTCATCTGCTCTCTGGTGAGCCCCATTCATCTTGGCAGATAGCAATTTATATGTCAAGTTAACCTCCCTCCATAGACTTGGCTCAGATGTCTTGACTGGAGCAGTACAAGTCCTCTGACAATTCCATAGTGCAATAACACAATTACAGAGAGCACGACAGAGCTGGGGAACAGCTCTCACAGCCGCACTACATTAACCTCCTTTTACCACAATGGCTGACTTCATGCTTGTACAGCGTCAAGGCAGACTTTAGAGGAGACAAAAGCTCTTTAACAGGAAAAGCGGTGCTATCTGTGCAGGGCTCAGGTGCAGGAATCTCCGTCAGCTCAGTATGTAGTGTTGTTATTAACAAACAGCTTTATAATGTAAGACTTACTATCCAATACCCATTAAAAAAGAGGTGAATCAAGGTTATTTGAACAAATATTCATAGAGTGCAAGTGTAACCTTCATCTTTACATAGACTACTTCCTCTTCAGGTTTATGGTCACATTAGCACAGAAATATAAAAGCTTACCACGCATTACTGAAGACGCATGACTTCCTCGGGCTAAGGAAATAGGAAGAACAGATAGTTTATTCTGTCCATCAATCACTGTTTGAATGCAGGGGCATGTTAAGAAGCTAACAAAATGCTAATGGGCCAATAGCACTCAGACAACAAACAGAACCTGGAGGTGTCCTATTCCTTACGCATTTTCATAACACGAATATCTATAAACATTATTAGCGATCAGGCCCTCACCCAGCAGGAGTCCCTCACAGCATCTTCTTGGTCCTTAATGTCCCCTTTCAGATTACTCTGAATTACTAGCAGCTACACCAAAGGCAATTTTATTCTCTGACCCATTTTAATATTTGCTATATTTTTTATTTATTTAGGGCATAAAGAAGCAAAATGACCCTCTGTGTCACAGCAAACAAGGATTACAACAAAGCTTCTCCCGGCTTTGCAATATACAATATACTAACTAGCTAAATAACTAAACACACATAAACACTTCACGAGGAGCCAACCTTGAAGAGGACAGCTGCTAAATTTAATGGTAGATCTTTATGCAAGGACTTTGCTGATGCTAGTAAAAGCAGAACGCGTTCCTCCTGCTGTTTAGGTGTCTGATCACTCCTTGAATCACTGCTCAATCGAAATAGGTACATGTGTTGTACTTTTACGGTCCTGGCCTTTAATCCTGATATCTGAAGTGAAATCTCAGGCTAAGGAGCCGAAGGGATGTAAGTGCAGTAAAATCCACTATGAGAACTTCAGCAGCACTTTCCTCGTTGGCTTTGGTTTTCCTAATTCATCAAACTGTAGATCATATCTGTTGCCTTAAGC